>NC_072487.1:62808607-63114516 GCF_027574615.1 Eptesicus fuscus | reverse complement strand
GCAACAATCCATCTCCTATGAGGGATGCATTTCTCAGTTGTATTTTTACATACATTTTGTTGGTCTTGACAATTTTCTTCTGGCTGTGATGGCATATGACAGGTATGTGGCCATCAGTCAGCCCCTACACTACACCACCATCATGAGGGAGGGGCTGTGTGTGTTGCTGGTGGCTGGCTCCTGGATTATCTCCTGTGTCCATGATTTGCTGCACATTCTCCTATTGGTCCGACTGTCCTTTGGTGCCGATAATATCATCACCCACTTCTTCTGTGACTTGGCTGCGCTCCTGAAGCTGAGCTGCTCAGACATCTCCCTCAATGAGCTGGTCCTATTCACCGAGGGAGGAATGATTTTCTTCCTGCCTTTTGGTGTAATTTTGGGCTCCTATATCCGTATAGGGACTATCATCCTGAGGGTGCCCACCACTAAGAGACTCTAAAGCCTTTTCTACCTGTGGCTCCCATCTCTCTGTGGTGTTGTTATACTATGGGACTGCTGCAGGTGTTTACTTTTTCTCCTCATCATGGGGTTCCAAAGACATAATTGCTTCGGTCATGTATACAGTAGTTACCCCCATGCTGAACCCCTTCATCTACAGTCTGAGGAACAGAGATATAAAACAGGCCTTAGAGATGTGTGTCAATAGGGTTAAGTTCTTTAACTGGTAATCACTAAATCCTCTTGTTGCAGTCAGGAGCACAGTGAGACAATTCTATAGTCATTGTACGGTCAACATCTCCATATAATCTAAGAATATGCATTCTCTTGTTATGTACAAGTGCTGTTAATACTTAACTTGGTCAAATTTGCTACTTTGGTTGTTAATAATTCTTTATTCCCTTGTTCATAATCTCTTGCAAGACCTATGCAAAATATTTGTAAAATATCTTACACAGTTATAATTGTGAGTTTGTATTTTTAGACTATGTTATTGAGGACTCACTGATTTACCATAATGATCCATTCCTGATGAACTTTTTTTTAAAACTGATTATTGTTTGCTGTCTCACACTGGCTTCAAGCTGATTGTGCACATCTCTTCCAACTCACATTCAATGACATGATGTTGGTAGACTTCAATCAGTCATGATAAGAATAATTACACTGGGGGGATTAGGACACATATGCAAGACCTTAATCAATAAAGAAATTAAAAAACAACAACAAACAAACAAACAACAACAACAAAATAATTACACTATGAAAATTTGCATGTTCTATAAAGCAAGACTTTATAAACGCATTTTTTAAATGAGTTTAACAGCACACATCTAGCAATTGGTCCTACATTAACACCTCGTCTACTTCTGATATTAGTACAGCTATATTATAACTAAGTCTATAGATATAGGTACATATACAGGTACAGATAAAGATACAGATAGAGATATAGATACTAGTATAGCATTGTTAGTAAAGATGCCCCTTACTCATGGTTAGTGTTTACATGGTATCATTTCTATCACTTGAAACTTTGCTACATCTTTATATCTATGAGGTGTCCATTACTAACAGTGTAAAGTTGGATTTGCTCTTTTTATGTAAGGCAACAATTATTATATTTGTGGAGAATTTTACCTATTAATATCCCATACAATAAAACCCTAATATGCAAATCGACCGAGCGGTGGAACAACTGGCGCAACGACTGGTTGCTATGACGGGCACTGACCACCAGGGGCCAGACGCTCAACACAGGAGCTGCCCCCTGGTGGTCACTGCGCTCCCACATGGCTAGCACTGCTCAGTCAGAAGCCAGGCTCATGGCTGGTGAGTGCAGAGGGAGCTTCTCTCACCTCTGCTGCAGTCGGGCAGTAAGGAGTGAGGGGTCCTGGACTGTGAGAGCTCGGACTGTGAGAGGGATGTCTGACTTCCGACTTAGGCCCAATCTTTGAAGGGCTTGGGCCTAAGCCAGCAGGGGGACATCCCCCAATGGGTCCTGGACTGCGAGAGGGTGCAGGCCGTGCTGAGGGACCCACCCCAGCCCCCCATGCAAGAATTTCATGTACTGGACCTCTAGTCTAATATAATCATAACTAGGGGCCGTGCACATGGGGTGGGACCCTCAGCCCAATCTGCACCCTCTCCAATCTGGGAGCTCTCAGGGGAGCCCTCTCCATCCTGGAATTTCTGTCTGTCTTTGCAATCATATGAGTGAATTGTCTGAGACCCCAACCCAGTTTGGTTTGTTGCTCACAGAATAATAGAGGCATTTTGTTTTCTTTGCTTTATTGGTGGATATTTCCTGGAAGTTTTAGGATATCTTCCCTTAGATTTTTCCTAGACACTGATTTTACTTATGTCTCTCACCTTTGCTTTCCCTCCATCCCCCACCACAACAGTAACTTGCTCCAGGCTCACTTTGCTCTAGTGTCTAGGAGATCCATCTGCCACCAAAACTACTATTCCCAAAATTCCTGGTGCTCCCCGCACTCTTGGTTTTTCAATCCTGCTCTGTCTCCATCCCATGGCCTTCCGGTCTGCCAAGTCCATCAAGCAGCCAGCTCTCCCTCTCTGCTCTCCATGTGGCAGTTTGGGGAGCCATGTTCTCCAAGCTGCTCCACTCTCCACTGGCTCTCCCACTCTGCTCTCCGCTGTGCACCAGTGTATGCAAATTAACCTGCCATCTTTGTCGGGTTAATTTGCATACTCACTCCTGATTGGCTGGTGAGTGTAGTGGAGGTACAGTCAATTTACATGTTTCTCTTTTATTATATAAGATATATCTAAATTTATATTTTGCATTTTACAGAAATTTATTTGATACACCTGCTTCACATTTGTCTATCTTCCTCCCTTTTGATTAATCAAATATTTTTTTATTCCATTCCCCCTGATTTACATATTGATCATATATTATTATTATTATTATTATGTTGTAATTCTTTTATGTGCTATATGTAGAGATTACCTCTTACTTGCTCTTTAATTTTTATTTTAGTTTAATATACAAAACATAAAATTTATCATGTTAGCCATTGGAGGTATACAATTGGGTGGCATTTAGGACACTCAACACCAATATCTCATTCTAGGACCAGCAAAGAAAACTCTAAGGAACATCAGTGAAATTTAGTATTTTGCTACAGGGAAAAATATACGAACAGAGATATTTATGAATCAATATGGAGAAATAGGATATATTGTTAAATTTTAAAAAGCAATGTATAAAAGAGCACTTATAGCATACTACATGTCATGCAAAAATGAAGGGGAAGTAAAATACTCATATATATGCCCATTTAAACATAAAGAAACACAGGAAGTAGTTTAGATCTGGAAACAGCCCAAGGGCCCATCAGTAGATGAGGAATAAAAAAGCCCATGGTACATTTATACAATGGAATACTACTTGGCCGAAAAAAGGAAATCTTCCTTTTGAGACAGCATGGATGGACCTGGAAATTATTATGCTAAGTGAAAAAAGCTAGACAAAGAGAGACAAATACCATAGAATCTTACTTATATGTGTAATCTAATTGTCAAAATAATGAAAAAACAAAATAGAAACAGAACCATAGATACATAGAGTAGACTGGCACCTGTCAGAGGCGGGGTGTTAAGGAGTGCTGGGCCAAAAAATGGTGAATGAATAAAGCAAGAAAAAATATATACCATATATAGACATGGAAAACAGTATGGTGAGCGCCAGAGGAAAAGGGGTTTTGGGGAGGAGGTGGAAGTGAACAAAGGGAGGATCAAAGGAGAGGGAAAGAGATATGAGTTTGGGTGGTTAGTGCACAATGCGGTATGCAGATGTTTTATTTAGCTGTATGCTTGACATCTGTATGGTTTTATTAAACTAGAGGCCCAGCGTGCAATTGAAATCGCGTGAGGAGATGCCTCTCCTCCCGCCTCCTGCCTCCCGCAGCTGCAAGGAGGTGCCCTGCCTCCCACCTCCCACTGCTGTGAGATGGCGCCCCACCTCTCGCCTCCCGCCAGTGCAAGGAGGCGCCCCATCTCCTGCCTCCCACCTCCAGCTGTGCGAGGAGGTGCCGGGCCCAAGAGGAGCTCCATGCACCTCATGGTGACTGGTCATTTGTTCATTTTGGTCGTGATGCCTCTTGGACTTTTATTATTATTATGTCAATAAATGACAATGCAATCTAGAGTAGACTGACAGCTGTCAGAGGGGAGGGGTTTGAATTATTTGTGTCGTTTTGACTATGTTGTCTTTTGCCACTAACAATAAATAGAAGAGTTGGTGAATAAAGCAAAATAGAATAAAACAATATAAGTGAACCTAATTATAATCCTATTATGCACTGTAATTACACCCAAGAGGAAAATAAAATAAGTACCCTAAGTAATTCCTGAACCCAGAATTTTGACTACATACTCTCACAATAAAAAAACAAACCTGCCAACAAAGTTTTAAGCTGTACTTAGTGTGTCATTGAAAGTGGTGTGAGTCAAGATTCTGAAACAACTCACCATGTATCCAAAGACTCAGCAAATAAGTAAACATTGAGGAAAAGGGAGTCCCTCTCTCTCTAGGGAGCTATGTATATGGAAAAGGAGAGGCTGGAAAGAACTCTATGGTGTCAAACTAGAATTGGAGATATCAATTAGAAATCATGGGCTTTAAAATGTATAAATAGATTGCAATTTATAGGTCATATATCAACATCTATGCTGTTTCCATCTCCCATTCTTCCTGTCCCATTCCTGACCCACCTGCTGTGGGTAAACTTTCCTTTAGCTTCTTAGTTTCTAGTTTCTGCTTCTTGTGTTTCTTTTATATATATTTCCCGGTAAGCTTGTCTGAGGTCATTTAGAATCCTTGTAGGCAATAAGCACAACTAGAGCTTCAAAACCAATAATAATGATAAAAGATTATAACTCAGAGAACAAGAATCTATGATTCCATAATGACATAAATGAATAAATAAAAAACTAACGAGAGGGGGAAAGAGTAATTTTCTTCTTATAAGAGAATACAAGTAGTAAATCTAGAAGAAATAATGGAATTACAAATAGCACAATTTGGCAACAACATTTGCAATAATTTTCTCATATAAGAATCACCAATAGATTTCAAATATAGTGAGTTGAAATTTTAGTAAAGGAAATGATATATTTTTTAAATTTCTTTATTGATTAAGGTATCACATATTTGTCCTCATCCCCCCATTCCCATCCCAAACCCCTCCCCACATATGCCCCCACCCCCCTGTTGTTCATGACCACTGGTTAGGCTTACATGCATGCATACAAGTCCTTTGGTTGATCTCTCCCAATTACCCCCACCCTCCCCTACCTTCCCTCTGAGGCTCGACAGTCTGATATCAAAATATCAACCCAAATGATACCTATTAATTACAAGGTTAAAATAGTAACGTAAAAAAATAGTAACTTTCCAATAGATAACCTGGCAGACACTACATTAGTCAATTATAGATTAGGACAAAAGTATGTTTAGAGAGATGGAAAGTGTGTTGTTTGGTTTCCTCTGTGTGTAGGCTACCATGAAAAATTCTACCTAGAGATCCCTGAAAAGATGGCGGCGGAGGTGAAAGGCTGATCTGTTGCCTCGCATGGCAGTTTCGGAAATACAACTGAAACATGGACTGGTGAGGGTGGCGACTGCTGCTCGCGTCTCCCCAGACCGGGCAGCTGCTCCTCTCAGTCAGCACTGCAGCCGGGGCCATGGGCTCGTGGGCGCCGCGGCAGCTGCTGTGGCGGCAGCCGCGGACTCGGCGCAGCGGCTCTTGGTGAAGGAAGAGACCATCTTTCTGCAGGAGGGGCTCATCCGCGTCACCGACCTGGCCGAGCTGCCCAGGGAGATCCTCGGGGCCCCGGAGGCCGCCAAAACCGATTTGGAGGATTCTTAGAATTTCCCATCTTACATTCAAGTCCTCTAGCCATTTTGACAGAGGAGAACCAAGAAGGCGGCAGAGTTAAACAAAGGAACTGCGAACTGTGCCGCGCACAGCAATTTCAGGGGCACGACTGAAGGACAGAGCGTCTACCACCCAGAACTACAGGAGAGATGGCTGAATGGTAGATTTACAGCTAAGAGGGAAGAGGAAACCAGCGAAATCAGAGGGGATGAGGTGCGGAGGCGCGTGGGTCGGGCTGGCGGCGGGGGAAGGGGCGCGCACCTTTTGTTCCAACCCTAGGGGAGATTAGCTCCCCATCACCCTGAAATCCAGCTTCTGGGGGACGCGCGGGAGACCCAGACGCCTGCGGGGAGAGGCGGGACTATTGCGGAGGTGCGCCCAGCAATCAGTGTTTGCTGCGCTGGAGTGCGGAACGAGGGGGCTTAGAAACGTGGAAGGCAGAAGGAGCAGACTCGCAGCCATTGGGGTTCGCCACGCCATGACCTGTTGGCGCCCTGAGACCCCGCCCCGCCCTGGGACCCGCCCCACCCTGGGACCCGCCCAGCACGTTTTGAAGACCTGCCCCGCAAGTCTTGCAGGCGCATCTGTGCTCCAAGCAACGGCTTGTGCATGTGGGTGGCCTGCCCTCTGGCAGCTTGATCAGATGAACTGCTGTTCTAGTCGGACTGCTCCAGGGCCACTCGGACAGGAGGAGGAAACTACAGTTTTTGCTGTAATTCCTGCTGAGTGCCTAAGGCAGTAGCTGATCTACACCCCATTGGAGACCCAGAAACGAGGGCATCTAGTGGTCTGTGGGAGATGACACCAGATTTCAACCACATGCATAAGGGACACATTCAAGAAGCAGATTCAGTGAGCGCCAAAGCCTTGCTGCACCAAGACCCGGCCCATAAACGTGTCTCCTGCACAGCAACTCTTCCTTTATAGACAAAGAGGGCCTCCCAGTGACACCAACAACAACCAAGACTTAACTATACAAAGGAGGACCAAGATGGAGGCATAGGGCGGAAGCCTGATTGTTGCCTACCACAACAACTTTGAGACTATGACAGGAGAGCAGAGCAGACACCATCCAGAACCACCAGAGGGCTGGCTGTGTGGATGCTCTACAACTAGAATAAAAGAGGAGTATGCGGGATGATGCTGATGCCGGTGTCCCAAAGACCACACTTTAAGAACTACGGCTCAGGCGACACAATGGCGGCCTGGAATGTGCTCGGCGCAGTTCCCCCGGCGGTCTCCGGCTGAGGGGACGGCTCCACTGGCTGCCGAGCACGGACAGACGAGCCCCTATGAGACATGGGGTGGGAGACTCCGCGCTTGCTGACCTCCGAGTCCTTCAAGAATCTCAATGCCCCAGAAGCGGCCAGGTGCGCATGCTCGGCGACCGGCCACCACTGCAGACCCAAGGGACGACGCAGCGACACCGGACCAGCCCGCCGCCGTGCACCAGGCACACCGGAGCTTCGCTGAGCTGCCGCCCAACGAGTTCTGCAGCGGCCGTCCTGGAGCTCTGGGAAAATGGCCGAAGGAATTGCTGAGAGGGAATTGACCAACAGGAATTGGGATCAAGAAGACGAAACCCCGCTGGGACCCGGGTGCGGGCGAGGTTGCGCGCCTCTGGGCTCTGGTGTGGTCACATGCCTCTGGGTCTAGGTGAGGCCTCACGTCCCTGGGTCTGGGTGAGGCCACGTGCCCCTGGGTCCAAGTGAAGCCGGATTCCGAGTCCGGGTGAGGCCATGTGCCCCTGGACCCGGATGACGCTGGGTCCCGTGCCCGGGTGAGGCCACGCGCGCCTAGGTCCAGGTGAGGCCACGTGCCCCTGGGTCTGGGAGAGGCCATGTGTCCATGGATCCGGGTGAGGCCTCGCACACCTAGGTCCAGGTGAGGCCACGTGCCCCTGGGTCTGGGGGAGGCCACGCGCCCCTGGGTCCGGGTGAGACCATGTGTCCCTGGATCTGGGTGAGGCCTCGCGCACCTAGGCCCGGGTGAGGCCACGTGCCCCTGGGTCTGGGAGAGGCCACGCGCCCCTGGGTCCGGGTGAGACCATGTGTCCCTGGATCTGGGTGAGGCCTCGCGCACCTAGGCCCGGGTGAGGCCACGTGCCCCTGGGTCTGGGAGAGGCCACGCGCCCCTGGGTCCGGGTGAGGCCATGTGTCCCTGGATCCAGGTGAGGCCTCGTGCGCCTAGGCCCGGGTGAGGCCACGTGCCCCTGGGTCTGGGAGAGGCCACGTGCCCCCAGGTCCGGGTGAGGCCATGTGTCCCTGGATCCGGGTGAGGCCTCGCGTGCCTAGGTCCGGGTGAGGCCACACGCCCCTGGGTCTGGGAGAGGCCACGCGCCCCTGGGTCCGGGTGAGACCATGTGTCCCTGGATCAGGGTGAGGCCTCGTGCACCTAGGTCCGGGTGAGGCCACGTGCCCCTGGGTCTGGGAGAGGCCAAGTGCCCCTGGGTCCAGGTGAGACCATGTGTCCCTGGATCTGGGTGAGGTCTCGCGCACCTAGGCCCGGGTGAGCCCACGTGCCCCTGGGTCTGGGAGAGGCCACGCGCCCCTGGGTCCGGGTGAGACCATGCATCCCTGGATCCGGGTGAGGCCACGCGCCCCTGGGTCTGAGAGAGGCCACGCGCCCCTGGACCCAGGTGTGGCTGGGTCCCTGGGCCCGGGTGAGGCCACGCGCCTCTGGGTCCGGATGAGACCACGCGCCACTGGACCCGGATGAGGCTGGGTCCCTGGGCCCAGGTGAGGCCATGTGCCCCTGGGTCCAGGTGAGGCCTTGCGCCCCTGGGTATGGGTGAAGCCGGATCCTGGGTCCGGGTGAGGCCGTGTGCCTCTGGATCCATCCGGGTGAGGCTGGGTCCCGGGCCCGGGGGAGGCCACGCGCCCCTTGGGTCTGGGTGAGGCCACGTTCCCCTTAGTCCAGGTGAAGCCGTGCCCCTGGGTCCGGCGGAGACCAAACCAGAGGGAGTCGGACCTCCGTTACCACCATTTGTCCACCATCCAGAGCTGAGGGGTCAGTGCTGACATGTACACATAAGGAACTGGTGGACATTGAAATTGGGTCTCAAAAGAACTGTTGGTCCAGAAAGAAACTCACTACAGACTGATTCATTTGCCTGTCAGCATAACCATTATTGCTCGTCTCACATTCAGTTCTTATAAGTATATATCTAGTGACATATGATCTCGCGCATCTAGGGGAAATGATGAACAACATAGACTGAGGAACAAGAACAGAACCAGAAACAAGGAGGCATCGATCGGACTATCGGGCCTCAGAGGGAGGATAGGGGAGGGTGGGGGGAGGGGGAGAGTTCAACCAAAGGACTTGTGTGCATGCATATGAGCCTATCCAACGGTTAAGTTCAACAGGGGCTTGGGGCATGCGTGGGGAGGGGGGTGGGATGGGAATGGGGGGATGAGGACAAATATGTGACACCTTAATCAATAAATTTAAAAAAAAAAGAAAAAAAGAAAAATTCTACCTAATGAAAGAGTAATATGCAAATTGACCACACCTTCGCTACACCCAAGCCACGCTCACCAGCCAATCAGGGCGAGTATGCAAATTAACTCAACCAATATGGCGGTTAATTTGCATATAAAGACAGTGTAGAAAGAAGCCAAGCGCTGCAGAAGGGAGCGAAGCTGCGGAGAAGCAAGCAAGCAGGGTGGCAGAGAAGGAAGGGAAGCAGGCGGGGCAGGGGAGAAGGAAGGGAAGCAGGCATGGCGGGGGAGAAGGAAGGGAAGCAGGTGGGGCAGGGAGAAGGAAGGGAATCAGGCAGGGCGGGGGAGAAGGAAGGGAAGCAGGCGGGGTGGGGGAGAGCGCAGCAGGGAGCCCTATTGCAGGAATTTTCCTGCAACGGGCCTCTAGTAATACAATAATAAAAAGTAATAATATGTGAGTAAACCCTGTGTTTTGCACTCTCAACTGGAAACCTACTGTTTTTCAAACTTATATGGCATTTTACAATTTTTCTCTATGTTTAAAATCATTTAAAATATTAAGTTGAAAAATCCTTTGTCCCAGCTGGAATGATGTCCCACAAGAAAGGTGTCAGGGCATGACTGGAATCAGGGACACTGTCCCCTAGGATTCTAGTCCCTCTGGCTGTTGGACACACGGCTCCCCAAAGGACAGACAGAAATTAGCTAGAAACCAGTGGACTTGGACTTGGTTGCAGTCTCTCGTTAATAATTAAGTGTTATCATTTCTCTAGAGCTGGTTAAGGAAAAGGAAACTCTGTAGAAGTGCCAAGTTTCAGATATTTCTTCTGTGTGTCTGGATAGTAGGTCTTTTGAAGAAAGCCTGAGGAGATGGGCAACCGTCTGGAGCAGAAGGTGTCTGAACTCACCAATGACGAGCCCAGGTGAGAGGAGCTGGAAATCTGCACTTGGCTATGGATCTGCCTGTGTGCTAGTGGGTTCATGTATGAGACTCTGTGTCCATGAATCTGTGTGTGTGTGTGTGTGTGTGTTTGTGTCCCCACATGTATTGTATATATTTAATACTTGAATGTTAAGTGTGTGTGTGTGTGTGTGCATGCACGCTATGTATCTGATTTAAAGCCCTGTTTTAATGCATGTAGAACAAGTTATCACTTCTTGGCGTGTGGTGAGGGACTCCTGATTCATGCCTGTTATCATAAACACTGGCATCACAGCTGAGCATCAGGAGTGAAACTGATGTCTCTGCTCTAGACAATAAGATGCCGACCTCACCAGGAACCAAGGTCAGCTCAGAGAGGGCTCACATCTCTGCTCAACAGTGTGTATTGGTACACATGGGAGCTGTGTCTGTAGTGACACACTTGTGTGTGTGAGCTGGAAGGTATGTTGCTTGATTTTCTGTGTATGTGACCATATGTATATGACCAGGTGCCTGGGATGTTGTTGCTGGTTTAATGACTGCCTGTGACTGAATAGGCTTAACTGCACCAAGTAGGCTCCCATCCCTTGGAAAGGAATGGCCAGAAGGATGGAAGCCTGCCTCTCAGTAACAGGAGGGTGTGTGCTACTTGTTGCAGTGATCATGGCTGGGTGTGCATATGTGTTTTGGTGTTTATTTCTTGGGACTATTTTTTTTTTACAAAAATACCTTTTTATTGATTTCAGAGAGGAAGAGAGAGGGAGAGACATAGAAACATCAATGATGAAAGAGAATCATTGATCAGCTGCCTCCTGCACACCCCACAGGGGATTAAGCTTATAGACCGGGCATGTGCCCTGATGAGAATGGAACTGTGACCTCCTGGTTGATAGGTCGACACTGACCAACACCGGCCAGGCTCCTGTAAGATTTTCTAATTGTTTGAGGTCTTGTATGCTTTTGGTGATGTGTGTACAGCGCTTAAATTACGTATATGTGGTGAGTTAAGTGTTCACCAGAGGAGTCATGAGTCAGGTGTGTATTTTTGGGGGTGAGTGGTCCATCATTGTGTGTTGTATGTGTCTCACTTAGTGTGTTACTTATGATTTGTAAGTATGTAGACAAGTGTTTTTGAGCTGAACCACATATTGGCTATTCTTCCCTGAGAACAAGAACGTGGTCACAGGTAACTGGAATCCTCAGCTCAGCAGTTTGTGTGTGTGTGTGTGTGTGTGTGTGTGTGTGTGTGTGTGTGTGAACTGAAGTATGTCCTTACCTGTCCTTCTCTGGCACCATTAGCTGAGATAGCCACACTCTAAGCAACTCCCGGTTTCTTGAAACAAATCTGCTCTCATTTCCATGTACCAGAGTGTGAGAGTTCCTCAGATTTTGAAACTTCTTCTTTACATTTTTTTTCTTTTTTAAACGTTTTTTTCTGGGTTTTATTGGTCATATTTTTTGTTTTCCTTTCCTCTTCTTTACTTTTATTAAACATCCCAGGAAAATAACCTGCAGGCATCAGGCTGTGTGAAGTTATTGGGAAGAATCACCATCAAATAGTGGAGAGACCTTGGGAAAGTTACTTAAATTTTGGTCTTAGTTTCCCCATCTATAAAATGAAAAGAATTACACTTCTATTGTGAATCTTACAGAAGCTCTCAGTAAACAGTTACTGTGCAAAATAAAGTTCATATATTTGAGAATTTATTTTCAGTTGGAAGGTATATAAATATAAAGGAATGAAATTTTCTAGTAAGAGGTTTCAGAATTTTGGACAACTTTGAGTCCTCACAGCTCTAATGTAATACATTCTGCTTGGCTCCCCTAAGCAAGAAAAAGGAAGTTTCCCTGTGTAACGATTAAGAGCATGGGTTGTGATCACAAAGATACATTAGACAGAACCCCATGAAGCAGCTAATACTTGGTGATTTTTATTATGTAAAAAATGATAATACAAATATCAAGTTTTATACATTACACATTACATACATTATATACACAGATATACACATGTCTATGTGTCCTTCTATTCCCTACTGAATTGCTGTGTGCCTATAGAATTTGTATCACTTATGTTTCTATTTCTTAAAAACTAAAAAAGTGAAAGAACACAAATTCTTAGTGCAGCTCTAACAAGGTTTTAAAATCTGTGAATGTAAGGTTGACATGAGAATTTCTTTTTTTAAAAAAATATATTTTATTGATTTTTTACAGAGAGGAAAGGAGAGGGATAGAGTTAGAAACATCGATGAGAGAGAAATATCAATTCAGCTGTCTCTTGCACACTCCCTACTGGGGATGTGCCTGCAACCAAGGTACATGCCCTTGACCGGAAACGAACCTGGGACCCTTCAGTCCACAGGCCGATGCTCTATCCACTGAGCCAAACCGGTTTGATCGACATGAGAATTTCATTAGGAAATGTAGGTAGGTCCTTAGGCCAATACCCAAATGCTGTACTAAATGTTCAACAATATTATAAAAGATTAGTGACATGATGCACAAAATTCATGCACGGAGAGGGATTCCCTCAGCCCAGCCTGCCCCCTATCACAGACTGGGAGCCATCAGGGGATGTCCTACTGACGGCTTAGGCCTGCTTCCAATGTGGAGTGGGCCTAAGCCACAGTCTGGCCACCCTCTGCCGGAGGCAACCAGGCTGATCAAGGGAAGGCGCCAGCCCCATTACCCCGCTGCTGCAGCCAATGCCAGCCACCGCAGCTGCCAAGGTGTTTTCATCAACACAGACTCTAGTCCCTTTACTGTGAAAAAATGACAACTTTCTTTAGGCATTTTCAAGATGTGTCTTTCACAGGATATGACCTTTCTTTCTTTCTTTCTTTCTTTCTTTCTTTCTTTCTTTCTTTCTTTCTTTCTTTCCTTTCCTTTCCTTTCCTTTCTTTCTTTCTCTCTCTCTCTCTCTCTCTCTCTCTCTCTCTCTCTCTCTCTCTCTCTCTCTCTTTCTTTCTTTTATCCTCACCTGAGTATATGTTTCCATTGATTTTTAAAGAGTGTGGAAGAGAGAGGGAGAGACAGAGAGAAACATCAATGTGAGAGGAACACTTTGGTTTCCTCCTGCACGAGCCCTGACCTGGGCCCTGGCCAGGGAGGAGCCTGTAACCCAGGTACATGCCCTTGATCAGAATCGAACCCGGACCCTGCGGTTGGCAGGCCCAGGCTCTATCCACTAAGCCAAACCGGCTAGGGCAGGATATGACATTTCTTAGCCCCTTCAGCAGCAGACCTTTGTTTTTTCCTCCAGGAGTGTGGTGGAAAAGCCCTAGATCACCTTCTTGGATTCTTATAACCCAAGTTACCAAGAACACTGCAGGTGGCGGCATACAGGAAGCTTAGCCAATGAGCCGTCAGAAAAGGTATTTACTCTTGAACCTATTTGGCTCAGTGGATAGACTTTCGGCCTGCAGACTGAAGGGTTCCAGGTTTGATTCCTGTTAAGGGCATGTACCTTGGTTGGAGGCACATCCCCAGTGGGGAGTGTGCAGGAGGCAGCTAATAGATGTTTCTTTCTCATTGATGTTTCCGACTGTCTATCCCTTTCCCCTCTTCTCTGTAAAAAAAATCAATAAAATATATTTTTTAAAAAATTAAAGGTGTTTCCTCTACAGCTCATGCGGCAGAGGACGCCCTGTGTTGTGTCCACTGGGCTAGGGGCGTGTCCCCACCACCCGGGCAGGGGGGGACTCTCCTGAGGCCTGCAGCCAGCCCCGCATCTTGGGCACTAGGCTGGGGGGCGTGCGGAGACCCTGGGCCGCGCAGTGGTGGCCGCCGGGTCTCTGCATACCCCCGAGGCCAGCAGCCAGCCCTACGTCGTGGGCACCAGGCTGGGGGGCGTGCAGGGACCCCCGGGCCACACGTGTTGGCAGCCACTGGGGTCTCTGCAAGCCCCAGAGGCTGGCAGCCAGCCCCCCGTTTTGGGCACCAGGCTGGGGGCATGGACCTGAACCACCGCTTGGTGCCAGAGCACACACAAGCTGCTGGGAGCAGGGCGGGAACATCCCCGCGTTGCCATGGAGATGCGGGGATGTTCCCGCCCCACTCCCATCCACTTGGCACCTGCGCCCATAGGCCCAGGGTGGAGAGTGACCGGAGGGTGTTCTAGGACCCATGCCATTCAGGGCCTAAGCACGGGCCTACAGGCTAGGAGCAGCCTGGGTCCCGAAGATGTTCCCGGGACCCAGGCTGCTCAGCGCCTGCCTATGCAAATTAACTGCCATCTTTGTTGGGTTAATTTGCATACTACTGATTGGCTGGTGAGCGTAGCGGAGGTACGGTCAATTTACAGGTTTCTCTTTTATTATATAGGAAGTATGTGGACTACTTTGGTTTTGGAGCTATTCTGGCATCAGGTGGTTTTAAATGGCCATCCATTTGAGAGTGTCCCTGAGTTTACAGGTGTGGGTCAGTGAGACCCGGCAGATTCACAGGAGGAGTGTGAAAATGCTCCAAGAACCCCAACTCAGCCCGGGAGTCTCACGTTATTTTAAGGCACTAACAACTGATACCAGTTTCTGGGACTCATCTTCTGATTCTGCCACAGTGAATTATTAGGGTTTGGCTCTGGCCGGGTATAGACATTATCTCAGTCCTTAGAAGAGGTCCCATCACAGACTTGATGATAAAAGTAATGGTTGCAGAAAACAAAGAACCCTTCTTGCTACTGTGTGATGAGGTCTTGTTGACCACTTTGGGGGCACAATGTTTTTCTGGAGGCAGACTGGGAGAGATGGAAGATGCATGCATCCACAGGTGTGAGAAATGAATATGAAAGTTTTTAAAAATGAATGGTTTTCTGAGAGAATGATAGTATGAGATGTGATGGTTCTGATCTTCCTTTCTAGGTTCCTGAAATTCCCACACCTTCTTCACCCCCAGCAGACAGAAGAGCAGCATGAGGCCTGAGAACCAGAGCAGCGTGTCCCAGTTCCTCCTCCTGGGGCTCCCCATCCTGCCAGGGCAGCAGGGCGTGTTCTTCACTCTGTTCCTGGGCATGTACCTGACCACGGTGCTGGGCAACCTGCTCATCATCCTGCTCATCAGGCTGGACTCCCGCCTGCACACACCCATGTACTTCTTCCTCAGCCACTTGGCCTTCTCTGACATTTCTCTTTCCTCTGTCATTGTCCCAAATATGCTCATGAACATGCAGACTCGGCAACAATCCATCTCCTATGAGGGATGCATTTCTCAGTTGTATTTCTTCATACTTTTTATTGGTCTTGACAATTTTCTTCTGGCTGTGATGGCATATGACAGGTACGTGGCCATCTGTCAGCCCCTACACTACACCACCATCATGAGGGAGGGGCTGTGTGTGTTGCTGGTGGCTGGCTCCTGGATTCTCTCCTGTGCCCATGATTTGTTGCACACTCTCCTATTGGTCCGACTGTCCTTTGGTACCAATAATATCATCACCCACTTCTTCTGTGACCTCCTTGCACTCCTGAAGCTGAGCAGCTCAGACACCTCCCTCAATGAGCTGGTCCTATTCACTGAGGCAGGAATGATTTTCTTCTTGCCTTTTGGTGTAATTTTGGGCTCCTATATCCGTATAGGGACTATCATCCTGAGGGTGCCCACCACTAAGAGACTCTTTAAAGCCTTTTCTACCTGTGGCTCCCATCTCTCTGTGGTGTTGTTATACTATGGGACCGCTGCAGGTGTTTACTTTTTCTCCTCATCATGGGGTTCTAAAGATATAATTGCTTCAGTCATGTATACAGTAGTTACCCCCATGCTGAACCCCTTCATCTACAGCCTGAGGAACAGAGATATAAAACAGGCCTTAGCGATGTGTGTCAATAGGATTAACTTTTTTAACTGGAAATCACTAAATTCTCTTGTTGCTGTCAGGAGCACAGTGAGATAGATCTCCTAAAATTATTGTATGTTTCACATTTCCATAGAACTTTCATAGAACATGCCTTGTGTTGTCTTGTACAAATTTGTTACTATGTCACCTAAGTCATGTTTGATACTTGGATTGTTAATAATTCTTTATTCCTAATTGATGTTTTTCATCATCTAAGACATATGCAAAATCTTATGCAGAACATGTCGCACAATTATAATTTGTGAATTTGTCTCTGTTTTGCGATGTCATTTTTTTGCTTAAGTATTTTTATTTTATGTTATAAAATACTCACTTATTTAGCATCATATTCTGCTTCTGGTGAACTTTATTTATTTATTTTTGAACTAATTCCTTTACGTCTGCTTTAGTTGGCTTCAAGCTGATTGTGCACATCTCTTTCCACCCCACAAACAATGACATCATGTTAGCAGACTGCAATCAGCCATGGTGAGTAATTATATATGAAAATTGGTATGTGTTACACAGCAGGTTTGTTAAAAAATGTAGAGATTTTTTTTTTTTTTTTTTTTTTTTTTTTTTAAATTTCTTTATTGATTAAGGTGTCACATACTTGTCCTCATCCCCCCATTCCCATCCCACCCCTCTCCCCACACATGCCCCAATCCCCTGTTGAACTTAACCGTTGGATAGGCTTACATGCATGCATACAGGTCCTTTGGTTGAACTCTCCCCCTCCCCCCACCCTCCCCCTACCCTCCCCTATCCTCCCTCTGAGGCCCGATAGTCCGATCGATGCCTCCTTGCTTCTGGTTCTGTTCTTGTTCCTCAGTCTATGTTGTTCATCATTTCCCCTAGATGAGCGAGATCATATGTCACTAGATATATACTAATAAGAACTGAATGTGAGACGAGCAACAATAGCCATGCTGACAGGCAAATGAATCAATCTGTAGCGAGCTTCCCCCTGGACCAACAGCTCTTTTGAGACCCAATTTCAATGTCCAGTAGATCCTTATGTGTACATGTCAGCACTGACCCCTCAGCTCTGGATGGTGGACAAATGGTGGTAATGGAGGTCCGACTCCCTCTGGTTTGGTCTCGGCCGAACCCAGGGGCACGGCGTCACCCAGACTAAGGGGCACGTGGCCTCACCCTTACCCAAGGGGCGCGTGGTCACACCCGGGCCTGGGACCCAGCCTCACCCGGATGGATCCAGGGGCGCACGGCCTCACCCGGACCCAGGATCTGGCTTCACCCGTACCCAGGGACGCTTGGCCTCTCCCAGACCCAGGGGCACGTGGCCTCACCCGGGCCTAGGTGCACGAGGCCTCATCCGGATCCAGGGACACATGGTCGCACCCGGACCCAGGGACGCTTGGCCTCTCCCAGACCCAGGGCCACTTGGGCTCACCCGGGCCTAGGTGTACGAGGCCTCACCCGGATCCAGGGACACATGGTCTCACCCGGACCCAGGGAGGCTTGGCCTCTCCCAGACCCAGGGCCACTTGGGCTCACCCGGGCCTAGGTGCACGCGGCCTCACCCGGATCCAGGGACACATGGTCTCACCCGGACCCAGGGATGCTTGGCCTCTCCCAGACCCAGGGCCACTTGGGCTCACCCGGGCCTAGGTGCACGAGGCCTCATCCGGATTCAGGGACACATGGTCTCACCCGGACCCAGGGACGCTTGGCCTCTCCCAGACCCAGGGCCACTTGGGCTCACCCGGGCCTAGGTGCATGCGGCCTCACCCGGATCCAGGGACACATGGTCTCACCCGAACCGAGGGACGCTTGGCCTCTCCCAGACCCAGGGCCACTTGGGCTCACCCGGGCCTAGGTGCACGAGGCCTCACCCGGATCCAGGGACACATGGTCTCACCCGGACCCAGGGACGCTTGGCCTCTCCCAGACCCAGGGCCACTTGGGCTCACCCGGGCCTAGGTGCACGAGGCCTCACCCGGATCCAGGGACACATGGTCGCACCCGGACCCAGGGACGCTTGGCCTCTCCCAGACCCAGGGCCACTTGGGCTCACCCGGGCCTAGGTGCACGAGGCCTCACCCGGATCCAGGGACACATGGTCGCACCCGGACCCAGGGACGCTTGGCCTCTCCCAGACCCAGGGCCACTTGGGCTCACCCGGACCTAGGTGCACGAGGCCTCATCCGGATCCAGGGACACATGGTCGCACCCGGACCCAGGGACGCTTGGCCTCTCCCAGACCCAGGACCACTTGGGCTCACCCGGGCCTAGGTGCACGAGGCCTCACCCGGATCCAGGGACACATGGTCTCACCCGGACCGAGGGACGCTTGGCCTCTCCCAGACCCAGGGCCACTTGGGCTCACCCGGGCCTAGGTGCACGAGGCCTCACCCGGATCCTGGGACACATGGTCTCACCCGGACCCAGGGACGCTTGGCCTCTCCCAGACCCAGGGCCACTTGGGCTCACCCGGGCCGAGGTGCACGCGGCCTCACCCGGATCCAGGGACACATGGTCTCACCCGGACCCAGGGATGCTTGGCCTCTCCCAGACCCAGGGCCACTTGGGCTCACCCGGGCCTAGGTGCACGAGGCCTCACCCGGATCCAGGGACACATGGTCGCACCCGGACCCAGGGACGCTTGGCCTCTCCCAGACCCAGGGCCACTTGGGCTCACCCGGGCCTAGGTGCACGCGGCCTCACCCGGATCCAGGGACACATGGTCTCACCCGGACCCAGGGATGCTTGGCCTCTCCCAGACCCAGGGCCACTTGGGCTCACCCGGGCCTAGGTGCACGAGGCCTCACCCGGATCCAGGGACACATGGTCTCACCCGGACCGAGGGACGCTTGGCCTCTCCCAGACCCAGGGCCACTTGGGCTCACCCGGGCCTAGGTGCACGCGGCCTCACCCGGATCCAGGGACACATGGTCTCACCCGGACCCAGGGACGCTTGGACTCTCCCAGACCCAGGGCCACTTGGGCTCACCCGGGCCTAGGTGCACGAGGCCTCACCCGGATCCAGGGACACATGGTCGCACCCGGACCCAGGGACGCTTGGCCTCTCCCAGACCCAGGGCCACTTGGGCTCACCCGGGCCTAGGTGCACGAGGCCTCACCCGGATCCAGGGACACATGGTCGCACCCGGACCCAGGGACGCTTGGCCTCTCCCAGACCCAGGGCCACTTGGGCTCACCCGGGCCTAGGTGCACGAGGCCTCATCCGGATCCAGGGACACATGGTCGCACCCGGACCCAGGGACGCTTGGCCTCTCCCAGACCCAGGGCCACTTGGGCTCACCCGGGCCTAGGTGCACGAGGCCTCACCCGGATCCAGGGACACATGGTCTCACCCGGACCGAGGGACGCTTGGCCTCTCCCTGACCCAGGGCCACTTGGGCTCACCCGGGCCTAGGTGCACGAGGCCTCACCCGGATCCTGGGACACATGGTCTCACCCGGACCCAGGGACGCTTGGCCTCTCCCAGACCCAGGGCCACTTGGGCTCACCCGGGCCTAGGTGCACGCGGCCTCACCCGGATCCAGGGACACATGGTCTCACCCGGACCCAGGGATGCTTGGCCTCTCAGACCCCGGGGCACGTGACCTCACCCATGCCTAGGTGCACGAGGTCTCACCCGGATCCAGGGACACACGGTCTCACCCGGACCCAGGGACGCCTGGCCTCCCCCAGACCCAGGGGCACGTGGCCTCACCCGGGCCTAGGCGCACGAGGCCTCACCCAGATCCAGGGACACACGGTCTCACCCGGACCCAGGGACGCCTGGCCTCCCCCAGACCCAGGGGCACGCGGCCCCACCCGGACCTAGGTGCACGAGGCCCCACCCGGATCCAGGGACACATGGTTTCGCCCGGACCTAGGGGTGCGTGGCCTCTCTCAGACCCAGGGGCACGTGGCCTCACCTGGACCTAGGTGCACGAAGCCACCCGGACCCAGGGGCGCGTTACCTCTCTCAGACCCCTGGTCGCGTGGTCTCACCCGGATCCAGGGGCTCACGGCCTCACCCGTACTCGGGACCCAGCCTTACCCGGATCTAGGGGCCCACGGCCTCACCCGGACCCAGGGTTCAGATTCGCCCGGACCCAGGGGCACATGGCCTCACCCGAACCCGGAATCCAGCTTCACCTGGACCCAGGGGCGCGTGGCCTCACCCAAACCCAGGGGCGTGAGGCGTCACCTAGACCCAGGGGCGTGTGACCACATCTGAGCCCAGAGGCTCGCAGGCTCGCCTGGACTCGGGTCTCAGCGGGGTTTCGTCTTCTTGATCCCAATTCCTGTTGGTCAATTCCCTCTCAGCAATTCCTTCGGTCATTTTCTCAGAGCTCCAGGGCGGCTGCCGCAGAACTCGTTGGGCGGCGGGCTCGGCAAGGCTCCGGTGTGCCCGGTACCCGGCGGTGGGCTGGTCCGGTGTCGCTGCGTCGGCCCTTGGGTCTGCAACGGTGGCCAGTCGCTGAGCGTGCGCACCTGGCCACTTCGGGGCATTGAGATTCTTGAAGGACTCGGAGGTCAGCAAGCACGGAGTCTCCCACCCCATGTCTCCCAGGGGCTCGTCTGTCCGTGCTCGGCAGCGAGTGGAGCCATCCCCTCAGCCGGAGACCGCCGGGGGAACTGCGCCGAGCACGTTCCTGGCCACCATTGTGTCGCCTGAGCCATAGTTCTTAAAGTGTGGACTTTGGGTCACCGGCATCAGCATCATCCTGCGTACCCCTCTCTTTTATTCTAGTTGTAGAGCATCTGCTCAGCCAGCCCCCCGGTCTTTCTGGCTGGTGTCTGCTCTGCTCTCCCGTCGTAGTCTCAATATTGTTGTGGTAGGCAACGATCAGGCTGCCGCCCTATGTCTCCATCTTGGTCCTCCTTTGTACAGTTAAGTCTTGATTGTTGTTGGTGTCACTGGGAGGAATTGTCCTCTAGGCCAATTGGCCGTGAGGACCCTCTTTGTCCATATAGGAAGAGTTGCTGTGCAGGAGACATGTTTGTGGGCCGGGTCTTGATGCAGCAATGCCTTGGCACTCACTGAGTCTGCCTCTAGAATGCCTCCCTTATGCAAGTGATTGAAATCTGGTGTCATCTCCCACCAACCACTAGATGCCCTCGTTTCTGGGTCTCCAATGCAGTGTGTGTCAGCCACTACCTGAGGCACTCAGCAGGAAAAAGCTTCTGCTCAGCTTGGCTGGGGCGGAGCTACAGGGTGGAGCCTACAACCTTGGCTTCCTGTCAGCCCCGCCCTATGAGGCTCCTGTGTCTGTGTCCCTCTGTATTCCCTGCAAACACCTCTGAGAGAAACGCGCCCTGGAGTTTCGCCCACTGCCAAACAGTCCAGTCCCTCCCCTAATGAATCTGGACTCCCAGATTCTCGCCTGGAACTGGGCTTCAGTGCAGTTGGAACTGGGTCTCAGCGCAGTCTGGCGTCCCTGTCTCCTTCCCAGCAGGGCCACCCAGTGGCGCAGGCAAAAGTTCGTCCTCTGCGCACCTTCCAGTGCGCGCGTCTGGAGCCGCCGCTTCTCTGTGCCTCCGCCACCACAGCCCAAATTCATTCCCCCAGCGTGCGCCTGGCTTCCCAGGGATTCGCCCAGAACTGGGGTTCAGTGCAGTCGGAACTGGGGTTCAGCATGGTCCTGAGCTTATGTCTCCTTCCCGCTAGGGCAGTTCAGTGGCGCAGGCAACAGTCCGTCCTTTGCGCCCCTTCCCGTGCGCGCCTCTGGAGCTCTGCCTTCCCCCGCTCCTCTGTGCCTGCGCCCCACAGCCCAGATTCATTCCCCCAGCCTGCGCCTGGCTTCCCAGGGTTTTGCCCGGAACTGGCGCTCAGTACAGTCGGAGCCGGCGCTTAGCGCACTCCGGAGCCTTTATCTCCTTCCTGCCAGTGAACGCCTGCCAGGCCGTCAGCCGCCCCTTCCTCTCCGGCTCCATCCTCCCCGCAGGCGCGCGTGCTCGTGTCTCCGCCAGTTTCTCCATACCTCAGGCTTTTACGGCTCCCCCGATTGTCCCCGTGGCCTTCTCCTTCCCCCCATCTGTGGGCATTTCAGTCCGCCAGCTCTCCTGTGGTTCTGGACGATGTCCGTTCTGACCTCTAGTTGTGCCTTTGAAATTGTTGTGCCCGGCTGCAGGTTAGGTGTTTCACCTATGCCGCCATCTTGGTTTCTCCTCAGCTATTATTAATCCTCACCTGAGGATATTTTTCCATTAATTTTTGAGAGAGAGAGAGAGAGAGAGAGAGAGAGAGAGAGAGAGAGAGAGAGACAGAGAGGAAAGGAGGAGGAGTTTGAGCAAAATGTAGAGATTTTTAAATAGTGCATTTAAGAGCATACCACTTCATTTATAATTAGGAAAATTTTTCTAGTAATAGCTCCTATCTTAATACCTCATCTACTTCTCATACCAGTATAGGTATATATAGGTACTAGTATAAATACAGATATAGATACTAGTGTAGATAGGTAATAAAGATGCCCATGACATGGAATTGTACGCACAACCTTTTAGTGTGCAGGCTGAAGCTGTAATCACTTAGCAACAACGGCTAGGGCTATTCCCTATTCTCTCTGTCTCAGTCCTGACCTACATTCTATGAGTACACACACCCAAAGCTTCAAAATGAGTAACAATGGTAATGGATTATCACTCAGACAATAAGAATCCATGAGTCCATAATAATATAAATGAATAAATAAAAAACAAATGACTGGGAATAACGGTAAGTTTTTTCTTATAGGAAAATACAACTAATAGAGAAGGAAGATATGATAGAATTAGAAGAATAACCATTTGGCCTCAAGGTTTTCAATAATTTTGTCATATAAGAATTACCAATTGATATTAACTATAGCATGTGAAGTTTTAATAAGGAAAAAGTTATGCTTATATAATATCAAGATATCTACACAAATGATACCTATTAATTAAAGGTTAAAATAGTGACTTGTAGAAAATTGTGACTTTTCTGTAAAGAACTTGCCAGACACCACCTTAGCTAACCAATCAAGGATAAAAACACTACAGATTCCAAGATATCTGCAGGTTAACTGAAAGTTGTACCTACTAGCTTCCAGCCCCAAATCAGATTTGCAACTAAATTGCAGAGCAATCAATTTGAAAAACAATTCAAAGATAGCTAATCTGAAAACTTATAACCAAAGAGTACAGTAGAAATCACATGGAGGATGGTAAGAAGGGTGGAGATGGTAAAAGGGAGAGCCTCCTCATAAATGTGTGGTTGTGCTGAAAAGCCAGAGGGTCATCGCAGGCATGGAGCTCCCTCCCCTAGAAGCATAGGGTCTCAACCGCACACAGGGATCCCAACCCAGAGCAGCAGAGACTTGAGGAGGAACTTGTGTAGCATCTGGTGTTTGGAATCAGTGGGGATTCTGTCCACTGGGGAGATTTGGACCACACTATCCCAGGGAAAGCAAAATAAAGAGTTCCCAGTCTTTATTCGTTACCACCAAACCAGCACTGCAAGAAATGTTGAAGGGACTGCTTTCAGAAGAAGAAAATACATATTGTAGAGAGGAACATAGGTAAAAGAAAAAAATGGCAAGAAACAATTAGCTATCAATAATACCTTAAATGTAAATGGATTATTTGCTCCAATCAAAAGACATAGGGTATGGGGAGGACGGTTGGGTGGGAGATAATCATCAAAGACAATGTATGCATGTATGCATAACCCATGGACACAGATAAAAGGGTGGTGAAAGCCTGAGGGGAGGGGGCAGGCTAGAGGGAGTCAATGGGTGAAAAAAAGGGGACATATGTAATACTTTCAACAATAAAGAATTATTTAAAAATAAATAAAGATGTTAACACATCTTACGTTAAAAAAAAAAAAGACACAGGATAGCTGACTGGATAAGAAAACATGAGCCATATATATGGTGTCTAAAAGAGACCCACCTCAGAACAAAAGATTCACAGAGGCTATAAGTGAAGTGATGGGAAAAAAAATATTCCATGTAAATGGAAACAAAAAAACAAAACAAACAAACAAAAGAACAAAAAACAACAACTACAAAACACTATGGTAGCAATACTTATATTTGACAAAATAGGCTTCAAAACAAAGATCATAACAAGAGAAAAAGAAGGTCAATACATAATGCTAAAGGGACTATCCAACAAGGGGTTATAACCCTTGTAAACATATATGCACCTAATGTAGGAGCAACTAACTATATAAAGAAATTCATGGTGGACTTTCAGGGAGAGATTGACAGCAACAAAGTCATAGTAGGGGATCTTAACACCCTGAAGTCATTACTGGATAGATGTTTCTGACAAAAAATCCAGAAGAAAAAAATTGACCTTAAAAAACAAATTAGATTGGATGGATTTAATTGATATTTACACATTTTACCCCAAAGCAGCAGAATATACATTATTTTCTAGTGCACATGAAACATTCTCAAAGATATACCACATGTGTGGACACAGAATAAGTCTTAATAATTTAAGCTGATTGCAATCATATGAAGCATCTTCTCAGATAATAATGGTATGAAACTAAAAATCAACAACAGTAAAAAAAAATTCTCAGAAACATTCAAACACATGCAGGCCAAATAGCTTGTTATTAAACAATAAATAAGTTACCAATGAGATCAAGAAAGAAATTTAAAAATCACCTGAAAACAAACAAAAATGAGAACACAAAACTCAAAATCTATGGGATATAGCAAAAGCAGTCCTGAGAAAGAAGTTCATAGCATTACTGGACTACCTCAAGAAGTAAGAATAATCTCAAGTAAACAATCTAATCCTACACCTAAATGAACAACAACAAAAAGAACAACAAATGAAGCCAAGGGTAAATAGAAGGAAGGAAATAATAAATATCTGAGTGAAAATAAATGACAAAGAGACTAAAAAATCAACACAGAATATCAATGAAACCAAAAGCTTGTTCTTTGAAGACATAAACTAGATTGATGAAACATTAACCACAC
The DNA here is from genome assembly GCF_027574615.1 of Eptesicus fuscus. Classification (NCBI taxonomy): domain Eukaryota; kingdom Metazoa; phylum Chordata; class Mammalia; order Chiroptera; family Vespertilionidae; genus Eptesicus; species Eptesicus fuscus. The sequence goes on along the minus strand of NC_072487.1, from coordinate 63,089,530 downwards.
TAATTATAAAAGAAAGAGAGAGAGGACCCAAATAAATAAAATGAGAAATGAAAGAGAAGTTAACAACTGATATCACAGAAACACGAGACTTTAAGAAAGGACTATGAGAAATTAAATGCCAACAAATTGGACAACCTAACTGAAATAGACAAATCCCTAGAAACATACAAAAAAAGTTCTTGACTGCATGGCTTCACAGGCAAATTTTACTAAATATTCAAAGAAGAACTAAATTCCACGCTCTTCTGAGGAGGCCAGCATTATCTTAAAAGCAAAACTATATAAAGCCACTAAAATAAAATAAAATTAAATTAAAAAAAAAAGTTATAGGCCAGTATATCTGGTAAATGTAGGTGCTAAAATCCTCACAAAATTTTACCAACTGGATCCAGCAATGCATTACAAAGACCATACACCATCATTAAATGGGCTTTATTCCAGGGTTGAAACATTGGTACAATATTTGAAAATTAATAATGTGATATACATCACCCAAACAAAATGAAAACTAAAAATCACATGATTGTATCTATAGATGCAGAAAAAGCATTTGATAAAACCCAGAACCCATTTATGATATAAACTCTCAGAAAAGTAGCAATAAGGGGATCACACCTCAAAATAAGTAAGGCCATACATGAAAAATGTACAGCCAACAAAATACTCAATAGGCAATAATGATATGTGTTTTCTTTAAGATCAGGAATAAAACAGGATGTCTGCTTTCACCACTCTTTTCAACATAGTACTGGCAGTCCTCGTTCAGACAAGAAGAAGAAATAAAAGGCATCAAAATTGGAAAGGAGGAAGCAAAACTGTTATTATTCGCAGGTGACATGACATTGTACATAGAAAACCTAAAAACTTCACCACAAATCTACTCGAACTAATACATGAATTCAGCAAAGTAGCAGAATACAAAAATAATATCCAGAAATTGGTGGCATTTTTATAGAACTATAATTGCTGGCAATACAGAACTATCCGAAAGAGAATCTAAGAAAACTATGCCATTTACTATTGCAACAAAAAAAATAAGGTACTTGGCAACAAATTTAAACAAGGAGGTAAAAGACCTGTATTCGGAAAACTATAGGACATTGAAGGAAGAAACTGAGAAAGACACAAATAAGTGCAAGCATACACTATGTTCATGGATTGGAATAATTAACAACATTAAAATGTCCCTATTATGCAAAGCAACCTATATGTTCAACACAATTCCTATTAAAATACCAGTGACATATTCCACAGGTGTAGACAAATATTCCCAAAATTTATATGGAACCAAAAAAGACCCCAATTATCCTCTGCAATCTGCAGAAAGAAGAACAAAGTTGGAGGTATTATAATTCTGGATATCAAATTATACTACAAGGCCATAGTATTCAAAGCAGCCTGTACCTGCATAAGAACAGGCATATAGATCAATGGAACAGAACAAAGAGTCCAAAAATTGATCCACGTCTTTATGGTCGAACTAGGGTCCCAGTGCATGAATTCGTGCACCTTGAAAGGACTGTGGTCCACAAGGCTGAAGTAGGCACAGGGGCAGGTCTCGACCCATCCTCCGCACCCCCACCCAGCCTCTCCTGTCATGGCCTCTGGTCCCCCGTCTGCCGGTAGCCCCACTCCCGCCACCACTGCTCCCATGCACTGATGGCACCGGCCTCACTCACACCCACTGACAGCACAGACAGCGCAGAGCGATTGGGCCCGGTGCCATCAGCAGGTGCGAGTGACAGCTGCTGCCCTGATCACCCCTCAGGAGCAGGGAGAAGTGGAGAAGCCCTCAGGAGCAACCAGGGCCAGCAGCCACTGCTCACACCCGCTGATGGTGCCAGCTGCAGGTGCAAGGAGGGCCGGCACTGGCAGCAGGTGTGAGCACTGGGCGGGACTGGCATGCGAGAGCAAAGAATTTTCAGGAACCACCAAAGGCTTGCACCGATGACAGTGACCGGTGTCCCACCTTGGTCTGGCACTCCTGCTCACCTGCTCCACCATCCCGCTGTGGCAAATGCCCACCATGTTCTGCACATGCCCCCTGGTAGCGACTGGTTGTTCAGTTGTTCGGTTATTCCGGTTGTTCCACGATTCAGTCTATTTGCATATTAGCCTTTTATTATATAGGATAGTATTTAACAAATGAGGCAAGAGCATACAATGGAGTAAAGACAGTCTTTTCAACAAATAGTGTTGGGAAAACTGGACAGGTACATGCAAAAAAAATGAAACTAGACCACCAACTTACACCAGACACAAGAATAAACTCAAAATGAATAAAAAACTTAAATGTAAGTCCAAAACCATAAAAATCCTAGAAGAAAACATAGACAATAAAATCTCACATATCTCTCATAGCAAATTTTCCGCTGATATATCTCCGAGGGCAAAAGAAACAAAGAAAAGAATAAACAAATGAGACTAAATCAAACTAAAAAACTTCAGCACAGCAGAAGAAACCATCAACATAATAAAAAGGGAACCCACTGTATGGGAGAACATATTTGCCAATGATACATCTGATAAGGGCTTCATTTCCGAAATATATAAAGAATATCTACAGCTTAACACCATGAACACAAACAATCAGTTAAAAATTGAGCAAAGGACCTGAAAAGATACTTCTCCAAAGAGGACATACATATGGCCAATAGACATATCAAAAGATGCTCAACATCTTTAATGATCAGAGAGATGAAAATTAAAATGATAATGAGATTTCACTTTACACCTGCCAGAATAGCTATCATTGATAAATCAGCAAACAAGTACTGGTGAGGATGGGTAGAAAAGGAAACCCTAGTTCATATTTTTGGGAATGCAGACTGGTGCAGCCACTGTGGAAAACAGTATGGAGTTTCCTCAAAAAATTAAAAAAGGAACTGCCTTTTGACCTAGTGACCCCACTTATAGGAATATGTCCTAAGAATTCCAAAACACCAATCAGAAACAATATATGCAGCCCTGGACAGTGTGTCTAAGTCATTAGAACTTCGGCCAGTGGACCAAAGGGTGGTGGGTTCCATACTCAGTCAAGGGCATGTACCAGGGTTGCAGAATTGATCCCTGGACCCTCTTGGGACACATTTAGGAGGCAACCATCAGTGTGTCTCTCATTCATGTCTATGTCTCTCTCTCTCTCTCTCTCTCTCTCTCTCTCTCTCTCTCTCTCTCTCTCTCTCCTCTCTCTCTCTCTCTCTCTCTCTCTCTCTCTCTCTCTCTCTCTCCCCCTCCTCTCCCTCCCTCCTTCTTATCTCTGCCTCTTTTCCTCCCTCCCTCCGTTCTACTCTATCTCAACTCATAAAAAATATCCTATGGTAAGGATTAACAAAAAACAAAAAAATACAAATGAGTGGGGAATAAAGGTAAGTTCTTCTTATATGATACAACTAAAAATAAGAAATGATAGAATTTATAAAAAGCCACCATTTGACTACCACATTTGCAGTAATTTTGTCATATAAGAATCATTAAAGTGAGTGGGTAAAATTGTAATAAGGAAAATGTTATGTTTATATAATGCCAAAATATTTACATAAATTATACTTTTAATTACAAGGTTAAAATAGTAACTATAAAAAACTGTAACTTTACAGTAGATTACCTGGCAGATAAAACCATAGCGAAAGAAGGTAAGTGAAAACACTAGTCATTGGAAAAATTAATAGCATATGCCTTCTAATAATATGCACTGTGATATATCTGCTGAAATCAAAGCCTGAAAAATACATACATACAAACAAACAAATGGTAAACATAGTAAAATGTTAACCATTATGGAATCTGAACATCGTATGTCAACTAATTCTTGATATCACTTTTTAACTTTTCTGTATCTTTAAGATCATTTCAAAACCAAAAGTGGAAATATCCTTTGTCCCAGGCTGGAACAATGTTCAAGAACAAAGGTGTCCAGGGCATGACTGGAATCAGGGACACTGTCCTCTAAGACTCCAGTCCTCTGGCTCTTAGACACACAGCTCCCAAAGGGCAGTCAGAAATTAGCCACAAGCTTGGGGACTTGGTTGCAGTCTCTCCTTAGTTAAGTGCTATCTGTGACCTCATTTCTCTGGAGCTGGTTAAGGAAAAGGAAAGTCTGTAGAAGTGCCAAGGCCCCAGATATTGCTTCTATGTGTCTGGACATTAGGTCTCCTGAAGGAAACCTGAGGAGATGGGCAACAGTCTGGAGCAGAAGGTGTCTGAACTCACCAATGATGAGCTCAGGTGAGAGGAGCTGGAAATCTGAACTTGGCTATGGATCTGCCTGTGTGCTAGTGGGTTCATGTGTGAGACTCTGTGTCCATGACTGTGTGGGTGCATGTATTGTGTATGCTTGTGTATGTGCTATTTAATAGTTGTGTGTGTGTGTGTGTCCTATGTATGTGTGTGTGTGCGCTATGTATGTAAAACACAGTCCTGTTTTAGCACAGGTAGTACAAGTTATCACCTCCAGGCGTGTGATTAGGGACTCCTGATTCATGTCTCTGATCATACTATTGTCTCTGCTGCTGGACAGAAAGATGCCCACCTCACCAGGAACCAAGGTCAGGTCAGGTCAGGTCGGAGAGGACTCACATCTCTGCTCAGCAATGTGGGCTGCTGTGTCTTTGGGTGAGACACTCATGTTTAGAGCACGAAGGTGTGCTGTTGGGTTTTCTCTGTGTATGTGACCGTGTGTGTGTGTGACCCCGTGCATGGGGTATAGGGGTATTTTAAAGATTGTGCCTATGATTAAACAGGCTTAACTGTTCCATGCTGACTGCCCTCCCCAGGAAAGGGATGGTCAGAAGGGGGGAAACATGTCTTTGATTAATAGGAGCATGTATGCAGCTTGTTGTAGTGAGTGTGGCTGGGTGAGCATATGTGTCATTGGTGTGTGTTCCTTGTGAGATTTTTGAATTGTTTGTGGTCTTGTGTGTTTTTGGTGAAGTGTGTGTAGTGTTTGAGTTATGTATATATGGTGAGTTGAGTCTTTACCAGGTTGTCATGAGTCAGATGTGTTAGTGTGTTTGTGGGTGAATGGAACATCGTTGAGTGTTGTGCATATCTTACTTAGTATGTTACTTATGACTTGTATGTATATGAGTGCTCATGTGCTGAAGCACAGATAGGCTATACCTCCCTTAAGATGGGGATATGGGCATTGGTTACTGGAATCCTCAAATCAGGTGTGTGTGTGTGTGTGTGTGTGTGTGTGTGTGTGTGTGTGTGGTGTGCACCTCTGTATGTGATCTGCATTCAGGACATCAAGAATTTTCTTAAGTGTCCTCCTTCTGGGGCACCATTAGCTGAGATAACCACACTCAAAGCTTCTCCTTGCTTCTTTTTAAAAAAATATATTTTTATTGATTTCAGAGAGGGAGAGGGAGAGAGAGATTGAAACATCAATGATAAGAATCAGCGGCCTCCTGCATGTCCCCTACCCACAACCCAAGCATGTGCCTTTGACCAGAATCGAACCTGGGACCCTTCAGTCCCCAGGACAACACTCTATCCACTGATCCAAACCAGCCAGGTCTCTCCTTGATTCTATAAAACAAATCTGTTCTCATTTCCATGTACCCAAGTGAGTGATCAGAATTTTACAACCTCTTCTTTACTTTATTAAACAGCAAAGCAAAATAAACTCTAGGTATCATGCTGTGTGAAGTTATAGGGCAGAATCACCACCTTACAGCAGTGAAACCTTGGGAAAGTTACATAAAATTTTTTTTAATCCTCACTGGAGGATATTTTTCCATTGATTTTAGAGAGAGTGAAAAAGAGAGGGAAATAGCAACATGAGAGAAACATATCAATTGATTGCTTCCTGCATGCACCCCGATCAGGGCTCAGACTGGGAAGGAGCCTGCAACCAGGGTACCTGGCCTTGACCAAAATCCAACCAGGGACCCTTCAGTATGCAGGCCAATGCTCTACCACTGAGCCAAACCAACTAGGGCAAGTTACATAAACTTTTGGCCTCAGTTTCCTTGTTTCTGTGAATCTTACAGAGATTCTCAGTAAGTATCTCTTGTATAAAGTTAATATATTTTAAAATTTATTATCAATTTAAAAGAATATAAATATGAAGAAAAGAAATAATCTCGGAAGAGGACCAAGAATTTTGGACAACTTTTGGTCCTCACAGCTCTAAAATAATACATTGTTCTTGACTCCCTTAAGCAAGAAAAGGGAAGTTTCCATGTGTAATGGTTACTGATCACAAAGATATATTAGACGGAACCCGAAGAATTAGCTAATACCTGGAAATATTTAATATAGAGAAAATGATAATACATATATATCCATTTATAAACATTACATATCACATATATTTAGATACAGATATACACACAAGTGTATATGTGCCCTTCTGTCCCCTAATGTATAGTGTGACTACAGAATTTTTGTCATTTATATTTCTATTTCTTAAACGCTAAAATAGGTAAAAGAAAACAAATTCTTAGTACAGCTGTGAAGATGTTATGAAATCTGGGAATGTGCCCAGCTGCATTGGCTCAGTGGTTGAGCATTGACCTATGAACCATGAGGTAACAGTTTAATTCCCTGTGAGGGCACATGCCTGGCTTATGGGCTTGATCCCCAGTAGGGGGAGGTGGGGCGTATGGAGGAGGCATATGACCAATGATTCTCTCTCATCATTGATGTTTCTATCTCCCTCCCTCTCCCTACTTCCATGAAATCAATAAAAATATATATTTTTAAAATCGGAGAATGTAAGATTGCTGAGTGGATTTAATTAGGAGAGATAAGGTGAGGTCTCTAGCCGAGTACCCAAATGTTCAACAAAAAGCTCAGCATGATTATGAAATATAGTTTGTGAACTATTCTCTTTTGGATCTATTCTGTCATCAAGTGGTTTTCAATGGCCAACCATTTCTACGCTATCCTTGCGTTTACATTAGCTATGGGTTAATGGGACCCGGCAGGTTCACAGGAGGAGTGTGATTATATTCCAAACTCCCACCCAAAATTGGAGTCTCACGTTACTTTCAGGCAGAAACAACTGACACCACTTTGCAGGGGCTCATCTTCTGTTTCTGACACAGGGAATTACTATGGTTTGGCTCTGGCCTGGTGTAGAAATGATCCCTCCATGCTCATCAAGATCTAATCTCATGGAAGTGGGGACCTTGCTTTTTTGTTTACTGCTGCATTTCAGTCCTTAGAAGAGGTCCCGACACAGACTTGATGTTAAAAGTAATGGTTGATTAAAACAGCAACCTCCCTCCAGCTTCTGCATGGTGATGTCTTGTCAACTACAACATGGGGAATCAATGTATTCCTGGAACCAGACTGCAATAGAGGGAAGATGTATACACCCACAGGTGGAATTATTATGAAAGTATTTTAAGGTGACGTTCCTAGAGAATAACAGTATAAGATGTGATGGTCCTGGCCATCCTATCCAGGCTCCTGAGATTCCACACCTTCTTCATCCTCAGCAGACAGAAGGGCAGCATGAGGCCTGAGAACCAGAGCAGCGTGTCCCAGTTCCTCCTCCTGGGGCTCCCCATCTCGCCAGGGCAGCAGGGCGTGTTCTTCACCCTGTTCCTGGGCATGTACCTGACCACGGTGCTGGGCAACCTGCTCATCATCCTGCTCATCAGGCTGGACTCTCGCCTGCACACGCCCATGTACTTCTTCCTCAGCCACTTGGCCTTCTCTGACATTTCTCTTTCCTCTGTCACTATCCCTAAAATGCTCATGAACATGCAGACTTGGCAACAATCCATCTCCTATGGGGGATGCATTTTTCAGTTGTATTTTTTCATACATTTTGCTGGTCTTGACAACTTCCTTCTGGCTGTGATGGCATATGACAGGTACGTGGCCATCTGTCACCCTCTGCACTACTCCACAATCATGAGTCAGGCACTGTGCACGTTGCTGGTGGCTGGCTCCTGGATGGTTGCCTTTGTCCATGCTCTTATTCATACCCTCCTCTTGGTCCGACTGTCCTTCTGTGCTGACAATACCATCACCCACTTCTTCTGTGACCTCACTGTGCTTCTGAAGCTGAGCTGCTCAGACATCTTCCTCAATAATCTGGTCATCTTCACCGAAGGAGGAATGCTTTACTTCCTGCCATTGAGCATTGTTTTGGGCTCATACATCCGAATAGGAACTATCATCCTGAGGGCGCCCTCCATTAGGAGACTCTCTAAAGCCTTTTCGACCTGTGGCTCCCACCTCTCTGTGGTGTGTTTATACTATGGGACACTTGCTGGTGTTTACTTTTTTTCCTCATCATGGGGTTCCAAGGACATAATTGCTTCGGTCATGTATGCAGTAGTTACCCCCATGCTGAACCCCTTCATCTACAGCCTGAGGAGCAGAGATATAAAACAGGCCCTGGAGATGTGTATGAATAGAGTTAGGTTTATAAAGTGGCAATCACTAGATTCTTTTGTTGCAGTCAAGGGCACAAGGAGATAGAACTAAAATTATTTATGCTTGTCATCTCCATAAAACATTAACAGAATATACATTCTGTTGTCATGTATAAGAGTTGTTAATATGTCAACTAGGTCACATTTGCCACTTGGATTGTTAATAATTCATTATTTTTCGCTTGTCCATCGTCTCTTATAAGATACTAGAGGCCTGGTGCAGGAAAATTCGTGAACTAGGGTGGGGGTCACTCAGCCTGGCCTGCACCCACTCGCAGTCTGGGACTCCTCGGGGGATGTTCACCTGCTGGCTTAGACCTGCTCCATGGGGGAATTGGCCTAAGCTGTCAGTCAGACATCCCTCTGGCAGCCCGGGAGCCCTCGGGGAATGTTCGACTAATGGCTTAGTCGCGCACCCCTGGGGGTGCAGGCCTAAGCCAGCAGTTGGACTTCCCCCTCTGATTCCAGGACCCCTCCCTCCTTGTCGCCCAACCTGCTCGCTACTCCTTACCGCTTGGCTCGCTGCTCCTTAGTGCTGCTGTGGAGGCGAGAGCGGCTACCACCACCGCCGCTGTGCTCGCCACCTGTGAGCTTCTGGCTGAGTTGCACTCCCCCTGTTGAAGTGCACTAACAACCAGGGGGCAGCTCTGTGTTGAGCATCTGCCGCCTGGTGGTCAGTGCACATCATAGTGACTGGTCGTTCTGGTCATTCCTCTGTAAGGGTCGCTTAGTCTTTTATTATATAGACTAGTGGCCCGGTGCACGAAATTCGTGCACGGGGGGAAGGGGAGGGAGTGTATGTGTCCCTTATCCCAGCCTGCACCCTCTCCAATCTGGGACCCCTCTCACAATCCAGGACTGCTGGCTCACAACTGCTTGCCTGCCTGCCTGATTGCCCCTAACAGCTTCTGCATGCCAGCCTGATCACCCCCTAACCACTCCCCTGACAGCCTGATCAATGCCTAACTGCTCCCCTGCCAGCCTTATTGCCCCTAATTGCCCTCCCCTGCCGGCCTGGTCACCCCTAACTGCCCTCCCCTGGAGCCTGGTCACCCCTAACTGCCCTCCCTTGCCAGCCTGGTTGCCCCTAATTGTCCTCCCCTGATGGCCTGGTTGCCCCAACTGCCTTCCCTTACAGGCCTGGTAGCCAAACTGCCCTCCCCTGAAGGCCTGGTCACCCCTAACTGCCCTCCCCGTCTGGCCTGGTCCCCCCAACTGCCCTCCCTTACAGGCCTGGTCCCCCCCAACTGCCCTCCTCTGCCAGCCCAGTTACCTCTAAATGCCCTCTCCTACCAGCCGAGTAGCTCCCAACTGCCCTTCCCTGCTGGCCTGGTCACCCCCAACTGCATTCCTCTACATGCCTGGTATACACAACTGCCCTGCCCTGCAGGCCTGGTCACCCCTAAGTGCCCTCCCCTGCTGGCCTTGTGCTCCCAAACAGCCCTTCCCTGTAGGCCTGGGTTCCCACTCAACTGCCCTCCTCTTCAGGCCTGATCCTTCCCAACTGCCCTCCCCTGCAGGCCCAGTCCCCAACAACTATACTTCTCTGCCAGCCCAGTCACCCCTAACTGCCCTCCCCTGCCTGCCTGGTCCCCCACAACTACCCTCCCCTGCAGGCCCGGTTGCCTGCAACTGCTCTTCTCTGCCAGCCCGGTACCCCTAACTGACCTCTCCTGCAGGCCTGGGTCCCCCCCCCCAACACCCCTCCCCTTCTGGCCTGGTCACCCCCAACTGCCCTCCCCTTAAGGCCTGGTCCCTCCCAACTGCCCTCCTCTGCCAGCCCGGTCACCTCTAACTGTCCTCCCCTGCCAGCCAGGTCACCCCCAACTGCCCTGCCCTACAGACCTGGTCCCCCCTAACTGCACTCCCCTGCAGTTTTGGTCCCCCCAATTGCCCTCCCGTTCAGGCCTAATCCCTCCCAACCCTCCCCTGCCAGCCTGGTTGCCCCCAACTGCCCTCCTCTGCCGGCCTGGTCACCCCTAACTGCCCTTCATTGTAGGCCTGGTCCCTCCCAACTGCCCTCCCCTTCAGGCCTGGGTCCCCTGCAACAGCCCTGCACTGCAGGCCTGGGTCCCCCCAGCTGGCCTCCCCTGCCAACCTGGGTCCCTCCCAACTGCCTCCCCTGCTGGCCTGGTCCCCCCCAACTGCCCTCCTCTACTGGCACGATCACCACTAACTGCCCTCCCCTGCCGACCTGGTTGCCCCAAACTGCCCTCCCCTGCAGGCCTGGTTGCCCTCAACTACCCTCCTCTGTTTGCCAGGTCACCCCTAACTCCCCTCCCCTAAAGGCCTGGTCCCTCCAAACTGTCCCCCCCTACAGGCCTGGTCCCTCTCAACTACCCTCCCTTGAAGGCCTGGGTCCCCCCCAAATGTCCTCCCATGCAGGCCTGGGTCCCTCCCAACTGCCCTCCTGTGCAGGCCCGGTCCCTCCGAACTGCCCTCCCCTGCTGGCTTGATTGTCCACAACTGCCCTCCCCTGCCAGCCATCTTGTAGAGGCCATCTTGTGTCCACATGGGTGCAGCCATCTTTGACCACAAGGGGTGGCCATCTTGTGTGTTGGAATGATAGTCAATTTGCATACTACTTTTTTATTAGATAGAACTGTGTGTTCACCACCCAAATTCAGGTCTCCTTCCACCACCATTTATCTTCCCATTACCTTGTTCTACTCTCCCAACCCCTTTCTTCTGGTAATAACTATACTGTTGTCTGTGTCTATGAATTGTGGGATTTTTTTACTTAATCCTTTCAACTTTTTCACCCAGCCCCCAACACCCTTCCCCTCTAACTGCTGTCAGTCTGCTTTCTGTATCTATGAGTGTACTTGTATTCTGTTCATTAAAGTCAACATGTATGTGAAATAATATATTTGTCTTTCTATAATTGGCTTATTTCACTTTGCATAATAATCACTAATTATATCCATGCTGTTGCAAAACGTAAGATTTTCTTATTTTTTATGGCCAAGCAGTATTCCTTTGTATAAATGTGCCATGGTGTCCTTTCCCTTTCCATTGAATTTATTGGGATGACACTGGTTAACAAAATTATACTGGTTTCAGATGCACAATTTCACAACACATCATCTGTACACTCTATTGTGTGTTCACCAACACAAGTCTCCTTCCATGACCATTTATCACTCTTATATCCTCTTCCATTTTCCCCAAGGCAGACTGCCCCCTAGCAATCACCATACCATTGTCAGTGTCCATTAGGTTTTCTTTTTTACTGGAACAAGCAACTCAGAGAACAATTTGTACCACAGCATTTTTATCCACTCATCTACCGCTGGGCACTTAGGATACTTCCAAATTTTGGCTATTGTAAATAATGCTGCAATGTACATTGGAGTGCACATATTATTTCAAATCAGTGTTTCAGGATTCTTTGGATGTATTCCCAGAAGTGAATCACTGGGTCAAAAGGAGGTTCCATTTTTAATTTTTTGAAGAAACTCCATACTGTTTTCCACAGTGGTTGCACCAGTCTGCATTCCCACTAACAGTGCATGAGGGTTCCTTTTCTCTACATCCTTGCCAGCATTTTTTTGTTGATTCATTGATGATAGCCACTCTGGTAGGTGTGAGGTGATATCTCATTATGGTTTTCATTTGCATTAATCTGATGATTAGTGACATTTAGCAGCTTTTCATATTTCTATAAGTCATCTACATGTTCTCTTTGTAGAGTGTTTAAGCAGGTCCTTATTCCATTTTTTAATTGAGATTTTAGTGTTTTTTGGTGTTGAGTTACATGAATTTTTAGACATTTGGGTATTAACCCCTTATCAATATATCATTGGTAGATATGTTCTCTCATTCAGTGTATTGTCTTTTCATTTTGCTGATAGTTTTCTTTTCTGTGCAAAAACCTTTTATTGGATGTAATCCCATTGTTTATTTTTCCCCTCCCTTGTGAGATATATCAGAAAATATAGTACTATAATAAATTTCTGAGACTTTACTGCCTATGTTTTCTTCTAAAATTTTTATGCTTTTGAGTCTTACATTTAATCCATTTTGAATTTATTCTTGTGTATTGTGTAAGTGGGTGGTTTAATTTCATACTTTTGAACATATCTGTCCTATTTTTCCAACACCATTTATTGAATAAACTGTCTTTACCCCATTGTATGTTCTTACTTTCTTTGTTGAATATTAATTGAACATATAAGAGAAGTTTTATTTATGGACTCTGTATTCTGTACCACGGATTTATATGTCTGTTTTATGCCAGTACCATGCTGTTTATATTACTACTAGAGGCCCAGTGCACGAAATTCGTGCACGAAGGGGGGTTGTCCCTCAGCCCAGCCTGTACCCTCTCCAATATGGGACCCCTGGAGGGATGTCCGACTGCCCGTTTAGGCCCGATCCCAGTGGACAGTCAGATCCCTAAACGGGCAGTCGGACATCTCTCTCACAATCCAGGACTGCTGGCTCCCAAATGCTTGCCTGCCTGCCTTCCTGATTGCCCCTAACAGCTTCTGCCTGCCAGCCTGATCACCCCCTAACCACTCCTCTGCCAGCCTGTTTGCCCCCAACTTCCCTCCTCTGCCAGCCTGGTCACCCCTAACTGCCCTCTCCTGCAGGGTTGATCACCTCCAACTGCCCTCCATTGTAGGCCTGGTCCTTCTCAACTGCCCTCCCTTGCAGGCCGGGTGCCTCCCAACTGCCCTCTCCTGCTGGCCATCTTGTGGTGGCCATCTTATGTCCACATGGGGGCAGGATCTTTGACCACATGGGGGCAGCTATATTGTGTGTTGCAGTGATGATCAATCTGTATATTACTCTTTTATTAGATAGGATAGAGGCCTTGTACAGGGGTGGGGGCCAGCTGTTTTGCCCTGAAGGGCATCCCGGATCAGGTGGAGGTTCCCTTGGGGTGTGGGGCAGCCTGAGCGAGGGGCTTGTGGTGGTTTGCAGGTCGGCCACGCCCCCTGGCAACCGAAGCGGAGGCCCTGGTATCTGGAATTTATTTTCCTTCTACAATTGAAACTTTGTAGCCTGGAGCAGAGCCAAGCCTGGGGCTCCCTCTAAGGCCGGCAGCCATTTCTGTTGGGGTTATAATTGAAACTTTGTTCCCTTAAGCGGGTGGGCCCAGCCAGGGTGTTCGGAAAGCTTTGCTTCCCCTGTTGCCGACGGCAACCCTGGCCTGCTCTCTCAAGCTCCATTCTGCTGCCATTTGTTTGAATTTGTTTACCTTCTATAATTGAAACTTTGTAGCTTGAGTGGAGGCTTAGGCCTGCAACGGCTGGCAGAAAGCTTGGCTTCCTCTGTTACCTAGGAAACCTTGCTCTCTGTGGCTGTAGCCATCTTGGTTTGGGTTAATTTGCATACTCGCTCTGATTGGATGGTGGGCGTGGCTCGTGAGCGTGACTTGTGGGTGTGTCGGATGTATGGTCAATTTGCATATTTGTCTATTATTAGATAGGATGACCTTGTAGTATAGTTTGCTATTAGGTAGTGTGATTCCTCAAACTGTGTCCTTCTTTCTCAAGTTTGCTATGGTTATTTGGGGTCTTTTGTGGTTCCATATAAATTTTTGAAATATCAATCCAGTTCTGTGAAATAGGCTATTCATACCTTGATAAGAATTGCATTGAATCTATAGATTCTTTTAGCTACTTTGGACATTTTAATGATGGTAATTCCTCCTATTCATAAACACAGTACATGCTTCTACATATTTATATCTCCAATTTCTTTCTTCAGAGTCTCATCATTTCCTAGTACAGGTCTTTTACATCATTCTTTAAATTTATTCCTATGTAATATTTTCAAAAAATAACATATGTTAAAAATAACACACACACACACACACACACACACACACACACACACACACATAATTTTTATTGTTAAAAGCATCACAAATGTCCCCATTTTCCCCTATTGATTTCTCCCATCCTGCCCTTGCCTCCCTACCCCTGACATTCAGCACCCTATAGTCTGTGTCCATAGGTTATGCATATACAAATATGAGTTTGTTGGTTGATCTCTTCCCCTCTAACCCTACCATACCTTCCCTCTGAGGTTTAATAGTCTGTTCGATGTTTCTATATCTCTGGGTCTATTTTTGTTTATTGTTTTACGTTTTTCATTAAATTCCACATATGAGTGAGGTCATGTGATACTAATATTTCTCCCACTGGCTTATTTCACAAAGCATGATGCTCTCCAGGTCCATCCATGCTGTTGAAAATGGTAAGAGTTCCTTCTGTTTTACAGCAGCATAGTATTCCATTGTGTAGATATACCATAGTTTTTTAATCCACTCAATGATGATGGGCACTTACGCTGTATCCAAATCTTAGCTATTGTAAATATCCCTGTTATAAACATAGAGGTGCATAGATTCTTTCTGATTGGTGTTTCTGATTTCTTAGGATTTATTCCTAGAAGTGGGATCACTGAGTCAAATGGGAGTTCCATTTTTAATTTTTTAAGGAAACGCCATACTGTTTTCTACTGAGGCTGCACCAGTTTTCATTCCCATCAGCCGTTTACTAAATTTCTCTTTTCTCTACATCCCTGCCAACATTTGTTGTTTGTTGATTTGTTGATGATAGCCATTCTGGCAGGTGTGGATGGTATCTCATTGTCATTTTTATTTGCATCTCTCAGTTGATCCCATTTACCACAGCAAAATAAAAATTGTTTTAAGATACTTAGGAATAAACTTAACCAAGAAGGTAAAAGTCCTGTTCTCTGAAAATTAGAGGGAGTTGAAAAAAGAGCTAGAGGAAGACATAAACAAATGGAAGAATATTCTGTGTTCATGGATTGGTAGAATCATCATTTAAATGTCCATACTACCCAAAGCAATCTATAGATTTCATGCAATCCCCATCAAAATACCAATAGCATATTTCACAGACCTAGAACAAATATTCCAAAAATTTATATGGAATAAAAAGAAATACCCCAAATAGCTGCAGCTATCTTGAGAAAAAAGAACAAAGTGGGATGGATCACAAAACCAGATATCAAGTCATACTTAAAATATATATTCACTGATTTTAGATCGGAAGGGAGAGAGAGATAGAAACATCAATGATGAGAAAGAATCATTGATCGGCTGCCTCCTGCTTGTCCCATACTGGGCATCAAGCCCACAACCCGGGAATGGGCCCTGACCAGGAAACAGGCCGTGATCTCTTTGGTTCATAGGTCATCTCTCAACCATTGAGCCATGATGGTGAGGCTTTTCCTAGGTAAATTTGTGATGCAATTGTAAATGGGACTAATTTCTTAGTTTCTCTTTCTGCTAGTTCACTATAGGTATATACAATTACAACTGATTTCTGGATATGTATCTTGTATCCTGCTACTTTCCTGAATCCATTATTAGTTCTGATAGCTTATTGGTGGAATAATTAGAGTTCTCTATATACAGTCTCACGTCATCTGTAAATAATGACAGTTTTACTTCTTCCTTTCCTATCTGAATGCTTTTTATTTCTTCTTGTCTGATCACTGTCGCCAAGACTTCAGTACTATCCTACCTAATAAAATAGTAATATGCAAATTGACCGCACCTTCGCTATGCCCAAGCCACACCCACTAGCCAATCAGGGAGAGTATGCAAAATACCCAACAAAGATGGCGGTTAATTTGCATACGCTGAGAGAGGAAGGAGTGAAGACTGAAGACAACTTAGAAGGAAGAGGGAGGAAAAGCGGAAAGCAAGGCGGCTGCCAGAGGGAAAGCCCGGGCGGGGCGGAGCGGGGTGAAATGGGGCGGGCGGCAGTGGCAAGCGGGTGCAGGCGCGGTGGCCGCAAAGGCGGCCGCTGCGGCAGCGCACGCGGCCACAACAGCTGCTTGCAGGATTTTCCTGCAAATGGGCTACTAGTCGTATATAATAAAAACTTAATATGCAAATTGACCGAACGGCAAAATAACCGGTCGCTACTGACCACCAGGGGGCAGGTGCTCAATGAAGGAGCTGTCCCTTGGTGGTCAGTACACTTCCACAGGGGGAGCACTGCTCAGACAGAAGCTGGGCTCACAGCTGGCGAGTGCAGCAGTGGTGGCGGGAGCCTCTCCCGCCTCCACAGCAGCACTAAGGAGCAGCGAGCCAAGTAGTAAGGAGCAGCAAGCAGGTGGGCGGTAAGGAGTGAGGGATCCTGGACTGCAAGAGGGATATCCGACTGCCAGCTTAGGTTAGATCCATGGGAGATCAGGCCTAAGCCAGCAGGCAGACATCCCCCAAGGGTTCCTGGACTGAGAGAGGGATGTCCTACGCCGGCAGGCAGACATCCCCAAGGGCTCCTGGACTGGGAGAGGGCAGAGGCCAGGTTGAGGGACACCTCCCCTTCCCCCCCACCAGTGCACGAATTTTGTGCACCGGGACTCTAGTATTAAATAAGAGTAGTGGAAGTAGATATCCCTGTCATGTTCCCATAACTTTGTGTATCATTTAGTTTTTTTCCTATTATTGATTTCCAGTTTATGCCATTGTGGTCAGAGAAGACGTTTTATCTGATTTCAATCTCTCTAAATTTATTCAAACTTGTTTTGTGTCCTAGCATGTTATGTTACTTGATTTGACCTGATTCTTTATGCTGGTTTTCATTGATTTCACACTGATGGTGCACATCTCTTCCAAACTGATATTCAATGACATCATGTAGATAGATTGCAAACAGCCAAAATAAAAATTTCACTACAAAAAATGGCATGTGCTACAAAGGAAGGATTTCCAAAAAGAGAGAGAAATCCTTTTTAAAAGTTCATGTAACTGCACACCACTGGGTTTATATTTAGCAGATAGTTTTAGCAATGGGTCCTACCTTAACATCTGATATTAGTATAGATAATTACTGATATTAGTATAGATGATTTTATATCTTAGATATAGGTACAGCTGTAGATAGAGATAAAGGTAACTATAGCAATACTCGTATAGTATAGGTAGTAAAGATGTAGCTTTCTTTTGGTTAATGTTTACATGGCATTTCTTTTCCATTACATTAAACTTTTCTATAATTTTATATCTGACAGGTAACTGTAAAGTTGGATTTTGTTAACTGTGTAAAGTTGGATTTTGCTCATTTTAGGTATATGAACAATTATTATATTTATGGAGAATTTTATCTATATACTAGAGGCCCAGTGCATGAATTCATGCATGGGTGGGATCCAGCCAACCCAGCCCCAATCTGAGTGGATTGGGGCCAGGCCTGTCAGGAGGAGGAAACGGGGGAGGTTGGCTGGTGGGCCCTGCCACCGATTGGGGTAGGGGGGCCTATTGGGGGCCAGCAGCCTGGGGGAGGGACCATGGGTGGTTGGACAGCCGGCCCTACCTCTGATCAGAGCTGGGGTCCAATCAGATACGGAGCTGGCTGGGGGAAGGAGCCGCAGGTGGTTGACTGGCCGACCCTGCCCCTTATTGGGGTTGGGGGGCCAATCTGGGGTAGGGACGGGCAGGGGGAGGAGCTGCAGGAGATTGGCCAGCCAACCCAGCTTCCTATTGGGTTGGGGAGCAGCAGGGGTGGGGCCTGATGGGGGAGGGGCTGTGGGCCAATTAGGGTTCGGTGGGCTGATCAAGAGCGGGACCAGCCAGGGGTAAGGGCTGCGGGGGTGAGGGGGTTTGTCCAGGTCAGGGGAGAGGCCACAGGAGGTTTGCCAGCTGGCCCCACCCCGCCAATCCGGCTGGTTCACTGTCCCCAGTGGGCATCATAGCTACCAGTCATCCCGGTCGTTACTGCATTCTGGTGGTTACATGTTGTGGTAGCTGGCTTAATATATATACTAGAGGCCTAGTGTACGAAATTCGTGCACAGGGGGAGAGGGAGTGTGTGTCCCTCAGCCCAGCCTGCACCCTCTCCAATCTGGGACCCCTTGAGGGATGTCTGATTGCCCGTTTAGGCTTGATCCCATCAGGCCTAAACGGGCAGTCGGACATCCCTCTCACAATCCAGGACTGCTGGCTCCCAACCACTCGCCTGCCTGCCTGCCTGATTGCCCCTAACTGCTTCTGCCTGCCAGCCTGATCACCCCCTAACCACTCCCCTGACAGCCTGGTCAATGCCTAACTGCTCCTCTGCCAGCCCGATTGCCCCTAACTGCCCTCCTTTGCCAGCCTGGTAGCCCCTGTCTTCCCCTGCAGGCTTGGTCTACCACAACTGTCCTCCCCTGCAGGCCTGGTTAACCCCAACTGCCCTCCTCTGCAGGCCTGGGTCCCTCCCAACTGCCTTCCCCTGCAGGCATGGTCCCCCCCAAATGCTCTTCCCTGCTGGTCCAATCATTCCCCAACTGCCCTCCCCTGCCAGCCTGGTAGCTCCCATCTGCTCTCCCCTGCTGGCCTGGTAGCCCCCAACTGTCCTCCTCTGCTGGCCTGGTCTCCCCAATCTGCCCTCCCTTGCAGGCCTGGTCCCTCCCAACTGCCCTCCCCTGCTGGCCATCTTGTGGCAGCCATCTTCTGTCCACATGGGGGCCGCCATCTTAGACCACATGGGGGCGGCCATCTTTGACCACATGGGGGCAGCCATCTTGTGTGTTGGAGTGATGGTCAATTTGCATATTACTCTTTTATTAGATAGGATAGATATCTAATGTAGCCATAATATATTTAAACTTATATTTTCCACATTACTATGACTTTATTCAATACATATTTCATATTTATTCTCTCGTCTTCCTCCCTTTTAATTAAATATATATTTTGTTGGGCTGTTGCGGACACGGAGACCACGCCATCTTGAGAAACAGAGCTGCCTGAGACTCGGATCCTGGCTTCTGACACAAACCAGGACCCTGCAGCCACTGGGGACAGAGAACTGCTATCACAGCTTCAGACCAACAAACAACAAGAATCCAGCCGTCCCGGCAGAATTCCTTGAGTCAAAGAGCCTACCCCCTCCCCGCAGGCGCGCAGACAGCGCCATTTTAACTGATAGATCCGCCTCTTGCCCAAGCCACAGAGCTTTGCGCAGGGACTCGCTCCCCCTCAGGGAATTTGGTGCGCGCGCGCGCGCACAGGAGAGAATCAGCTCCCTGTTGGGGAAATCTGTCAGTGCGCACAGAGGGCTCCCCTTCGGAGAATTTGGGGGAATTTGGCTTGCGGGTCACAGCTCTCCCTTCAGGGATTCTTAGTGCTTGCACAGAGGGGCTTTTCCTTTGGGGAATTTGGCGCGCAGGACAGACTCCGCCCCCCTTCCGGGACTCCAGTAGAGTGCACAGAGCCAGCTCACCTTCAGGAAATCAAGAGTGTGCGCCCTAGCCGGTTTGGCTCAGTAGAGAGAGCACACACAGGTCGCAGCTCCACTTCAGGGAATTTGGCACGCCGGACACAGCTGCCTGGGATCCCTGACTCACAGCGCATTCACACTAAGAGCCAGCGACCCCAATTGTTGGTGCATGCACACATAGGGACCCTGAGTCTCAACGAGAAACCGCACAAGGCAACAGAGACTCTGACACTCTAGTCTTGGTGCAGACACAGGGAAACTCTGACTCCTGGCACATGCTAAGGATCTCATTTTCGGCACATACCAACAGTGTGGTGCAGACAGGGCCCCTGAATCTAAGTGGGCACACGAGACCACACGGAACACTGGGGACACTGACCCTGGGCAAGTCTGGTTCCCACCAACCAAAGGCAGCCACACGTCCTAGTGTCAGAGCACTTCAGTGAAACTCGGGTGGAGTGAAGTCCCCACAGCACACGGCCCAGGTCCACGCAAACGGAAGCTTGAGCTTTCTGGTGATAGCCAGAATGGGGAAATGAAATAACTCACAGAGGAAAGAAAATGTGGAGTCGCCAAGAAAGGAAATCAGTGAAACTGAAGCTTGCAACATGACCGAAAAGGAGTTTAGAGTAATGGTTGTGGAATTTATACATCGGATGGATGAGAAAATAAACAACTTATGCAAGAATCAGGAAGAAATGAAAAGTGATATAGCTACAATCAAAAACACCATGGAAAGTTTCAACAGTAGACTACAAGAAGCAGAGGACCGAAGTAGTGAGTTAGAAGATCAGGTACAGAAACAAGCTCAATCTCAACAGCAATTGGAGAAAAAAATTAAAAAGCAGGAGGAAAGCCTAAGGGAGCTTCGGGACAACATGAAACGAAGTAACATGCGTATAATAGGGCTGCCAGAAGGACAAGAAGAGCAGCAGGGATTAGAAAATCTATTTGAAGAAATAATGACGGAAAACTTCCCGGATATGGGAAAGATAAAAGTTACGCAAGTACAGAGAGTCCCAAGCAGGATCAACCCCAAAAGACCCACACCAAGACATGTCATAATTTCAATGGCAAATATAAATGATAAAGAGAGAATCTTAAAGGCGGCAAGAGAGAGACAGAGAGTTACCTACAAAGGAACACCCATCAGATTGTCAAATGATTACTCAACAGAAACACAACAAGCTAGAAGTGAATGGACGGAGGTATACAAAGTGTTGCAAAGCAAAGGACTGAATCCAAGAATACTATATCCAGCAAGACTATCAATCAAAATTGAAGGGGAAATCAGGAGCTTTGCAGATAAAAAAAGGCTTAAGGAGTTTATCACCACCAAACCAGCAATGCAAGAATTGCTAAAGGGAATACTGTAAAAAGAAGAAATAAACAGGTAAGAAGGAATATAGACACAAAAATAGATATGACCACAAACAAATACCTTTCAGTAATATCTTTAAATGTAAATGGAATAAATGCTCCAATCAAAAGATATCGAGTAGCTGAATGGATAAAAAAACACGACCCATATATATGCTGTCTACAAGAGACCCACCTCAGAACAAGAGACTCACACAGATTGAAAGTGAAGGGATGGAAAAATATCTTTCAGGCAAATGGAAATGAAAAAAAAGCTGGGGTAGCAATACTTATATCTGACAAAATAGACCTCCAATATAGGAGCACCCAAATACATAAATGCCATAACAAGAGATAAAGAAGGCCACTTCATAATACTAAAGGGAGAAATCCAACAAGAAGAAATAATTCTGGTAAACATATACGCTCCCAATATAGGAGCACCCAAATACATAAAAAAACTCCTGGAAGATTTCAAGGGAGAGATTAATAGCAATACAATCATAGTAGGAGACTTTAATACCCCACTATCACCACTGGACAAATCCTCTAAACAAAAAATCAGCAAAGAAACAGCAATCCTAAATGAATCACTAGACCAGATGGAATTAATTGACATCTTTAGAACATTTCACCCCAAAGCCACAGAATATACATTCTTCTCAAGTGCACATGGGTCATTTTCAAAGATAGACCATATGCTGGGTCACAGGCAAAGTCTCTTCAAATTCAAGAAGATAGAAATTATATCAAGCGTCTTCTCAGATCACAGTGGCATAAAACTGGAAATCAACTACAATAAATACAATCCAAAGAAATCAAACACTTGGAGACTAAACAGCATGCTATTAAACCATGACTGGGTCACCAGAGAGATCAAGGAAGAAATAAAAAACATCATGGCAACAAATGACAATGAAAACACAACAATCCAAAATCTATGGGACACAATGAAAGCAGCCTTGAGAGGGAAGTTCATAGCTCTACAAGCCTATTGCAAAAAACAAGAATCAATGGTAATAAATTACTTAACCCCACAACTCAAAGAGCTAGAAAAAGAGCAGCAAGAAAAGCCCAGTGTAACCAGAAGGAAGGAAATAACAAAGATCAGAGCGGAGATAAATGACATAGAGACCAAAGAAACAATACAAAAGATCAACAAAACCAAGAGCTGGTTCTTTGAAAGGATAAACAAGATTGATGGACCCCTAGCCAGGCTCAACAAGAAGCAAAGAGAGAGGACCCAAATAAACAAAATCAGAAATGAAAGAGGTGAAATAACAACAGACCCCGCTGAGATACAAAGGATTGTTACAAAATACTACGAACAACTCTATTCCAACAAACTGGACAACCTGGAGGAAATGGACATATTCCTAGAAAAATATAACCTTCCAAAAATCAATCAAGAAGAATCTAAAGAGCTCAATAGGCCAATAACTATGGACGAAATTGAAGCAGTCATCAAGAAGCTTCCGGCAAACAAAAGCCCGGTGCCTGATGGCTTCACAGGAGAGTTTTACCAAACATTCAAGGAAGAACTAAAACCTATCCTCCTCAGACTATTCCAAAAAATTCAAGAGGAAGGAACACTTCCAAGCTCCTTCTATGAAGCCAGCATCACCCTAATACCAAAACCAGATAAAGACAACACAATGAAAGAGAATTACAGACCAATATCCCTCATGAACATAGATGCCGAAATCCTCAACAAAATTCTAGCAAATCGGCTCCAGCAGTACATCAGAAAGATCATACACCATGACCAAGTAGGATTTATCCCAGGAATGCAAGGATGGTATAATATCCGCAAATCAATAAACGTGATACATCACATAAACAAATTGAGAGATAAAAATCACATAGTCATATCAATTGATGCAGAAAAAGCATTTGACAAAATCCAATACCCTTTCTTGATAAAAACTCTCAACAAGGTGGGAATAGAAGGCTCATACCTCAACATAATAAAAGCTATATATGATAAACCCACAGCAAACATCATACTCAATGGACAAAAGCTAAAAACATTTCACCTAAGAACAGGAACAAGACAGGGATGCCCACTCTCACCACTCCTGTTTGACATAGTACTGGAAGTATTAGCCATTGCAATTAGACAAGAAGAAGAAATAAAAGGCATCCAAATTGGAAAAGAACAAGTAAAGCTGTCTTTATTTGCAGACGACATGATATTGTACATAAAAAATCCGAAAGACTCCGTCAAAAAACTAATAGACTTAATAAATGAATTCGGCAACGTAGCAGGATACAAAATTAATGCCAAGAAATCTATGGCCTTTCTATACACCAATAGTGAACTTACAGACAGAGAGACTAAAAAGGCAATTCCATTTACCATCGCACCAAAAAAATTAAGATACCTAGGAATAAACTTAACTAAGGAGGTAAAAGACCTATACACGGAAAACTACAGGACACTGAAAAAAGAGATAGAGGAAGACGTAAACAGATGGAAGAACATACCATGTTCATGGATTGGTAGAATCAACATCATTAAAATGTCCATACTACCCAAAGCAATCTATAGATTCAATGCACTCCCCATTAAAATACCAATGGCATATTTCACCGACCTTGAAAGAACTCTCCAAAAATTCATCTGGAATAAAAAAAGACCCCGAATAGCCACAGCAATCCTGCGAAAGAAGAATAAAATAGGAGGGATCTCAATACCAGATTTCAAGCTGTATTACAAAGCCACTGTTCTCAAAACAGCCTGGTACTGGCACAAGAACAGACATATTGATCAGTGGAACAGAATAGAGAATCCAGATATTGACCCAAACCACTATGCTCAATTAATATTTGACAAAGGAGGCATGAACATACAATGGAGTCAAGACAGTCTCTTCAATAAATGGTGTTGGGAAAATTGGACAGATACATGCAAAAAAATGAAGCTTGATCACCAACTTACGCCATACACAAAAATAAACTCAAAATGGATACAGGACTTAAACATAAGACGGGAAACCATAAAAATACTAGAGCAATCCACAGGTAGCAAAATCTCAGACATATGCCAAAAGAACTTCTTCACTGACACTGCCCCTAGGGCAATGGAAGCTAAAGAGAAAATTAACAAATGGGACTACATCAAAATAAAAAGCTTTTTCACAGCAAAAGAAACCATTAACAAAACAACAAGAAGGCCTACTGCATGGGAGAACATATTTGCAAATGGCATCACTGATAAAGGCTTGATCTCCAACATCTACATGCAGCTTATACAACTTAATAAAAGGAAGATAAATGATCCAATAAAGAAATGGGCAACAGACCTAAATAGAAGCTTTTCAAAAGAAGACAGAAGGAAGGCCAAGAGACACATGAAAACATGCTCAACGTCACTAATTATCCGAGAGATGCAAATCAAAACAACAATGCGGTACCATCTCACACCTGTCAGAATGGCTATCATCAACAAATCAACAAACGACAAGTGTTGGCGAGGATGCGGAGAAAAAGGAACCCTCGTGCACTGCTGGTGGGAATGCAGACTGGTGCAGCCACTGTGGAGAACAGTATGGAGCTTCCTCAAAAAACTGAAAATGGAACTCCCATTTGACCCAGTAATCCCACTCCTGGGAATATATCCGAAGAAACTAGAAACACCAATCAGAAAGGATATATGCACCCCTATGTTCATAGCAGCTCAATTCACCATAGCTAAGATTTGGAAACAGCCTAGGTGCCCGTCAGCAGATGACTGGATCAGAAAACTGTGGTACATCTACACAATGGAATACTATGCTGCCATAAAAAAGAAGGAATTCTCATCATTTGCAGCAACCTGGATGGAATTGGAGAACATTATGTTAAGTGAAATAAGTCAGTCAATGAAAGAAAAATATCACATGATCTCACTCATTTATGGGTAATAAAGAACATTATAAACTTGAAGAAAAAGATAGATACAGAGACAGTAAAGCATCAAACAGACTGTCAAATTACAGGGGGAAAGTTAGGGAGAGGTGGGGGAGATAAGAGATCAATCAAAGGACTTGTATGCATGCATATAAGCATAACCAATGGATGCAAAACTCTGGGGGGTGAGGGCTTATATGGGAGTGGGGTGGGGGGTGGCAATGGTAAAACATGTACACATATAATACCTTAATAAAAAAAATTGGAAAAAAAATATATATTTTGTTATTCCATTACCCCTCTATTAGCTTATTAATCCTAAATTATCCTATCTAATAAAAGAGAAACATGCAAATTGACTGTACCTCTGCTACACCCAAAAGCCACACCCACCAGCCAATCAGGAGTGAGTATGCAAATTAACCAACCAAGAGGGCAGCGGCCACGGAGCTGGAGCAAGCAGGAGGCTTGGGTTGCCCCCGGCGATGGAGGAAGCCAAGCTTCCCGCCTGCCCTGGCCAGCCCTGGCCTCTGCTCAAGGATACAAAGTTTCAATTATAGAAGATAAATAAATCCCAACAAAGATGGCGGCAGCCACGGAGCTGGAGCAAGCAGGAGGCTAGGGTTGCACCCGGCGTTGGAGGAAGCCAAGCTTCTGCAGCCCTGACCTGTCTTGGCCTCTGCTTAAGGCTACAAAGTTTCAATTATAGAAGATAAATAAATCCCAACAGAAATGGCTGCCGCCACGGAGCGAGCAGGAAGCTTGGCTCCACTCCAGGCTACAGTTTCAATTGTAAAAGATAAATAAATCCCAGATCCCAGGGCCTCCACTTGGGTTGCTGGGGGGCGTGGCTGGCCTGCAAACCACCACAGGCCCCTCACTCAGGCTGTCCCACGCCCCAAGGGAACTCCCACCCTGATCCGGGACACCCTTCAGGGCAAACCAACTGGCCTCCTCCCATGCACCAGGCCTCTATCCTATCTAATAAAAGAGTAGTATGCAGATTGACCATCACTCCAACACACAAGATGGCTGTCCCCATGTGGTCAAAGATCCTGCCCCCATGTGTTCATAAGATGGCCAGCAGGGGAGGGCAGTTGGGAGGGACCAGGCCTACAAAGGAGGGCAGTTGTGGACGATCAAGCCTGCAGGGGAGGGCAGTTAGGGGTGACCAGGCTGGCAGAGGAGGGAAGTTGGGGGTGACCGTGCCTGCAGGGAAGGGCATTTGGGGGGGACCCAGGCCTGCAGGGGAGAGCAGTTGGGGGGAACCAGGCCTGCAGGGGAGGGCAGTTAGGGGTGACCAGGCCTGCAGGGGAGGGCAGTTAGGGGTGACCAGGCTGGCAGGGAATCAGTTAGGCATCAATCAGGCTGGCAGGGAAGTGGTTAGTGGGTGATGAGGATGGCAGACAGAAGCGGTTAGGGGCAATCAGGAAGGCACGCAGGTGAGCAGTTGGAAGCCAGCAGTCCTGGATTGTGAGAGGGATGTCCAACGCCCGTTTAGGCCCGATCCTACCTGGATCGGGCCTAAACGGGCAGTTGGACATCTCTCGAGGGGTCCCAGATTGGAGAGGGTGCAGGCTTTTCCTTACACCTGGAAGGTAATCAGAACAGCTCAAGCCTTGGTTGAAAAAGAGAAAGAACTAACCATGGTAGGTTCAACTTATCATTTAGTCTCCGGTTGCTTCTGATGGCACCAGGTCAGCTGTCTATGTCCCCTCTGCCTTAGAGTACATACATAATTGATGATGGTGAATCGGGGCAGCATCAGATGAGTGTCAGAGAAAAGGGCCTGGCAGCAGCCTTTGGCTCTTTGGCAATACCCATGTGAAGCCACTCAGAATCTGGACAATTGAAATGGCCTCAGGACTGTCGGCCTGCTTGCAATTTCACAGCTATACTCCACACTAACTGGAGTCATGTTTCTAAATCTTTTTTTAAATATTAATTTTGAAAATGTGAAAATTACAGAAATATGTGAAGAGGGAATTAATAACCACCCATTTCTTACCCACCACATTTTTATTTCCTTCTCTTTTTTGTCTTTTTCTTCTTTCAACATCCATTGACCATCTATTATGTGGCAGGAACTGTTTTAGGAGATACAAAGATGACTGTAACTGACATCTTATCTCAGCCTTGAAGGAAAGAGGTATTCAAATGATGGCAGTATTTGTCCTAGTATATGCACATATTTTAATTTTGTTTTATTTTTGTAATTATTTTGATTATTCACTTTGATTAAGAAATATATGCAAACAGAACAAAATTCAAAAATTGCAAAAGGGCATAGATTTAAAGATAAGTCTGTCTCCTATTCCCATCCCAAAGGCAACCACAGGTATCAGTCTTATTTTTCTTTTTTTTTCTTTCCCAATGTGTATATATGTGCACATATACATATTTATAAGTAGATATTGTAATATACACATATACCTATGTATAATATGTAAGTATTATACTATATGCTTTATTTTATATCTTGCATATTCTACTTAGTACATTTTGGAGGTCATCAACACATAATGAACAGCTTACTTTTTATGGTCTGCATAATAGTCAATTGTATAAACATTAAAATACATATAAATCATAGATGTTTCATATATATATAAATATATACCAATCATATATGAATATCATAAACACATAGTTTGGAAGTTTACACTTGACTATTAAGAAATATTTATTTATTTTCTGGCAGGAAGTATTGAATTAATGGTATTCCTCAATTCATGGAACATCATCAATAATGATCTTTACAAGGTTTTTTCTTACTTTTCTCTCAGTACTGTGTTTTTAGATCTACTCATGTTGTTTTGTGTATATATAGTTTATAGCTAATATAATCCACAAATGAATCCATGCATATTTTTTTTTCCTGGTCTACCAGGTAGTAGCAAAAATGGCCACCTTCTGGGGAGCTTCCTTCTTGGAGATGTGAAATTGTAGCTCTTATCCTACCCCACCCGCTTTGGAGGCTCCAGTAAGGGGGTGGAGGCTCAGAGTTGCCAATTTCCAGCTGCATTCTTGTGAATTTCTAAGCCATATTTAAGAGTAACATTTGGATAAATGGAAGAAACATTCTTTCATTTCCTGTGGTTCCCGTGGGGCCTTATCCTCACTATTGAGACAGTCAGGAACTTCTGTCTCTGCACATGAACTCTAGGTGGAGGTAGGCAAAGATGCTGTATAGTGGGATATAGGCTGCTTACTTGGAAGGCATCTTTGCGTGAGGCAGCAGGAGAGATTTGGGGGGCATGAGCAGCTAAGTTCAGTGCATGGTGGGAACCCTGACACCTTGGGGGTGCAGGGAGGATCAGAGACTGTAACAGCGCCACCTGGGTTCAGGGAGCAAAATGTTGGGCATGGTTGAAACTAGTATATGGCATTAGCACTCCCTAGAAGCATTAAAGTATCCCAGGTTCTACCATCAGAGTTTAGGTCTCCCATGAACTAGATGATTATGGAGATCTTTCTTCCCTAAGTCTCTGGAATTGTGGTTGGCAGGCAGCCCTCTCTTTCACAATACCCTTGGATATCCTTTCTTTCTTCTTTCCTCTGGGCCGAAGGGACGTATGAGCCCAGAATGTGTAAGTTCATCCCAGTCATCTTTCAGGGCCTCTTTGGGAGAAGAGAAGACTCCTTCGTTCCTGTCATCCTGCAGCATTATCTTGGCACTAGCGATGCGTCCAAATGAAAAACTTCTTAAGTTTTCCTCATAAATTACATCATCCTGTTTCTTAACAGGGTGACTAAAGGCTGTGAAAATCAGATTCAGGGAGATCACTCCTCCATGTAATCAAAATCTCCTAACCAAGTCCCAATAGTAAATAACGTGTGGTCTGGGAATTTGTAATTTTAGTCCATTCTTGTTTAAGTGATCAAATTATGAAAAAGAAATTAACCAGGAAATTTCCTTCATGTTTGTCGAAAAATCTTTAAAGAGCCATCAAATGCTGCCCACAGGGGCTTTCCAGCCACCATTTCTCTTTAACTGAAGTGATAAGAAAGTTTTCCAGTTTCCTAGAAACATCCTGGATAATTTCTGCAATCCTGACTTCCCATCTGGCAGTGCCTTGGTTTGGATGATGAATGACATGATCATCATATCTATAAGTAGGTTTTAGGACCTTGTAAATTGACTAGCAGTTGGTTACCACTCTGTAGACCCTCAGGTGGTCCCTGAGCCAGGTGCACCTCACATGCCAGGCTCTAAGGGTGTGAGAGGAAAACAGGCACGTGGTGGGACAGTGGGGAGACCAGACCTATTGGGACATGCAAGCTGCTGGATACAGGCTTCGACAAGAAGGATGTCCCTCAGAGGGACAAAGAGTGTGCCACGAAGCCATGTGTGGTTAGAGGAGGGGAGTGCCTTTGATTCAAACAGAAATATATTGAATCATGACAGAAAGAAGTTCTCTGGACAAAAAACACTTATATGGGGTGAGGCAAAAGTAGGTTTACAGTTGTGAGTATGCAATACGGAATTTATTCTTTTATTATTATTTATTAGTTATTGTATTATTGTCCATACAAACAACTGTAAACCTTGATTTGCCCCACCCTCTGTGCATGCAGAAAATAGGTGACTGTGAACAGCTCATCCCGAGTCAGACTGCAGTGGCAACTCAAGAGGGGAGCACGTGAATTCCCTCACTGTTCTCCAAGAGGAATTACACTATTTTTTTTATTTTTTCTCAATTTTTGAAAATCCTTTTCTCCTTTATTTTATAGATTCTGAAAGCAGTAGAGGCAGTGGTGATGTGGAATTTTGTGTATTATACCTTCATTATTATTTCAAAATCTTTTTTTTTTTTGCTATTAGTCTGTATGATACTTATTATATAAAATTTATTTAACTGTAAATGTTAAACATGTGATTAAAAAGTAAGTATATTCCTTATAATGTGAAAATATCTCTATATATATAATAAGGTAAGCTTTAAAATTATTTATATATCCTGATTATTTTTTTTCACTCTGATCTATCACTTTTGAGGGCAGATATTAAAATTTCCCCAATCTTCACCACAATTATCAATTTATCTGCTTCCTTCTGTAGGTCTCTTTATGGTTGCATTATATAATTTGAGACCATGCTGTTAGGTCCACATAGGTTCATGAATTTTATATCATATGCTCTGCTTTATGTTTTATATGAATATATTTCTTTTTTCACCCATTATATTATTGTCTTTAATTATATTTTGAGAGATTTTATGCATTCTAGGTTTCTTTAGTTTCTTTTGGTTTTGTCTGTTTAAAGATATTTCTGTCCCAAAACTTGTGGGAAATTATCTGAAAGGATTTGAATAGGTTTTTTCAACATTGCCTCAGTAGTGGAGTATAATTAGCCTTCTACTGAATATTGTTCTTCTCTTGCTTATCAAAGCTTAAAACAAAACCTCAAAAATATCACACTGTTTCCAAAGAACTTAATTGCATTCCAGAGAAAAGCTCAAGAATACCTTATATAATGAAAGAGTAATATGCAAATTAACCATCACTCCATTACACCCACAAGCCACGCCCAGCAGCCAATCAGGAACGAGTATGCAAATTAACCCAACCAAGATGGCTGTGGCCACGGAGAGAGCAGGAGGCTTTGGTTGCCCCCGGCAATGGAGGAAGCCAAGCTTTCCGCACACCCTGGCAGGCCCAGGCCTCCACTCAAGGCTACAAAGTTCCAATTACAGAAGATAAATAAGTCCCAACGAAAACAGCTGTGGCCACGAAGCGAGCAGGAGGCTTGAGTTGCCCATGGGGATGGAGGAAGCCAAGCTCCCACAGCCCTGGCCTGCCTTGGCCTCTGATTAAGGCTACAAAGTTTCAATTATAGAAGATAAATAAATCCCAGATCCCAGGGCCTCCACTTGGGTTGCCGGGGGGCGTGGTTGGCCTGCAAACCACCACAGGCCCCTCGCCCAGGACACCCCACACCCCAAGGGAACCCCCACCCTTATCCGGGACACCCTTCAGGGCAAACCAGCCAGCCCCCACCCTTGCACCAGACTTCTATCTAATAAAAGAGTAATATGCAAATTGACTATCAATCACTCCAACACACAAGATGGCTGCCCCATGTGATCAAAGATCCTGCCCCCATGTGGACACAAGATGGCCACCACAAAATGGCCAGCAGGGGAGGGCAGTTGGGAGGGACCAGGCCTGCAGGGATGGCAGTTGGGGACGATCAAGCCTGCTGGGGAGGGCAGTTAGGGGTGACTAGGCCAGCAGAGGAGGGAAGTTGGGGGTGACCGGGCCTGAAGGGAAGGGCATTTGCGGGGGACCCAGGCCTACAGGGAAGGGCAGTTGGGGGGGGGACCAGGTGTGCAGGGGAGGGCAGTTAGGAGTGACCAGGCTGGCAGGGGAGCAGTTAGGCATCCATCAGGCTGGCAGGGGAGTGGTTAGTGGGTGATCAGGCTGGCAGGCAGAAGTGGTTAGGGGCAATCAGGAAGGCAGGCAGGCGAGCAGTTGGGAGCCAGCAGTCCTGGATAACGAGAGGGATGTCCGACTGCCCGTTGGACATCTCTCGAGGGGTCCCAGATTGGAGAGGGTGCAGGCTGGGCTGAGGGACACACACCCCCATGCACAAATTTTGTGCATGGGGCCTCTAGTTATCTCATAATTCTTGTCTGTTTTTTTTTATGCAAAATTACTTCTTACCTTTTCCTTAATTTTAAATTTTTTAATTATAATTTACTATACAAAACACAAAATTTATCATTTTAGACATTTGAGGTATACAACTCCGAGGCATTTAGGGCATTCATCACCAATATCTCATTCTAGGACTCTTAAAGAAAACTCTATAGAACATCAATGCAATTGAGTATTTTGCAACTGTGGAAAAATAAGAACAAATATATCTATGGATCAATATAAAGAAATATGAGGATATATTGGTAAATGGGAGAAAAGCAATATGCAAAAGTACACTTAATAGCATGCTACTTTCTATGTAAAAATGAAGGGGAAGTAAAATATACTTGTGTCTTCCCGTTTGAGCAAAAAGAAACACAAGGAGAATTAATCAGAAATTAATAAGATTGTTGCTGAAACCGGTTTGGCTCAGTGGATAGAGCATCGGCCTTTGGACTGAAAGGTCCCAGGTTCGATTCCGGTCAAGGGCATGTACCTTGGTTGCGGGCACATCCCCAGTAGGGGGTGTGCAGAAGGCAGCTGATCGATGTTTCTAGCTCTCTATCCCTCTCCCTCCCTCTCTGTAAAAAATCAATAAAATATATTTTAAAAAAATGAAAGAAATTAATAAGATTGTTTACCTACAAGAGGTGGGCAGAAAAGATGGGAGATAAGTAGAATTATTTGTATCATTTGACCATGTTGTGTTTTGTCACTAAAAATAAAAAGGAGAGGTGGTGAACAAAACAAAATAAAATAAAACAAAACAAGTGAATCTAACCATATTTCAAATTAACACTATAATTAGATTAAAGGGAGAAATAAAATAAATAACCTAAATAATTCTTGAACTCAGAATTATGTCTATATATTCTCAAGAACAGGCATAGAGATCAATGGAACAGAACAGAGAACCCAGGAGTTGAATTGACCCAACCCGTTACCCTCAATTAATATTTGACAAAGGAGGCAAGAGCATAAAATGGAGTCAAGACAGTCTCTTCAACAAATGATGTTGGGGAAACTGGACAGGTACATGCAAAAAAAGTGAAACTATACCACCAACTTACACCATAGACAGGAATAAACTCAAAATGGATAAGAGAATTAAATGTAAGTCGTGAGGCCATAAAAAATCTTAGAAGAAACCATAGGCAGCAAAATCTCAGACATCTCTCATAGCAATATGTTTACTGATACATGTCCTAGGACAAAGGAAACTAAGGAGCCAATAAACAAATGGGACTACATGAAAATAAAAAGTTTCTAAACAGCAAAAGAAACCATCAACCAAAGGGAGCCTACTGCATGAAGAACATATTTTCCAATGATACCTCTGATAGGGGGTTAATTTCTAAAATATATAAGGAACTCATACAACTTAACAAAAGGAAGACAATAAAAAATGGGCAAAGGACATCAATAGATACTTCTCTAAAGTGACCTAGAGACATGAAAAAATTGCTCAAAGTCATGATCATCAGACAATGAGGTATCACCTCACACTTGTCAGAATAGCTACCATTAACAAATCAACAAATGGCAAGTGCTAGCAAGAATATGGAGAAAAGGGAATTATAGAACACTGCCAGTGGGAATGCAGAATGGTGCAGCCATTATGGAAAACATTATGGAGTTGCTTCAAAAAATTAAATATGGAATTCCCATTTAACCCAGTGATCCCACTTCTAGGAATATATTGTAAGAAACATGAAACAAATCATAAAGATTGTATGTACCCTGATGTTGACAGCATTGCAATTTGCAATAGCTAACATCTGGAAACAGCCCAAAGTGCCCATCCATAGATGAGTGGATAAAAAAGCTGTGGTGCATTTACACAATGGAATACCATGTGGCTATAAAAAAGAAGAAAATCTTACCATTTGCAACAGTATGGGTGGACCTGTAGAGTATTATGCTAAGAGAAATAAGCCAGTCAGAGAAAGATAAGTATCACATGATCTCACTCATATGTGGAATGTAATGAACAAAATAAACTTATGAACAAAATAGATCCAGAGCCATAGAAGCATGGAACAGACTGACAAATTTTAGAGGAAGGGTGGGGATGGGGGAAAGAAACTAACAGGTGAACTTCTATGCATATATGCAAAGCACATGGAAACATAATAGTGTGGTCAAGGTATGGGACAGGCAGGTATGGTATAGAGGGGGTCAATGGGGATAAGAAACAAAGGGACATCTGTAATACTTTTAACAATACAGATAAATGAAAACCAAAATTAAAACAGAAACAAACTTTTAAGCTGTACTTAGTGTGTCATTAACAGTGTGGTCCGAGCTCAAGATTCTGAAACAACTCACCATGTATCCGAGGATTCAAGAAGTAAGTAAACACTGAAGAAAAGGGAGCAACTTCCAAGTCCCCGGGAAAGGAGCTGTGTACATGGAAAAAAAGAGACTGTGAAGAACTCCATGATGGCAAACGGGAATAGGAGGTATTGAGTGGAACACATGGATTTTAAAATATATAAATAGACTGAAATTTATAGGTTATAGAGCAACACCTATACTTTTTCCATCCCCCATTCTTCTATCCCTATCTGGACCCACCTCCTATTGGGTAAACTTTCCTTTAGTTCCTTAATTTCTAGTTTTTACTTCTTGTGTTTCTTCTATGCATACTTCCCAGTTGGCTTCTCTGCAATCATTTAGAATCCTTGTAAGTAATGAACATACCTAGATCTTCAAAATGAATAACAACTATAATGGATTATAACTCAGAGAATAGGAATCCATAAGTCCATAATGATATAAGTAAGTTAATATGAATGGAAAATAACAGTAAGATTCTTCTCATGTGAGAATACAATTAATAAACATAGAAGAAATGATAGAATTATAAAAATCACCATTTGGCCACCACATTTCCAATATTTGTGTCATATAAGAATCATCAATGAATGTTAAATGTAGTCAATGCAATTTTAAGAAACATATATGTTTATATTGTTTCAAAATACGTATCCAAATGAAACCTATTAACAAACAGGTTAAAATAGTAACTTTTGTGAGACCATGTGTCCCTAGATCCGGGTGAGGCCTCATGCACCTAGGCCCGGGTGAGGCCACGTGCCCCTGGGTCTGAGAGAGGCCACGCACCCCTGGGTCCGGGCGAGACCATGTGTCCCTGGATCCGGGTGAGGCCTCGTGCACTTAGGTCCAGGTGAGGCCACGTGCCCCTGGGTCTGAGAGAGGCCACGCACCCCTGGGTCCGGGCGAGACCATGTGTCCCTGGATCAGGGTGAGGCCTCGTGCACCTAGGCCCGGGTGAGGCCACGTGCCCCTGGGTCTGGGAGAGGCCAAGCGTCCCTGGGTCCGGGTGAGACCATGTGTCCCTGGATCCGGGTGAGGCCTCGTACACCTAGGCCTGGATGAGGCCACGTGCCCCTGGGTGTGGGAGAGCCCAAGCGTCCCTGGGTCCGGGTGAGACCATGTGTCCCTGGATCTGGGTGGGGCCTCGTGCACCTAGGCCCGGGTGAGGCCACGTGACCCTGGGTGTGGGAGAGCCCAAGCGTCCCTGGGTCCGGGTGAGACCATGTGTCCCTAGATCCGGGTGAGGCCACGTGCCCTTAGTCCGGGTGAAGCCGTGCCCCTGGGTCCGGCCGAGACCAAACCAGAGGGAGTCGGACCTCCGTTACCACCATTTGTCCACCATCCAGAGCTGAGGGGTCAGTGCTGACATGTACACATAAGGAACTGGTAGACATTGAAATTGGGTCTCAAAAGAACTGTTGGTCCAGAAAGAAACTCACTACAGACTGATCCATCTGCCTGTCAGCATAACTATTATTGCTCGTCTCACATTCAGTTCTCATAAGTATATATCTAGTGACATATGATCTCGCTCATCTAGGGGAAATGATGAACAACATAGACTGAGGAACAAGAACAGAACCAGAGGCAAGGAGGCATCGATCGGACTATCGGGCCTCAGAGGGAGGATAGGGGAGGGTGGGGGGAGGGGGAGAGTTCAACCAAAGGACTTGTGTGCATGCATATGAGCCTATCCAACGGTTAAGTTCAACAGGGGGTTGGGGCATGCGTCGGGAGGGGGGGATATGGGAATGGGGGGATGAGGACAAATATGTGACACCTTAATCAATAAAGAAATTTAAAAAAAAATAAAATAAATAAAATAAAATAAAAAATAAAAAAATAAAAATAAAAATGATAACTTCACAGTAGAGAACCTAGCACACACAACCTTAGCCAACTGATCAGGGTAAAACACTAGTCATTGGAAAAATTAATATCATATACCTTCTAATAATATGCTCTGTGGTATATCTACTGAAAATCTAAGCCTGAAATATACATACATACAAATATATGATAAACATAGTAAAATGTTAATCATTGGGGAATCCGTTTGAAGCCTGTCCAGGAATTCCTGATATCATTTTTACAACTCTTCTATATCTTTAAAATAACTGCAAAATAAAAAGTGGAAAAATCCATTCTCCTGAATGGAACAATGCCCAAGAAGAAAGGCGTCCAGGGCATGACGGGAAATAGGAACACTGTCCTCCAGGACTCCAGTCCCTCTGGCTCTTGGACACACAGCTCCCAAAGGGCAGTCAGAAATCAGCCACAAGCTTGGGGACTTGGTTGCAGTCTCTCATTAGCAGTTAAGTGTTACCTTTGGACTCATTTCTCTGGAGCTGGTTAAGGAAAAGGAAAGTCTGTAGAAGTGCCAAGGCCCCAGATATTGCTTCTGTGTGTCTGGATGTTAGGTCTCCTGAAGAAAACCTGAGGAGACGGGCAACAGTCTGGAGCAGAAGGTGTCTGAACTCACCAATGACGAGCCCAGGTAAGAGGAGCTGGAAATCTGCATTTGTGCTAGATGGATCTGCCTGTGTGCTAGTGGGTTCATGTGTGAGACTTGGTGTCCATGACTGTGTGTGTCAGTCTGTGTGTCTGTCTGAATATAGTATGTATTCTTGTGTACGTGCTGTTTGATAGTTTTGTGTGTGCGTGCACTATGTATCTGACTCTTTTCCTGAGTCAGACTTAACCTGGGCTGTTTTACTTGTAGTGCGTGTGATCAGGGACTCCTCATTCATGTCTGTGAAAGTAAACACTGGCATCACAGCTGAGCATTGGGAGTGAGACTGTTGTCTCTGCTGCTGGACAGGAAGATGCCCTACCTCACCAGGAACCAAGGTCAGCTGAGAGAGGGCTCAGACCTGTGCTCAGCAGCATGTGCTGGTGCACATGGGAGTTGTGTCTGTGGGTGACACACATATGTGAGAGCAAAAAGGGATGTTGTTGGGTTTTCTATATATGTTACCATGTGTATGAGACCACGTGCATGGGGTGTTGGTGATAGTATAATGATGGTGCCTGTGACAGAATATGCTTAACTGCCCCATGCTGACTACCCTCCGAGGAAGGGGATGGGACAGAAGTGGGGAAGCATACCTCTCATTAATAGGAGGGTGTGGCTGCTTAATGCAGTGAGTGTGGCTGGGTGGGCATATGTATTGTTGGTGTGTGTTTCCTGTGATATTTGGAATTGTTTGTGCTTTTGTGTGTTTTTGGTGATGTATGTGTATAGTGCATGATTTATGTATATGTGGGGATTAAGTGTTTACCAGGTGTGACATGAGCCAGCTGTGTTGATGTGCATTAGAGTGCTTGTGGGTGAGTGGACCAACATTGAGTGATGTGTATGTCCCACTTTTTGTGTTAATTATGACTTGTATGTATGTCTATGAGTGTTTATGAGCTAAACCCCATATTGGCTACCCTTCCCTTAGGATGGGAAAATGATCACAGTTCATTGAAATTCTCAAATCGGCAGTGTATGTGTGTGTGTGTGTGTGTGTGTGCATGTGTTTGTGTGTGTGTGCGTACGCATGTGTGTCTGCGTGTGATTTGTATGTGTTGGGTCTTCCAACTTGCCCCTATGACCTGAAATATTTCCTTCAGAGCCCTTCTCCTGGGGCACCATTGCCTAAGCTAAACAAGCTCCAAAGAAACCCTGTGTCTGAAATGGATCTGCTGTGCTTCTCACATACCTGAGTATGACTGTGTCACTCAGAGGTTTTTAACATTTTCGCTTAAAGTCCAGGCAAAGAAACATTAGGTGTCACGCTGTGTGAAGTTAGAGTGCAGGACTGCCACCCATTGGTGTGTCAAACCTTGAGAAAGTCACTTAACTCATTGGCCTCTGTTTTCAATCTACAAAGTGAAAGGAATGACACTTGCCTCATGAAACACAGGTCCTCAACTAACATGTATTTGTAAGCAAATGATAATGAATGTAAGGGTGTTTTGTTAATTGAAAAACAGACCATTATCAATGAAGGGAACTCTCTAGATAGAAATCTAAGAAACTTTTGAAGTACTGTCAACCCTAAATTAGTAAAGGGTGGTCCCAATGAAGAGGGAAGTTTCATGGGGAGTGGGTAAGAGCACGGGTTCTAATCATGCAGGCATATTAGACTAAACTGCACGAAGTAGACAATATTTGATCATTTTTCTCCTTTACATTTATTCTTAAAGAGGACACAAATATATTAGATTTAGGTGTGTACAACATGGTGATTTACCAATTATATAGCGATCACCACAGTACATCTTATGACAGTCAAGTTACAGTAAGTCTTGTAACTCCATTAAAGAATATTTGGTACTTTTTAAACTACAATAATGGTGTAAAATTTATATCCCTTATATTTCTATTTCCTAACAGAATTCTTCATGCAGCTGTGAAGATTTTTAATCTGGGAATGGAAAGCTGATGTTAGATTTACTTAGGAAACTAGATAAAGCCTTTAACCTCGAGTTCAGTACAGTGTTTATGCCACCAAAATGCTCAGCATTATTATGAAAGATCGTTTGTGGACTGTTTTGTTTTTTCCTGGCATCTAGTGGTATCAATGCCCTCCCATTTCTAGCTTGTCCCTGTGTTTCCAGCTGGGGTTCAATGGCACAATGCTCCACAGACGCCCACTCAGTACTGGCGTCTCCCATCACTTTAAAGCAGAAAGAACTGACAGTTTTTCAGGGGTTCAACTTCTAGTTCTCTCAGGGTGAATTATTACGGTTTGGCTCTGGCCTGGTGTAGAAATTATCCCTCCAGGCTCATCAAGACCTAAACTCATAGACGTGGGGACTTTGCTTCCCTTGTTCACTGCTGCATCTCTGTCCTTAGTAGAGGTCCCGACACTGACTCCATGTTCAAGAAATCATGGTGAATGACACAGTGAATACCCTCTTGCTTCTTTGTAATGAGGTCTTGTTGACTGCTTGGGGTTCCAATGTTTTCCTGGAGTCAGACTATAATAGAGGAAAGATGCATACATCCACAGGTGTGAGAAATTAATATGAAAGTTTTTAAAACGAATGGTTTTCCCAGAAAATGATGGTATGAGATGTGATGGTTCTGATCTTCCTTTCTAGGTTCCTGAGATTCCCACACCTTCTTCACCCCCAGCAGACAGAAGAGCAGCATGAGGCCTGAGAACCAGAGCAGCGTGTCCCAGTTCCTCCTCCTGGGGCTCCCCATCCCGCCAGGGCAGCAGGGCGTGTTCTTCACCCTGTTCCTGGGCATGTACCTGACCACGGTGCTGGGCAACCTGCTCATCATCCTGCTCATCAAGCTGGACTCTCGCCTGCACACGCCCATGTACTTCTTCCTCAGCCACTTGGCCTTCTCTGACATTTCTCTTTCCTCCGTCATTGTCCCAAAGATGCTCATGAACATGCAGACTAAACATCAATTCATTTCCTATATGGGATGCATTTCTCAGTTGTATTTTTACATACATTTTGTTGGTCTTGACAATTTTCTTCTGGCTGTGATGGCATATGACAGGTACGTGGCCATCTGTCAGCCCCTACACTACACCACAATCATGAGGGAGGGGCTGTGTGTGCTGCTGGTGGCTGGCTCCTGGATTATCTCCTGTGTCCATGATTTGCTGCACATTCTCCTATTGATCCGACTGTCCTTCGGTGCCGATAATATAATCACCCACTTCTTCTGTGACATGGCTGTACTCCTGAAGCTGAGCTGCTCAGACATCTCTCTCAATGAGTTGGTCATCTTCACTGAGGGAGGAATGATTTTCTTCCTGCCTTTTGGTGTAATTTTGGGTTCCTATATCCGTATAGGAACCATCATCCTGAGGGTACCCTCCACTAAGAGACTCTTTAAAGCCTTTTCTACCTGTGGCTCCCATCTCTCTGTGGTGTTTTTATACTACGGGACAGCATCTGTTGTTTACCTTTTCTCCTCATCATGGGGTTCCAAAGACATAATTGCTTCGGTCATGTATACGGTAGTTACCCCCATGCTGAACCCCTTCATCTACAGCCTGAGGAACAGAGATATAAAACAGGCCTTAGAGATGTGTGTCAATAGGGTTAAGTTCTTTAACTGGAATCACTAAATCCTCTTGTTGCAGTCAGGAGCACAGTGAGACAGATCTTCTATAATTATTGTACCGTCGACATCTTCATATAACCTTAAAAGAATATGCATTCTGTTGTTATGTAAAAGTGCTGCTGATATTCAAGTTGGTCAAATTTGCTACTTGGGTTGTTACTAATTCTTTATTCCCTTGTTCATAATCTCTTATA
This sequence comes from Eptesicus fuscus, assembly GCF_027574615.1. Classification (NCBI taxonomy): domain Eukaryota; kingdom Metazoa; phylum Chordata; class Mammalia; order Chiroptera; family Vespertilionidae; genus Eptesicus; species Eptesicus fuscus. The sequence continues at coordinate 63,049,425 of NC_072487.1, read as the reverse complement.
AGACCTATGCAAATTTTTTTGGAAATATGTTACACAATTATACTTGTGAGTTTGTAATTTTAGACTATGTTATTGAGGATTCACTGGTTTATCATCATGATCCATTCCTGATAAACTTTCTTTTAAACTGATTATTGTTTGCTGTCTCACATTGGCTTCAAGCTGATTGTGCACATCTCTTCTAACTCACACTTGTTAACATGATGTTGTTAGACTTCAATCAGCCATGATAAGAATAATTATACTATGAAAATTATCATGTGCTACAAAGCAAGACTTTATAAATGCATTTTTAAAATGAATTTAACAGCCACATCTAGCAATGGATCCTACCTTAACACCTCGTCTACTTCTGATATTAGTACAGATATATTATAACTAAATCTATAGACACTACTATAGCATTGGTAGTAAAGATGCCCCTTATTCGTTGTTAGTGTTTACATGGTATTATTTCCATCTCTTTAAGGGTTTGGTATGTCTTTATATCTGTGAGGAGTCCATCACTAACAGTATAAAGTTGGATTTGCTCTTTTTATGTAAAGCAACAATTATTATATTTGTGGAGAATTTTATCTATTGATATCCTATATAATAAAACCCTAATATGCAAATTGACCAAACGGTAGAATGACTGGTCTATGTGATGCACACTGACCATGAAGGGCCTGACGCTCAATGCTAGAGCTGCCCCCTGGTGGTCAGTGCGCTCCCACAGAGGAAGCACCACTCAGCCAGAAGCCAGGCTCACAGGTGGCAAGTGCAGTGGCAGTGGCAGGAGCCTCTCCCACCTCTGCTGCATGTGGGCAGTAAGTAGCAAGGGGTGCTGACTGCAAGAGACTGACTGCAAGAGGGATGTCTGACTTCTCTGATGGGTTCTGAATTTTGAGAGGACACAAGCCAAGCTGAGGGACCGCCCCCCCTTAGGGCACGAATTTTGTACAACGGGTCTCTAGTCTAATATAATCATAATATATCTAAATTTATATTTTGCATATTACTGATTTTTATTGAATATACCTGCTTCACATTTATTGTCTCTTATCTTCCTCCCTTTGATTAATCAAATATATATATTTTTATTTCATTCCCCCTGGTTTACATATTGATCACATATTATTATGTTGTTGTAATTCTTTTATGTGCTATATATAGAGAAAACCTCTTACTGATTCTTTAATTTTTAATTATAGTTTAATATACAAAACATAAAATTTATCATGTTAGCCATTGGAGGTATACAATTGGGTGGCATTTAAGACACTCAACACCAATATTTCATACTAGGTCCAATAAAGAAAACTCTGTGGAACATTAATGAAATTTAGTATTTTGCAACTGGGAAAAATATAAGAACAGAGATATTTATGAATCAAAATGGAGAAATAGGATACATGGGTACATTTAAAAAGCAATGTGTGGAAGAGCATTTATAGCATGCTACATGTCATGTAAAAATGAAGGGGAAGTAAAATATTCATATATATGCCAGTTTAAACTTAAAAAAAACACAGGCAGTAGTTAAGATCTAGCAACAGCCCAAGTGCCCATCAGTAGATGATGAATAAAAAACCCAAGGTTCATTTACAAAATGGAATACTACTTGGCCAAAAAATGGAAAATCTCCTTTTGAGACATCATGGATGGACCTGGAAATTATTATGCTAAGTGGGAAAAGCTAGTCAGAGGAAGACAAATACAATAGAATCTCACTTACATGGTCAAAATAATGAAAAAACCCCACACAAAATAAAAACAGAAGCATAGGTACATAGAGTAGACTGACAGCTGTCAGAGGGGAGATGTTAAGGAGGGCTGAGCAAAAAAAATGGTGAAGGAATAAAGCAAGAAACAATATATATCACATATAGACATGGGAAACAGTATGGTGAGTGCCAGAGGAAAAGGGGTTTTGGGGAGGAGGTAGAAGTGAACAAAGGGAGGATCAAAGGAGAGGGAAAGAGACATGAGTTTGGGTGGTTAGTGCACAATGCAGTATGCAGGTGTTGTTTTAAATGACTGTACGCTTGACATCTGTATGGTTTTATTAAACAATGTTAATAAATGACATTGTATTCTAGAATGACTGACAGCTGTCAGCGGGGACAGAATTACTTGTGTCATTTGGACTACGTTGTCTTTTGCCACTAACAATAAATAGAAGAGTTGGTGAATAAAGCAAAATAGAATAAAACAACATAAGTGAACCTAATTATAATCCTATTGCACATTGTAATTACACCAAAGAGGAAATTAAAATAAGTACGCTAAGTAATTCTTGAACCCAGAATTTTGACTATATACTCTCACTAATTAAAACAAAACAAAACTGCCAACAAAGTTTTAAGCTGTACTTAGTGTGTCATTGAAAGTGGTGTGAGTCAAGATTCTGAAACAACTCACCATGTATCCAAAGACTCAGCAAATAAGTAAACATTGAGGAAAAGGGGGTCCCTCTCTCTCTAGGGAGCTATGTACATGGAAAAGGAGAGGCTGAAAAGAACTCTATGGTGTCAAACTAGAATTGGAGATATCAGTTATAAATCATGGGCTTTAAAATGAAAAATAGGTTGCAATTTATAGGTCATATATCAACATTTATGCTGTTTCCATCTCCCATTCTTCCTGTCCCACTTCTGACGCATCTGCTGTGGATAAACATTCCTTTAGCTTCTTAGTTTCCAGTTTCTGCTTCTTCTGTTTCTTTTATATATATTTCCCAGTAAGCTTGTCTGAGATCATTTAGAATCCTCATAGGCAATAAGCACAAATAAAGCTTCAAAACCAATCTTATCTAATCCTATATAATAAGGAGGTAATATGCAAATTGACCATCACTCCAACACACAAGATGGCCACCCCCATGTGGTCAAAGATGGCCACCCCCATGTGGACACAAAATGGCTGCCACAAGATGGCCAGCGGTGGAGGGCAGTTGGGGGGGACCAGGCCTGCAGGGGAGTGCAGTTGGGGGCAACCAGGCCAGTAGGGGAGGGCAGTTGGGGGTGACCAGGCCTGCAGGGGAGGGCAGTTGGGGGCAACCAGGCCAGCAGGGGAGGGCATTTAGGGGCGACCATGCTGGCAAGGGAGGGCAGTTAGGGGTGACCAGGCTGGCCGGGGAGGGCAGTTAAGGGCAATCAGGCTGGCAGGTGAGCAGTTAGGGGTGATCAGGCAGGCAGAAGTGGTGAGGGGCAATCAGGCAGGCAGGCAGGCGAGTGGTTGGAAGCCAGCAGTCCTGGATTGTGAGAGGGATGTCCAACTGCCCGTTTAGGCCCAATTCCACTGGAATCAGGCCGGTTTAGGTAGTCAGACATCCTCCGAGGGGTCCCAGATTGGAGAGGGTGCATGCAGACTGGGCTGAGGGACACACACACACACACACACACACACACACACACACACACACCTGTGCATGAATTTTGTGCACCAGGCCTCTAGAAAGAATGATAAAAGATTATAACTCAGAGAATAAGAATTTATGCGTCCATAATGACATAAATGAATAAATAAAAACTAATGAGTGTGGGAAAAGAGTAATTTTCTTCTTATAAGACAATACAAGTAATAAATCCAGATGAAATAATGGAATTATAATATCACAATTTGGCAACAACAGTTGTAATAATTTTCTCATATAAGAATCACCAATGGATGTCAAATATAGTGAGTTGAAATTTTAGTAAAGGAAATATTATGTTTGCATAGTATCAAAATATCTACCCAAATGATATCTATTAATTACAAGGTTAGAAGAGTAACTTAAAAAAATAGTAACTTTCCAGTAGATAACCTGGCAGACACTATATTATCCAATTATAGGTTAGGTCAAAAGTATGCCTAGAGAGCTGGAAAGTGTGTTGTTTGGTTTTCTCTGTGTGTACATTACCATGAAAACTAATACAACAATATTAAATAATAATATGTGAATAAACTCTGTGTTTTGCATACTCACAACTGGAAACCTACTTTTTTCCAACCCAATATGGCATTTTACAATTTTTCTCTATGTTTAAAATCATTTAAAATGTTAAGTTGAAAAGTCCTTTGTCCAAGCTGGAATAATGCCCAAGAAGAAAGGTGGCCAAGGCATGACTGGAATCAGGAACATTGTCCCCCAGGACACCAGTCCCTGTGGCTCTTGGACACAAAGCTCCCCAAAGAGCAGTCAGAAATTAGCCAGAAACTTGTAGACTTGGGCTTTGGCACAGTCTCTTATTAGTAATTAAGTATTATTTTTGGACTCATTTTTAGGAGGTGGTTAAGGAAAAGGAAAGTCTATATAAGTGCCAAGGCCCCAGATGTTTCTTCTGCATGTCTGGATGTTAGGTTTCCTTAAGAATTCCTGAGGAGATGGGCAACAGTCTGGAGCAGAAGGTGTCTGAACTCACCAATGACGAGCCCAGGTGAGAGGAGCTGGAAATCTGCACTTGGCTATGGATCTGCCTGTGTGCTAGTGGGTTCATGTGTGAGATTCTATGTCCATGAATCTGTGTGTGTGTCCAAATGTATTGTATAAGCTTGTGTATGTGGTATTTAATAGTTACATGTGTGTGTGTGTGTGTGTGTGTGTGTGTGTGTATGCACTATGTATTTGACTCAAAGTTCTGTTTTAATGCATGTAGAACAAGTTATCACTTCTTGGCGTGTGGTGAGGGACTCCTGATTCATACCTCTATCAAAAACACTGGCATCACAGCTGAGCATCGGCAGTGAGACTGATGTCTCTGCTTCTGGACAAGAAGATGCCCGACCTCACTAGGAACCAAGGTCAGCTCAGAGAGGGCTCACACCCCTGCTCAGCAACATGTGCTGGTGCACATGGGAGCTGTGTCTGTGGTGGCACACTCGTGTGTGAGAGCTGGAAGGGATGTTATTTGATTTTCTCTGTGTGTATGTTATTATGTGTATGTGTCCAGGTGCACTGGATGTTGTTGCTGGCTTAATGACTGCCTGTAACTGAATAGGCTTAACTGCACCAAGGAGACACCTGTCCCCTAGAAGGGGATGGTCAGAAGGGTGGAAGCCAGCCTCTCAATAATAGGAGGGTGTGTGCTACTTGTTGTAGTGAGTGTGTGGCTGGGTGCACATATGCGCCTTTGGTGCGTGTTTCTTGTCAAATCTTTTACAAATGTATTTTAATTTATTTCAGAGAAGAAGGGAGAGTGAGAGAGACATAGAAACATATGTCTCTATGTTTGATGAGACAGAATCATTGATAAGCTGCCTCCTGCACACCCCCACTAGGGATTGAACCCACAGACCAGGCATGTACCCTGATCAGAATCAAACATTGACCTCCTAGTAGATAGGTCAACACTCAACCACGGAGCAACACCAGCCGGACACTTGTAACATTTTCTAATAGTGGTCTTGTGTGCTTTTGGTGATGTATTGTATGGCACTTGAGTTATGTATATGTGGTGAGTTAAGTATTCACCAGATGAGTCCATGAGTCAGGTGTATTAGGATTTTTGTGGGTGATATGTCCATCATTGTGTGTTGTGTATGTCTCACTTAGTGTGTTACTTATGATTTGTATGTGTGTAGACAAGTGTTTTTTATCTGAACCACATATTGGATATTCTTCCCTGAGAATGGAAATGTTATCACAGGTGACTGGAACCCTCAACACAGCAGTGTGTGTGTGTGTGTGTGTGTGTGTGTGTGTGTGTGTGTATGGGTGTCAGAACTCACGTAGGTCCTTACCTGTCCTCCTTCTCTGACACCATTAGCTGAGATAGCCACACTCTAAGCAATTCCTGGTTTATGGAAACAAATCTGTTCTCATTTCCATGTACCACAGTGTGAGAGTCCCTCAGATTTTGCAACCTCTTCTTTACATTTTCTTTTGTAACCTTTTGCACTCGGATGTCGAGTGGGACTCGACACGGTTAGCATTAGAATAAAGGAATCGAGAAAAAAGCAAGCGAGTGCAAAGGGTTAAAAGCTTCTCTTTTTTGTCATTTCTTTTATTTACCTTTCTTCTTCTTTACTCTTATTAAACATCCCAGGAAAATAACCTGCAGGCATCAGGCTGTGTGAGGTTATTGAGCAGAATCATCATCAAATAGTGGAGAGACCTTGGGAAAGTTACTTAAATTTTTTGTCTTAGTTTCCGAATCTATAAAATGAAAAGAATTACACTTCTATTGTGAATCTTACTAGACGCTCTCAGTAAACAGTTTTTGTGCAAAATAAAGTTAATATATTTGAAAATTTGTCAGTTGGAAGGTATATAAATATAAAGGAATGAAATTATCTAGTAAGAGGTTCCAAAACTTTGGACAACTTTGAGTCCTCACAGCTCTAATGTAATACATTGTATTGGCCTCCCCTACGCAAGAAAAAGGATGTTTTCCTATGTAATGGTTAAGAGCAGGGTTCTAATCACAAATATATATTAGACGGAACCCCATGAAGTAGCTAATACTTGGTGATTTTTATTATATAAAAACTAGTGGCTCAGTGCACAGATTTCTGCACCCACAGAAGAACATGGAATCACATGGCCCCACAAGGAATCAGGCTCCATCCTGTTTTTGGGGTGCATCACCCGAGAACCTCCACTGCCAAATCACCACAGCTCAACAGCTCCTGTTAGAGCTTCTACCCGTGGTGGTCAGTGCATGTCATATGTACTGGCTGGTCAGATGGTCACTTAGCATTTTACATATATAGATGATAATACAAATTTTATACATTATATTATTACATACATTATACAAACAGATATACACATGTGTGTTCATTTATTCCCTACTGCATTGCTTATGCCTAGAGAATTTATATCATTTATGTTTCTATATCATAAAAACTAAAACAGGTGAAAGAACACAAATTCTTAGTGCAGCTGTGACAAGGTTTTAAAATCTGGGAATGTAAGGTTGACATAAGGATTTCATTAGGAAATGTAGGTAGGTCCTTAGGCTAATACCCAAATGTTGTACTAAATGTTCAACCATATTATGGAAGATAGTATGTGGACTAGTTTGATTTTGGAGCTATTCTGGCATGAAGTGCTTTTAAATGGCCACCCATTTGAGAGTGTCCCTGAGTTTACAGCTGTGGGTCAGTGAGACCCGGCAGATTCACAGGAGGAGTGTGAAAATGCTCCGAGAAGCCCAACTCAGCCCTGAAGACTCACATTATTTTCAGGCACTAACAACCGACACCAGTTCCAGGGCTCATTTTCTGTTTCTGCCACAGTGAATTATTATGGTTTGGCTCTGGGCTGGTGTAGAAATTATCCCTCCATGCTCATCAAGATCTAATCTCACAGAAGTGAGCAGCTTGCTTTTCTTGTTCACTGCTGCATCTCAGTTCTTACAAGAGGTCCTGACACAGACATGATATTAAAAATTATGGTTAAATAAAACAGAGAACACCCTCTTGCGAATGTGTAACAGTTAAATAAAACAGAGAATACCCTCTTGTAACTATTGATTACTTTCGGGTTCAATGTTTTCATGGAGCCAGACTGGGAGAGAAGAAAGATGCATATATCCACAGGTGTGAGAAATAAATATGAAAAATTTTAAAAATGACTGGTTTTCCCACAGAATGATAATATGACATGTGATGGTTCTGATCTTCCTTTCTAGGTTCCTGAGATTCCCACACCTTCTTCATCCCCAGCAGACAGAAGAGCAGCATGAGGCCTGAGAACCAGAGCAGCGTGTCCCAGTTCCTCCTCCTGGGGCTCCCCATCCCGCCAGGGCAGCAGGGCGTGTTCTTCACCCTGTTCCTGGGCATGTACCTGACCACGGTGCTGGGCAACCTGCTCATCATCCTGCTCATCAGGCTGGACTCTCGCCTGCACACGCCCATGTACTTCTTCCTCAGCCACTTGGCCTTCTCTGACATTTCTCTTTCATCTGTCATTGTCCCAAAGATGCTCATGAACATGCAGACTAAATATCAATTCATCTCCTATATGGGATGCATTTCTCAGTTGTATTTCTTCATACTTTTTGTTAGTCTTGACAATTTTCTTCTGGCTGTGATGGCATATGACAGGTACGTGGCCATCTGTCATCCTCTGCACTACACCACCATCATGAGGGAGGGGCTGTGTGTGTTGCTGGTTGCTGGCTCCTGGATTATCTCCTGTGTCCATGATTTGTTGCACACTCTCCTATTGGTCCGACTGTCCTTCAGTGCTGATAATATCATCTCTCACTTCTTCTGTGATCTCGCTGCGCTCCTGAAGCTGAGCTGCTCAGACATCTCCCTCAATGAGCTGGTCCTATTCACCGAGGGAGGAATGATTTTCTTCCTGCCTTTTGGTGTAATTTTGGGCTCATATATCCGTATAGGAACCATCATCCTGAGGGTACCCTCCACTAAGAGACTCTTTAAAGCCTTTTCTACCTGTGGCTCCCATCTCTCTGTGGTGTTTTTATACTACGGGACAGCATCTGTTGTTTACCTTTTCTCCTCATCATGGGGTTCCAAAGACATAATTGCTTCTGTCATGTATACGGTAGTTACCCCCATGCTGAACCCCTTCATCTATAGCCTGAGGAACAGAGATATAAAACAGGCCTTAGAAATGTGTGTCAATAGGATTAAGTTCTTTAACTGGAAATCACTAAATTTTCTTGCTACTGTTAGGAGGACAGTGAGATAGATCTCCTAAAATTAGTGTATGGTTGACATTGGAATATACCTTTCATAGAACATGCCTTTGGTTGTCTTGTACAAATTTATTACTATGTCAACTAAGTCATGTTTGATACGTGGCTTGTTAATAATTCTTTATTCCTAATTGATGTTTTTCATTTTTCATCATCTCTTATAAGACATATGCAAAATCTTATGCAGAACATGTTGCACAATTATAATTTGTGAGTGTCTCTCCATTTTGCGATATCTCATTTTTGCTTATGTACTTTTATTTTATGTTATAAAAACTCACTTATTTAGCATCATATTCTGCCTCTGGTGAACTTTATTTATATATTTATTTTTGAACTAATTCTTTTATGCGGGGTTTATTTGGCTTAAAGCTGATTGTCCACATCTCTTCCCACCGCACAACAATGACATCATGTTGGCAGACTGCAATCAGCCACGGTGAGAAATTACATATGAAAATTAGTATGTGCTATAAAGCAAGACTGTTAAAAATAAAGAAACTTTTCCAAAATGCATTTAAGAGAGTATAACTTTGTTTATAATTAGAAAAATATTTCTAGTAATTGGGTACTACCTTACCACCTCATTTACTTCTCATACAAGTATAGGTACATATAAGATATAAATACAGATACAGATGTAGATACCAGTGTAGTACAGGTAATAAAGACTCCCATGACCTGGGATTGAACCGACAACCAATCAGTGTGCAGGCTGAAGCTGTAACTACTTAGCAACAACGGCCAGGGCTATTCCCCATTCTTTTTATCTCAGTCCTGACCTACATCCTATGAGCACACACACCCAACGTTTCAAAGTGAGTAACTATGGCAATGGATTATTACTCCGACAATAAGAACTCATGTGTCATGATGATATAAATGAATAAATAAAAAACAAAATGAGTAGGGAATGAGGGTAATTTTTTATAGGAGAATACAACTAATAAGCAAGAAAGATACAATAAAATTAGAAAAATGACCATTTTGCCTCAACATTTTCAATAATTTTGTCATATAAGAATTACCAATGGATGTTAACTATAGTGGGTGAATTTTTAATAAGGAAAAAGTTATGCTTACATAATATCAAATGATACCTACTAATTACAAGGTTAAAATAATAACTTGAAGAAAATTGTAACTTTTCTGCAGAGAACTTGCCAGACACCACCTTAACCAACTGATCAAGGATTAAAACAGTAGATATTTCATCAAGATATCTGCAGATTAGCTGAAAGTTACACCTACTAGCTCCCAGCCCCAAACCAGATTTGTAACTAAATTACAGAGCAATCAATTTGAAAAATAACTCAAGAATAGCTAATATGAAAACTTATAACCAAAAAGTACAGTAGAAATCACATGGGGGTTGGTGAGAAGTGTGGAAGATGGTAAAAGGGAGAGCCTCCTCATAAATGTGCGATTGTGCTGAAAAGCCAGAGGGATATCGCAGGAATGGAGCTCCCTCCCCTAGAAGCATAGGGTCTCAACCCCATGCAGGGATCCCAACCCAGAGCAACAGAGACCTGAGGAGGACCCTGGGTAGCATCTGGTGTTTGGAATCAGTGGGGATTCCAAACACCAGATGCTAGCATCTGGGAAGATTTGGACCACACTATTCCAGGGAAAGCAAAATAAAGACTCCCAGTCTTTATTCATCACCACCAAACCAGCACTGCAAGAAATGTTACAGAGACTGCTTGAAGAAGAAAATACATATTGTAGAGAGGAACATAGGTAAAAGAAAAAAAAATGGCAAGAAACAAGTAGCTATCAATAATACCTTAAATGTAAATTGATTATTTGCTCCAATCAAAAGACATAGAGTATGGGGAGGGTGGTTGGGTGGAAGGTAATCAACCAAAGACATTGTATGCATATATGCATAAACCATGGACACAGATGAAAGGGTGGTGAAGGCCTGGAAGGGGAGGGCAGGCTAGGGAGAGTCAATGTGGGGGAAAAAGGGGACAAATGTAATACTTTCAACAATAACGAATTATCCTATCTAATAAAGAGGGAATATGCTAATTGACACTCACACTGTCACAAAGATGGCGGCACCTACAGCCAATAAGGAGGGAATATGCTAAATGACAGCCCTGCCCTCAAAGATGGCAGCGCCCACAGCCAATAAGGAGGGAACATGCTAATTGACTACCCCGCCCTCAAAGATGGTGGCACCCACAGCCACAAGATGGTGGCGCCCAGTCCCCTCAGCTCTGCCAGGGTGGCAGGCCCACCTACCTCTGGAGTCCCCCAGTCCCCTCAGTTCACCAACCACCCAGTGCCAGCCTGAGGCTCAAGCAAGCCTCGGATGGCGGCTACCCCGCCGCCCAGGGCCACCCGAGGCTCAGGTAACCAGGGCCAGCGGAGGCTTGTGCTGTCGGGAGTGGCAAAAGCAGAGGTGTAATGGGGCATTGCCTTCCCCTGATCACCCCTGAGGGCTCCCAGACTGTGGGAGGGGGCAGCCTGGGCTGAGGGACCCCCCTCCAGTGCATGAATTTTCATTCACCAGGCCTCTAATTTTAAAATAAAGATGTTAATGCATCTTACGTTCAAAAAAAAAGAAAGACATAGGATAGTTGGATGGATAACAAAAACAGATCTAGAGACACAGAGGTATCGATCAGATGCTCAAACCACAAGGGAAGGTAGGGGAGGGTGGGGGTAAGGGGGAGAGATCAACCAAAGGACTTGTATGCATGCATATAAGCATAAGCAATGGATGCAGACAACAGGTGTTGAAGGTGAGGGCAGGACTGGGGGGCTGTGAAGACAATTAGGGGATAAGGACACATTTGTAATACCTCAATCAATAAAGAAAAAAAAAACATAGGATAGCTGGATGGATAAGAAAACATGATATTAGAGGCCTGGTGCACAAAAGTCATGTACTGGGGGCGGGGGGAGGGGGAGCTGTCCCTCAGCCCAGCCTGCACACTCTCCAATCTGGGACCCCTCTCACAATCCAGGACTGCTGGCTCCCAACTGCTCGCCTGCCTGCCTTCCTGATTGCCCCACACTGCTTCCGCCTGACAGCCTGATCACCCCCTAACCACTCTCCTGCCAGCCTGATTGATGCCTAACTGCTCCCCTGCCAACCTGATTGCCCCTAACTACCCTCTCCTGTAGGCCTGGTCACCCCTAACTGCCCTCCCCTGCAGGCCTGGTCTCCCATAACTGATCTCCCCTGCAGGCCTGGGTCCCCCCAACTGCCCTCCCTTGCAGGCCTGGTCCCTCCCAACTCTCCTCCCTTGCTGGCCATCTTGTGGTGGCCATCTTGTGTCCACATGAGGGCAGCCAACTTTGACCACATGGGGGGCATCCATCTTGTGTGTTGGAGCGACAGTCAATTTGCATATTACTCTTTTATTAGATAGGAATAGAGGCCCGGTGCATGAAATTCGTGCACTAGGGAGGATGTCCCTCAGCCCAAACTGCACCCTCTACAATCTGGGACACCTTAGGGGATGCCCAACTTCAGGTTTAGGCCCACTGTGGAATCGGGCCTAAACCTGAAGTAGAACATCCCTCTCACAATCCAGGACCACTGGCTTCTAACCACTCACCTGCCTGCCTGATTGCCCCCTAACTGCTCCTCTGCCAGCCTGATTGCCCCCAACTACTCTCCCCTGCTGGCCTGATCACTCCCAAGGCTTTTATTAGTATAGATAGAGGCCTGGTGCATGGGTGGGGGCCAGCTGGTTTGCCCTGAAAGGTGTCCCGGATCAGGGTGGGGGTTCCCTTGGGGTGTGGGGCAGCCTGGGCGAGGGGCCTGTGGTGGTTTGCAGGCCGGCCACGCCCCCTGGCGACCCAAGTGGAGGCCCTGGTATCTGGGATTTATTTATCTTCTACAATTGAAACTTTGTAGCCTGGAGTGGAGCCAAGCCTTCTGCTGGCTCCATGGCAGCAGCCATTTTTGTTGGGATTTATTTATCTTCTATAGTTGCAACTTTGTAGCCTTAAGCGGAAGCCTGTGCCAGCCAGGGTGTGCAGAAAGCTTGGCTTCCCCCATCACTGGGGAAACCCAAGCCTCCCTCCTGCTCTCTCCATGGCTGCAGCCATTTTGGGTTAATTTGCATAGTCTCTCCTGATTGGCTGGTGGGCGTGGCTTGTGGGTGTAACAGATTGATGGTTCATTTGCATATTACTCTTTTATTAGGATATGCTGTCTACAGGAGATACACCTCAGAAGAAAAGATTCACACAGGCTGTAATTGAAGTGATGGAAAAAAATATATTCCATGCAAATGGAAACCAAAACACACACACACACACACACACACACACACACACACACAAAACCACTGGTTTCAAGAAAAAGATCATAACAAGAGAAAATAAGGTCACTACATAATACTAAAGGGATTGATCCAACAAGGGGTTATAATCCTTGTAAACATATATGCACCTAATGTAGGAGCAACTAACTATATAAAGAAATTCTTGGTGGACTTTCAGGGAGAGATTGTAAGCAACAAAGTCATAGTACATGTCTGTCATTACTGGATAGATGTTTCAGATAAAAAATCCAGAATAAAAAATAATGATCTTAAAAATCAGACTAGATGGATTTAATTCATACTTATACAATATTTTATCTCAAAGCAGCAAAATATACATTATTTTCCAGTGCACATGAAACATTCTCAAAGATACACCACATGTGAGGACACAAAATAAGTCTTAATAATTCAAGATGATTGCAATAATATCAAACATCTTCTCAGATAACAATGGGATGAAACTAAAAATCAACTACAGTAAAAAAAAATTCTCAAAAACATTCAAACACATGGAGGACAAATGGCATGTTATTAAACAATGAATGAGTTACCAATGAGAACAAAGAAAAAATAAAAAATCAACTGAAAACAAACAAAACTGAGGACACAAACACAAAATCTATGGGGTATAGCAAAAGCAGTCCTGAGAGAGATGTTCATAGAATTACTGGGCTACCTCAAGAAGCAAGAATAATCTCAAAAAATAACAACACAAAAACCTAATCCTACACCTAAATAAACAACAACAAAAAGAACAACAAATGAAGCCAAGAGTAAGTAGAAAGAAGGAAATAATAAATATTTGAGTGAAAATAAATGACAAAGAGACTAAAAAATCAACACAGAAGATCAATGAAACCAAAAGCTGGTTCTTTGAAGACATAAACTAGATTTATGAACCATTAACCACACTCATTAAACAAGAAGGACCCAAATAAATAAAATGAGAAATGAAAGAAAAGTTAATAACTGACATCAGAGAAACACAAAGTAGTATAAGAAAGGACGAAGAAAAATTAAATGCCAACAAATTGGACAACCTAACTGAAGTGGACAAATTCCTAGAAACATACAATCTTCCAAGATTCAATCAGGAAGAATCAGAAAAACAGAATATACCAATAACAACTAATAAAATTAAATAATTTTAAAAACTCCAAATAACAGTTCTTGACTGCATGGCTTCACAGGCAAATTTTACCAAACATTCAAAGAAGAACTAACTTCCAAGCTCTTCTGATGAGGCCAGCATTATCTTAATACAAATACTATATAAAGCCACTAAAATAAAATAATCTGGTAAACGTAGATGCTAAAATCCTCACAAAATTTTACCAACTGAATCCAGCACTGCATTACAAAGACCATATACCATGATTAAATGGGATTTATTAGAAGGATGAAACATTGGTACAATATTAGCAAATCAATAATGTGATACATCACCCAAACAAAATGAAAAATAAAAATCACATGATTGTATGTATAGATGCAGAAAAGCACTTGATAAAATCCAGCACCCATTTATAATATAAACTTTCAGAAAATTGGCAATAAAGGGATCATATCTCAACATAAGTAAGGTTGTACATGAAAAATGTACAGCCAACAAAATGCTCAATAGGCAATAATGATATGTGTTTTCTTTAAGATCAGCAATAAAACAGAATGTATGCTTTCACCACTCTTTTTCATCATAGAACTGGAAGTCCTCGTTCAGAGAAGAAGAAGAAATAAAAGGCATCAAAATTGGAAAGGAGGCAGCACAACTATTATTATTCCAGGAGACATGACAATGTACATAGAAAACCTAAACACTTCACCAGAAATCTACTAGAACTAATACATGAATTCAGCAAAGTATTAGAATACAGAAATAGTATCCAGAAATTGGTGGCATTTTTATACTCCAATATAGAACTATCCAAAAGAGAATCTAAGAAAACTATCCCATTTACTATTGCAACAACAAAAAATAAGGTACTAGGGAACAAATTTAAACAAGGAGGTAAAAGACCTGTACAAAAACACACACAAATGAGAGGGGTATAAAGGTAAGTTCTTTCTTATAGAATACAACTAATACAAGAAATGATAGAATTCATAAAGAGCCACCATTTGACTACCACCTTTGCAATAATTTTGTCATATAAGAATCATTAAAGTGAGTGGGTGAAATTATAAGGAAAATTTTATGTTTATACTAGAGGCCTAGTGCACGAGATTCGTGCACAGGTAGAGTCCCAGGCCTGACCAGCGATCAGGGCTAATCAGGGCCTTCAGGTTGCTGGCTGGGGCCTTCCTTCATTCTGTGCCATCCCCTAGTGGTCAGCACATGTCATAGCGAGCGACTGAACTCCTGGTGTCCTGGTAGAACTCCTGAGGGACACTTTGCATATCAGCCTTTTACATATATAGATAATATCAAAATATCTACATAAATTATACCTTTTAATTACAAGGTTAAAGTCCTATCTAATAAAAGGGTAATATGCAAATTAACCATCACTCTGTCACTAATATGACAGTGCCCAGTCCTCTCAGCCCTGCAAGAGTCCCTCAGTCCAGGGTGGGGGGGGGGGGAGGAGGGGAGGGTGAGCAGCCTGGAAGAATGCTTGCTTCATCGCCAAGACGACGAGGCAAGAGTTCCAAGCCCAGCCACGAATGGGCCTCTGGCCAGGCCAGGGCGAGGAATGCTTACATACGAAGAGAAGGAACCCGAGCTGAGTAGAGCTGAGTGGCCCCTGACTCCCGAGCAAGATCAAGTCTGGGCGGCCAGAGGATAGAGGGGGTGGAGAATATTGTGACAGAAGGGGCTGGTGGCAGAGGCACAGGGGTGAAAGCCAGCCAAGAAAGAGAAAGGAAGCCCTTTATCAGAGTTCCTGAGAACAGGGAGGGAAGTTGTTTGCATTTCCCAGCCGTGGATGGGCCTCTGGCCAGGCTGGGGCACAGAAAGCTTGGTCATTTCTCCGGTGACGAGGCAAGCATTCTGCACCCGGTCACAGATGAGACTCTGGGCTGTAGAGAGCCTCTAGGCAGCTGGCGTGGAGCGGCCAGGCCTCACAGAGAGCTACAGGTGCACAGATTCATGCACAGGGCTACTAGTAGTAACTATACAAAACTATAACTTTACAGTAGGTAACCTGGCAGATAAAACTATAGCAAATGAAGATAAGTGAAAATACTAGTCATTGGAAAAATTAATAGCATATGCTTTCTAATAATATGCACTGTGGTATATCTGCTGAAAATCAAAGTCTGAAACATACACACATACAAACAAAAAAATGGTTAACATAGTAAGACGTTAACAATTATGGAATCTGAGCAATGCCTATCAAGGAATTCTTGATACATTTTTTAACTTTTCTGTATATTTAAAATCATTTCAAAACAAAAAGTGGAAATATCCTTTGTCCCAGCTTGAACAATGCCCAAGAAGAAAGGCGTCCAGGCATGACTGGAATCAGGAACACTGTCCCCCAGGACTCCAGGAGTTCTTACTCTTGGACCCTGGGCTCCCCAGAGGGCAGTCAGAAATTAGCCACAAGCTTGGGGACTTGGTTGCAGTCTCTCATTAGCAGTTAAGCATCATCTGTGGACTCATTTCTCTGGAGCTGGTTAAGGAAAAGGAAAGTCTGTAGAAGTGCCAAGTCCCCAGATATTGCTTCTGTGTGCCTGGATGTTAGGTCTCCTGAAGAAAACCTGAGGATATGGGCAACAGTCTGGAGCAGAAGGTGTCTGAACTCACCAATGACCAGCCCAGGTGAGAGGAGCTGGAAATCTACACTTGGCGATGCATCTGCCTGTGTGCTAGTGCAGTGGTCGGCAAACAGTGGCTTGTGAATCACATGTGGCTCTTTGGACCCTTGAGTGTGGCTCTTTTACAAAATACCACAGCCTGGGCGAGTCTATTTTGAAGAAGTGGCATTAGAAGAAGTTTAAGTTTAAAAAATTTGGCTCTCAAAAGAAATTTCAATCATTGTACTGTTGATATTTGGCTCTTTTGACTAATGAGTTTACCGTCCACTGGGTTCATGTGTGAGACTCTGTGTCCATGACTGTGTGTGTGTGCATGTATTATATGTTTCTGTTATTTAATAGTTGAGTGTGTGAGTGTGTGTGCGCACGCGTGCGTGCTATGTATGTGAACCACAGTCCTATTTTAGCAAATGTAGTACAAGTTATCACCACCAGGCATGGATTAGGGACTACTGATTCATGTCTGTCATCATAAACTATGGCATCACAGCTGAGCATGAGGAGTGAGATTGTTGTCTCTGCTGCTGGACAAGAAGATGCCCGACCTCACCTGGAACCAAGGTCAGGTCAGAGAGGCTCATACCTCTGCTTAGCAGCGTGTGCTGGTGCATATGGGAGCTGTGTCTGTGGGTTACTCACTCATGAGTGAGAGAACGAAGGTGTGCTGTTGGGCTCTTTGTGTATTGGCCATGTGTGTGTGACCATGTGCATGGGGTATTGGGGTGTTTTAATGACAGTCCCTATGACTAAACAGGCTTAACTGTTCCATGCTGACCGCCCTCCCCTAGGTAAGGGATGGTCAGAAGTATAGAAGCGTGTCTCTGCTTAATAGGAGTGTGTGTGCTGCTTGCTGTAGTAAGTGTGGCTAGGTAAGCATATGTGTCATTGGTGTGTGTTTCTGGTGAGATTTTTGAATTGTTTGTGGTCTTGTGTGTTTTCGGTACGTGTGTGTAGTATGTGAGTTATGTATATGTGGTGAGATGAGTTGTCATGACTTAGGTGTGTTAGTGTGTTTGTGGGTGAATGGTACATCACAGAGTGACTTGTGCATATCTCACTTAGTATGTTACTTATACTTGCATGTATGTATATGAGTATTCATGTGCTGAACCACAGTGAGGCTATTCGTCCCTTAGGTTGGGGATGTGGGCATTGGTGACTGGAATCCTCAAATCTGCTGTGTGTGTGTGTGTGTGGGGGGGGGTGTGCATCTCTGTTTGTGATCTGTATTCAGGACCTCAAGAATTTCCTTAAGTGTCCTTCTAGACACTTAGTGTCATCCTTCTGAGGCACCATTAGCTGAGATAAGCACACTCAAAACCTCTCCTTGTTTCTTTTATTTAATATCTTTTTATTGATTTCAGAGGGAGAGAGAGCTGGAAACATCAATTATAAGAATCATTGATCGGCTGCCTCCTGCACGCCTCCTACTAGGGATCTAGCCAGCAACCCAGGCATGTGCCCTTGACTGGAAGCAAACCTGGGACCCTTCAGTCCCCAGGCCGACACTCTATCCACTGAGCCAAACCAGCCAGGGCTCTCCTTGATTCTTGAAATAAATCTGCTCTCATATCCATTTACCCAAGTGACTGATGAGAATTTTACAACTTCTTCTTTAGTTTATTAAACATCAAGGCAAAATAAACTCCAAGCATCATGCTGTGTGAAGTTATAGGGCAGTGAGACCTTGGTAAAGTTACATAATTTTTTTTTAATCCTCAACAGAGATATTTTTCCATTGATTTTAGAGAGAGGGAAAGACAGAGAAATATAGATGAAAGAGACACATCTTTTGGTTGGCTCCTGCATGCACTCCAACCAGGGCCCAGACTGGGAAGGAGCCTGCACCCGAGGTACCTGCCCTTGGCCAGAATCACACCAGAGACCCTTCAGTCTGCAGGCCAAAGCTCTATCACTGAGCCAAACCGGCTAGGGCAGGTTACATAAATTTTTGGCCTCAGTTTCCACATTACAAAATGGAAAGCATTACACCTGTTTCTGTGAATTTTCAGAGCCTCTCAATAAATATTTATTGTATAAATAAAGCTAATGTATTTGAGAATTTATTATCAGTTGGAAAGAATATAAATATGAAGAAATGAAATTATCTAGGAAGAGGACTAAGGTTTTTGGACAATTTTTGGTCCTCACAGCTCTAAAATAATACATTGTTCTTGGCTCCCTTAAGCAGAAAAGGGAAGTTTCCATGTGCAATGGTTAAGAGCATGGGTCTGATCACAAAGATATAATAGATGAGAACCCAAGAAGTAGCTAATTCCTGGGAATTTTTAATATAAAAACATGATAATACATATATATCAAGTTATAAACATTACATATCACATATATTTAGATACAGATATACACACAAGTGTATATGTGCCCTTCTGTCCCCTAATGTATAACTGTGTGACTACAGAACTTGTGTCATTTATGTTTCTATTTCTTAAAAGCTAAATAGGTGAAAGAACACAAATTCTTAGTACAGCTGTGAAGAGGTTATAAAATCTGGAAATGTGCCCAGTGGCTTTGGCTCAGTGGTTGAGCAGACCTATGAACCATGATGTTACGGTTCAATTCCCTGTCAGGGCACATGCCTGGTTTATGGGCTTGATCCCCAGTGTGTGTATGGGGGGGAGCATATGGAGGAGGCAGCTGATCAATGATTCTCTCTCATCATTGATGTTTCCATCTCTCCCTTTCTTTCTCCCTGAAATAAATGAAAATATCTTTTTTTAAAATCTGAGAATTTAAGACTGATGTGTGGATTAATTAGAAAAGGTAGGGGAGGTCTCTAGTAGAGTACCCAAATGTTCACCAAAATGCTCAGCATTGTTATAAAATATCGTTTGTGGACTATTCTGTCTTGGAGCTATTCTGACATCCAGTGGCTTTCAATGGCCACCCATTTCTAGACTGTCCCTGAGTTTACAGCTGAGGGTTAATGGGACCTGGCAGGTTCACAAGAGGAGGGTGGTAACACTCCAACAACACCCACTCAGCAGTGGAGTCTCACGTTACTTTCAGGCAGAAACAACTGAGACCACTTTGCAGGGGCCCATCTTCTGTTTCTGCCACAGGGAGTTATTATGGTTTGGCTCTGGCCTGGTGTAGAAATGATGCCTCCATGCTCATCAAGATCTAATCTCATAGGAGTGGGCACCTTGCTTTCTTGTTTATTGCTGAATTTCAGTCCTTAAAAGAGGTCCCAACACAGACTTGATGTTAAAAGTAATGGTTGAATAAAACAGCGAACACTCTGTTGCTTCTCTGTGATGATGTCTTCTTAACTACAACATGGGGGATCAATGTTTTCCTGCATCCATATTTTAATAGATGGACGATGCAAACATCCACAGGTATGTGAAAATAATATGAAATTATTTTAAAGTGATTTTCCTAGAAAATGACAATATGAGATGTGATGGTCCTGGCCATTCTTTTCAGGCTCCTGAGACTCCCACACCTTCTTCATCCCCAGCAGACAGAAGAGCAGCATGAGGCCTGAGAACCAGAGCAGCGTGTCCCAGTTCCTCCTCCTGGGGCTCCCCATCCCACCAGGGCAGCAGGGCGTGTTCTTCACTCTGTTCCTGGGCATGTACCTGACCACGGTGCTGGGCAACCTGCTCATCATCCTGCTCATCAGGCTGGACTCTCGCCTGCACATGCCCATGTACTTCTTCCTCAGCCACTTGGCCCTCACTGACGTCTCCTTCTCCTCTGTCACTGTCCCTAGGATGCTCATGAACATGCAGACTCGGCAACAATCCATCTCCTATGAGGGATGCATTTCTCAGTTGTATTTTTTCATACTTTTTGGTTGTCTTGACAACTTCCTTCTGGCTGTAATGGCATATGACAGGTATGTGGCCATCTGTCACCCTCTGCACTACTCCACAATCATGAGTCAGGCACTGTGCATGTTGCTGGTGGCTGGCTCCTGGATGGTTACCTGTGTCCATGCTCTTATTCATACCCTCCTCTTGGTCCGACTGTCCTTCTGTGTTGACAATATCATCACCCACTTCTTCTGTGAGCTCACAGCACTCCTGAAGCTGAGCTGCTCAGACATCTCCCTCAATAATCTGGTCATCTTCACCGAAGGAGGAATGCTTTACTTCCTGCCATTGAGCATTGTTTTGGGCTCATACATGCGTATAGCAACTATCATCCTGAGGGTGCCCTCTGCTAAGAGACTCTCTAAAGCCTTTTCTACCTGTGGCTCTCATCTCTTTGTTGTGTCTTTATACTACGGGACACTTGCTGGTATTTACTTTTTCTCCTCATCATGGGGTTCCAAGGACATAATTGCTTCTGTCATGTATGCAGTAGTTACCCCCATGCTGAACCCCTTCATCTATAGCCTGAGGAACAGAGATATAAAACAGGCCTTAGAGATGTGTATGAGTAGGTTTAACTTTTTAAAGTGACAATCACTAAATTCTCTTGTAGCAATCAGAAGCACAGGGAAAAAGATAGAAAATTATTTATGGTCGACATCTCCATATAACATTAATAGAACACACATTCTGTTGTCATGTACAAGTGTTGTTAATATGTCAACTAGGTGACATTTGCTACTTGGATTGTTATTTTTCGCTTGTCCATCGTCTCTTATAAGATATATGCAAAATAAACTGCAGAATTATACCTATGGATCTGCTTTTACTTTGTCCTTTGAGATATGTCCTTTTTGTTTATATATTTTTTATACTATGATATTGAGGACACACTGATTTTGTGACATGATTCCCTCCTGGGGAAATTTTTTTTCTTCAAGTAGTTTTTTTATTGTGTTAAAATAAATATAAATTTGCATTATAACCATTTTTCAGTGTACAGTTAAATAGCATTAGGTAAATCCACATTGTTGTGTTGCTTATGCATTTTAAAGTTCTGTCATTAGGTACCTATATATTTAGGATTCTCATGTCTTCTTGTGGGCTTTTTATTCCAATTGAATTAATTGGGGAACATCCTATCTAATAAAAGAGTAATATGCAAATTAACCATATCTCTTCTATACACACAAGCCATGCCCACCAGCCAATCAGGAATGAATATGCAAATAAACCCAACCAAGATGGCTGTGCAACAGAGAGAGCAGGAGGGAGGCTTGGGTTTCCCTGGCAATGGAGGAAGCCAAGCTTCCTACTTGCCCTGGCTGGCCCAGGCTTCCACTCCAGGCTACAAAGTTTCAATTATGGAAGATAAATTAATCCCAGATACCAGGTCGTCCGCTTGGGTCACCGGGGGGGTGTGGTCAGCCTGCAAACCACCACAGGTTCCTTGCCTAGGCCACTCCATGCCCCAAGGAAACTCCCACCCTGATCCGGGACACCCTTCAGGGCAAACGAGCTAGCCCCCACCCTTGCACCAGGCCTCTATCCTATCTAATCATATCTAATAAAAGAATAATATGCAAATTTACCATCACTTCAACACAAGATGGCTGTCCCCATGTGGTCAAAGATGACTGCCCCCATGTGGACACAACATGGCCACAACAAGATGGCCAGCAGGGGAGGGCAGTTGGGAGGGACTAGGCCTGCAAGGGAGGGCAGTTTGGGGTGATCAAGCATGAAGGGGAGGGCAGCTAGGGGTGACAAGGCAAGCAGAGGAGGAAAGTTGGGGGCGACCGGGCCTGCAGGGAAGGGCAGTTGGGAGGGACCCAGGCCTGCAGGGGAGAGCAGTTGGGGGGAACAGTCCTGTAAGGGAGGGCAGTTAGGGGTGACCAGGCCTGCAGGAGAGGGCAGTTAGGGGCAAGCAGGCTGGCAGGGGAACAGTTAGGCATCAATCAGGCTGGCAGGGGAGTAGTTAGGGGCTGATCAGGCTGGCAGGCAGAAGCGGTTAGGGGCAATCAGGATGGCAGACAGGCGAGCAGTTGGGAGCCAGCAGTCCTGGATTGTGAGAGGGATGTCCGACTGCCCAATTAGGCCTGATCCTACCAGGATCTGGCCTAAATGAGCAGTTGGACATCCCTCAAGGCGTCCCAGATTGGAGAGGGTGCAGGCTGGGCTGAGGGACACCCCTTCCCCCCAGTGTACGAATTTCGTGCACCGGGCCTCTAGTCTATATATATAAAATCCTAAGTGACCAGCCAACCGTTCAGTAGCTCTGATGTGCACCAGGGGGCAGATGCTCAACACAGGAGCAGAAACCACAGGTATGGAAACATGGAACAGACTGATGAGTCTCAGAGGGAAGGGGGGAAGGAGGAACTTGGGAAGAGATTAACCAAAGATCTTGTATGCATACTAGAGGATTCAGGTGGGGTCTCTCAGCCTGGTCTGCACCGTCTTGCAATCCGAGACCCCTCAGGGGATGTTGGATTGCTAGTTTTGGCCCGATCCCCACAGTCCAGGCTGAGGGACCCACCAGTGCACGAATCAGTGCATCGGGCCTCTAGTTGGTTAATAGAATTATATTGGTTTCAGGTGTATATTTCTATACTTCATCATCTATATATTATATTGTGTGTTCACCACCCAAATTCAGGTCTCCTTCCGTCACCATTTATCTTCCCTTTACCTTCTTCTACTCCCCTCCTTTCTTCTGGTAATAACTATACTGTTTTCTGTATCAATGAATTGTGGGGGTTTCACTCAATCCCTTCACCTTTTTCACCAAGCCCCCAACACCCTTCCCCTCTAACAGCTGTCAGAATGTTTTCTGTATCTATGAGTGTGCTTGTATTCTGTTCATTAAAGTCAGCATATATGTGAAATAATGTGATTTTTGTCTTTCTATAACTGGCTTATTTTGCTTTGCATAATAATCACAAATTTCATCCATGCTGTTTGCAAAAGGCAAGATTTTCTCAGTTTATATGGCCAAGTAGTATTCCTTTGTATAAATGTGCCATGGCTTCCTTTCTCTTTTCATTGAATTTATTGGGGTGACACTGGTTAACAAAATTATACTAGTCTCAGATGCATAATTCCACAACACATCATCTGTACACTCTATTGTGTGTTCACGAACACAAGTCTCCTTCCATATCCTCTACAATTTTCCCCCACGCAGCCTGCCCCCTTACAATCACCATACTATTGTCAGTGTCCACTAGGTTTTCTTTTTTGCTGAAATAAGAAACTCAGAGAAATATTTGTAGCACAGCATTTTTATCCACTGCATTTTTAATTTTTTTAAGAAACTCCATACTGTTTTTTACAGTGGCTGCACCAATCTGCATTCCCACTAACAGTGCACAAGGATTCCTTTTCTCTATGTCCTTGCCAGCATTTCTTTGTTGATTGATTGATGATAGCCATTCTGGTAGGTGTGAGGTGATATCTCATTATGGTTTTCATTTGCATTTTTCTGATGATTATTGACATTTAGCACCTTTTATATTTCCATAAGTCATCTATATGTTCTCTTTGCAGATCCTTTTTATATTTTTTAATTGGATTTTTTAGTGACAAAACACAACATGGTCAAACAATACAAATAATTCTATTCATCTCCTATCTTTTCTGCCCCACCTCTTATAGATAAAAAAATCTTATTAGTTTCTGATTAATTCTGCCTGTGTTTCTTTTTGCTCAAATAGGAAGACACATGTACATTTTATTTCCCCTTCATTTTTTTACGTATAAAGTAGCATGCTATGAGTGTACTTTTGCACATTGCTTTACCCCATTTACCAATATACACTCATATACCTAAGATTTGGAACCAATTTAAGTGCCCATCAGCAGATGAGTGAATTAAAACACTGTGGTACATCTACACAATGGAATACTACATGGCTGTAAAAAAGAAAAAACTCTTACCATTTGCAACAGCATGGATGGACCTAGAGAGTATTATGCTAAGAGAGATAAGCCAGTCAGAGAAAGATAAGTATCACATGACTCAAAACTCAAAACCATAAAAATAAATAGGCAGCCACCCCTGCCTGGGACCTGCTACCTTGGCTGTGGTCCCACAGTCAATGAGTCTCCAGCCACCCTGGGTGCAGGTTCCTGTGAGTTCTGAAGACCGGTCCCTCTGACAGGCCCAATGCTGTAGCCCAGGGCACTGCAACCACCCGAGCAGCAGACATGTGAGCAGCCCGCTCCTGTCCAAGGATCAGCAGCCCTGCCAGCAGACCACCTCAGGCCTAGGAGCAGCAGCCTCACGTGGCCTGCCCCTGTCCAAGGAGCAGCATCTGTATAAGTGGGCCACTCCCCGGTCCGAGGAGCAGCAACGATGTGAGCAGCCTGCCCCATCTGAGCAGCAGCCCATCCATGATTGAAGAGCAGCAGCCCCTCGCAGCTAGCCCCCATCTGAGAAGCAGCAGCTGTGCGCAGCCCTCATCCTGCACCTGTCCAAGGAGCAGCAGCCTGCCCCCATCCAAGGAGCAGCAGCTGTGTGAGCGGCCCAACCCTGTATGAGGTACAGCAGCGCTGCAAGCAACACGTCCCCATTCGAGGAGCAGCAGCCGCCTGAGCAGACCGCCCACGTCTGAGGAGTGGAAGCACTGCACACCCCGCACTGGTCCAAGGAGCGGCAGCAACACACAGCCTACACCTGTCAGAGGAGCAGCAGCTGGGTGAGCCACCTGCCCCCATCCGAGGAGCAGCAGCCACACGTGCAGCTCACTCCAGCCCAAGGAGTTGCAGCCGCACAAGCAGCCCATCCTCTGTCCAAGGAGCAGCAGTTGTGTGGGCAGTCCGCCGCCCTATGAGGAACAGCAGCGCCGCGAACAGCCCGCCCCCACTCAAGGAGCAGCCCACCCCGGAATGAATGGTTTTCCCAGAAAATGACGGTATGAGATGTGACGGTATGACATTCCCACACCTTCCTCATCCCCAGCAGACAGAAGAGCAGCTTGAAGCTTGAGAACCAGAACACATGCCCCAGTTCCTCCTTCTGGGGCTCCCCATCCCGCCAGGGCAGCAGGGCGTGTTCTTCACCCTGTTCCTGGGCATGTACCTGACCACGGTGCTGGGCAACCTGCTCATCATCCTGCTCATCAGGCTGGACTCTCGCCTGCACACGCCCATGTACTTCTTCCTCAGCCACTTGGCCTTCTCTGACATTTCTCTCTCATCTATCATTCTCCCTAAGATGCTCAGGGACATTTAGATTCGACAACAATCCATCCCCTATGTGGGGTGCATTTCTCAGTTGTATTTTTTCATACTTTTTGCTAATGTTAACAATTTCCTTCTGGCAGGGATGGCATATGACAGCTACGTGGACATCTGTCACCCTCTGCGTTATACCACCATCATGAGGAATGGGCTGTGCATGTTGCTGGCAGCTGGGTCTTATATGGTTGCCTGTGTCCGTGCACTTTTTCATATCCTCCTCTTGGTCCAACTGTCCTTCGGTGCCCACAATACCATCACCCACTTCTTCTGTGAGCTCACTGTGCTGCTGAAGCTGAGCTGCTCAGACATCTCCCTCAATGAGCTGGTCCTATTCACTGAGGGAGGAATGCTTTACTTCCTGCTTTTGTGTGTTATTTTAGGCTCATATATCTGTATAGGGACCATCATCCTGAGGGTGCCCTTCACTAAGAGACTCTCTAAAGCCTTTTCTACCTGTGGCTCCCATCTCTCTGTGGTGTTTTTATACTACGGGACAGCTGCAAGTGTTTGCATTTTCTCCTCATCATGGGGTTCCAAAGACATAATTGCTTCGATCATATATACAGTAGTTACCCCCATGCTGAACCCCTTCATCTACAGCCTGAGGAACAGAGATATAAAACAGGCCTTAGAGATGTGTGTCAATAGGGTTAAGTTCTTTAACTGGTAATCACTAAATCCTCTTGTTGTGGTCAGGAGCACAGGGAGACAGATCTCTATACTTATTACACAGTTGATATCTCCATATAATCTTAGATTATGTATTCTGTTGTTATGTACAAGTGCTCTTAATATTCAACTTGGTCAAATTTGCTACTTGGGTTGTTACTAATTCTTTAATCCCTTGTTCATAATCTCTTATAAGACCTATGCAAAATGTTTGTAAAATATCTTACAAAATTATAACTGTTTGTAATTTATAGTCTATGTTATTGAGGACTTATTGATTTACCATCATGATCCATTCCTAATGAACTTTTTTTAAAACTGATTATTTTCTGTCTCACATTGGCTTCAAGCTGATTGTGCACATCTCTTCTAACTCACATTTGTTAACATGATGTTGTTAGACTTCAATCAGCCATGATAAGAATAATTATACTATGAAAATTATCATGTGCTACAAAGCAAGACTTTATAAATGCATTTTTAAAATGAATTTAACAGCCACATCTAGCAATGGATCCTACCTTAACACCTCGTCTACTTCTGATATTAGTACAGATATATTATAACTAAATCCACAGACACTACTATAGCATTGGTAGTAAAGATGCCCCTTATTCGTTGTTAGTGTTTACATGGTATTATTTCCATCACTTTAAGGGTTTGGTATGTCTTTATATTTGTGAGGAGCCCATCACTAACAGTATAAAGTTGGATTTGCTCTTTTTATGTAAAGCAACAATTATTATATTTGTGGAGAATTTTATCTATTGATATCCTATATAATAAAACCCTAATATGCAAATTGACCAAACGGTAGAATGACTGGTCTATGTGATGCACACTGACCATGAAGGGCCTGACGCTCAATGCTAGAGCTGCCCCCTGGTGGTCAGTGCGCTCCCACAGAGGAAGCACCACTCAGCCAGAAGCCAGGCTCACAGGTGGCAAGTGCAGTGGCAGTGGCAGGAGCCTCTCCCACCTCTGCTGCATGTGGGCAGTAAGTAGCAAGGGGTGCCAGACTGCAAGAAACTGACTGCAAGAGGGATGTCTGACTTCTCTGATGGGTTCTGAATTTTGAGAGGACACAAGCCAAGCTGAGGGACCGCCCCCCCTTAGGGCACGAATTTTGTACACCGGGTCTCTAGTCTAATATAATCATAATATATCTAAATTTATATTTTGCATATTACTTATTTTTATTGAATACACCTGCTTCACATTTATTGTCTCTTATCTTCCTCCCTTTGATTAATCAGATATATATTTTTATTTCATTCCCCCTGGTTTACATATTGATCACATATTATTATGTAGTTGTAATTCTTTTATGTGCTATATATAGAGATAACCTCTTACTTATTCTTTAATTTTTAATTATAGTTTAATATACAAAACATAAAATTTATCATGTTAGCCATTGGAGGTATACAATTGGGTGGCATTTAAGACACTCAACACCAATATTTCATACTAGGTCCAATAAAGAAAACTCTGTGGAACATCAATAAAATTTAGTATTTTGCAACTGGGAAAAATATAAGAACAGAGATATTTATGAATCAAAATGGAGAAATAGGATACATGGGAACATTTTAAAAAGCAAAGTGTAGAAGAGCATTTATAGCATGCTACATGTCATGTAAAAATGAAGGGGAAGTAAAATATTCATATATATGCCAGTTTAAACTTAAAAAAACACAGGCAGTAGTTAAGATCTAGCAACAGCCCAAGTGCCCATCAGTAGATGACGAATAAAAAACCCAAGGTTCATTTACAAAATGGAATACTACTTGGCCAAAAAATGGAAAATCTCCTTTTGAGACATCATGGATGGACCTGGAAATTATTATGCTAAGTGGGAAAAGCTAGTCAGAGGAAGACAAATACAATAGAATCTCACTTACATGGTCAAAATAATGAAAAAACCCCACACAAAATAAAAACAGAAGCATAGGTACATAGAGTAGACTGACAGCTGTCAGAGGGGAGGTGTTAAGGAGGGCTGAGCAAAAAAATGGTGAAGGAATAAAGCAAGAAACAATATATATCACATATAGACATGGAAAACAGTATGGTGAGTGCCAGAGGAAAAGGGGTTTTGGGGAGGAAGTGGAAGTGAACAAAGGGAGGATCAAAGGAGAGGGAAAGAGACATGAGTTTGGGTGGTTAGTGCACAATGCGGTATGCAGGTGTTGTTTTAATTGGCTGTACGCTTGACATCTGTATGGTTTTATTAAACAATGTTAATGACATTGTATTCTAGAATGACTGACAGCTGTCAGCGGGGACAGAATTACTTGTGTCATTTGGACTATGTTGTCTTTTGCCACTAACAATAAATAGAAGAGTTGGTGAATAAAGCAAAATAGAATAAAACAATATAAGTGAACCTAATTATAATCCTATTGGACATTGTAATTACACCAAAGAGGAAATTAAAATAAGTACGCTAAGTAATTCTTGAACCCAGAATTTTGACTATATACTCTCACCGATAAAAACAAAACTGCCAACAAAGTTTTAAGCTGTACTTAGTGTGTCATTGAAAGTGGTGTGAGTCAAGATTCTGAAACAACTCACCATGTATCCAAAGACTCAGCAAATAAGTAAACATTGAGGAAAAGGGGGTCCCTCTCTCTCTAGGGAGCTATGTACATGGAAAAGGAGAGGCTGGAAAGAACTCTATGGTGTCAAACTAGAATTGGAGATATCAGTTATAAATCATGGGCTTTAAAATGAAAAATAGGTTGCAATTTATAGGTCACATATCAACATTTATGCTGTTTCCATCTCCCATTCTTCCTGTCCCACTTCTGATGCATCTGCTGTGGATAAACATTCCTTTAGCTTCTTAGTTTCCAGTTTCTGCTTCTTCTGTTTCTTTTATATATATTTCCCAGTAAGCTTGTCTGAGATCATTTAGAATCCTCATAGGCAATAAGCACAAATAAAGCTTCAAAACCAATCCTATCTAATCCTATATAATAAGAAGGTGATATGCAAATTGACCATCACTCCAACACACAAGATGGCCACCCCCATGTGGACACAAAATGGCTGCCACAAGATGGCCAGCGGTGGAGGGCTTTTGTGGGTGATCACGCCAGCAGGGGAGGGCAGTTGGGGGGCAACCAGGCCTGCAGAGGAGGGCAGTTGGGGGCAACCAGGCCTGCAGGGGAGTGCAGTTGGGGGCAACCAGGCCAGCAGGGGAGGGCAGTTGGTGGTGACCAGGCCTGCAGGGGAGAACAGTTGGGGGTGACCCAGGCCTGCAGGGGAGCACAGTTGGGGGGACCAGCCCAGCAGGGGAGGACAGATGGGGGGAAGCAGGCCTGCAGGGGAGGGCAGTTGGGGGTGACAAGGCCAGCAGAGGAGGGCATTTAGGGGCGACCATGCTGGCAAGGGAGGGCAGTTACGGGTGACCAGGCTGTCAGGTGAGGGCAGTTAGGGGCAATCAGGCTGGCAGGGGAGCAGTTAGGGGGTGATCAGGCAGGCAGAAGTGGTGAGGGGCAATCAGGCAGGCAGGCAGGCGAGTGGTTGGAAGCCAGTAGTCCTGGATTGTGAGAGGGATGTCAAACTGCCCATTTAGGCCCAATTCCATTGGAATCAGGCCGGTTTAGGTAGTCAGACATCCTCCGAGGGGTCCCAGATTGGAGAGGGTGCATGCAGACTGGGCTGAGGGACACACACAAACACACACACACACACACACACACACACACACACACACACACACACCTGTGCATGAATTTTGTGCACCAGGCCTCTGGTAACAATGACAAAACATTATAATTCAGAGAATAAGAATCTATGCATCCATAATGACATAAATGAATAAATAAAAACTAATGAGTGTGGGAAAAGAGTAATTTTCTTCTTATAAGACAATACAAGTAATAAATCTAGATGAAATAATGGAATTATAATATCACAATTTGGCAACAACAGTTGTAATAATTTTCTCATATAAGAATCACCAATGGATGTCAAATATAGTGAGTTGAAATTTTAGTAAAGGAAATATTATGTTTGCATAGTATCAAAATATCTACCCAAATGATATCTATTAATTACAAGGTTAGAAGAGTAACTTAAAAAAATAGTAACTTTCCAGTAGATAACTTGGCAGACACTATATTATCCAATTATAGGTTAGGTCAAAAGTATGCCTAGAGAGCTGGAAAGTGTGTTGTTTGTTTTTCTCTGTGTGTACATTACCATGAAAACTAATACAACAATAATAAATAATAATATGTGAATAAACTCTGTGTTTTGCATACTCACAACTGGAAACCTACTTTTTTCCAACCCAATATGGCATTTTACAATTTTTCTCTATGTTTAAAATCATTTAAAATGTTAAGTTGAAAAGTCCTTTGTCCCAGCTGGAATAATGCCCAAGAAGAAAGGTGGCCAGGGCATGACTGGAATAAGGAACACTGTCCCCCAGGACACCAGTCCCTGTGGCTCTTGGACACAAAGCTCCCCAAAGGGCAGTCAGAAATTAGCCAGAAACTTGTGGACTTGGGCTTTGGCACAGTCTCTTATTAGTAATTAAGTATTATTTTTGGACTCATTTTTTAGGAGGTGGTTAAGGAAAAGGAAAGTCTATATAAGTGCCAAGGCCCCAGATGTTTCTTCTGTGTGTCTGGATGTTAGGTCTCATGAAGAAAACCTGAGGAGATGGGCAACAGTCTGGAGCAGAAGGTGTCTGAACTCACCAATGACAAGCCCAGGTGAGAGGAGCTGGAAATCTGTACTTGGCTATGGATCTGCCTGTGTGCTAGTGGGTTCATGTGTGAGACTCTATGTCCATGACTGTGTATGTATGCATGTATTGTATATGGTTGTGTACATGCTATTTAATAGTTGCATGTGTGTGTTTGTGTGTATGAGTGTGCTATATAACTGACTCACAGCCTGGTTTTATTGCATGTAGAACAAGTTATCAGCCTCCTGGTGTTTGATTAGGGACTCCTCATTAATGCCTGTCATAAAAAACACTAGTAATCATAGCCGAGCATCAAGAGTGAGACTGTTGCTTCTGCTACAGGACAAGAAGATGCCCGACCTCACCAGGAACCAAAGTCAGCTCAGAGAGAGACCTCTGCTCAGCAGCAGTGTATACTGGTACAACATGGGAGCTGTGTCTGCGGGTGACACATTCATGTGTGAGGGCTGGAAGGTATATTGTTTGGTTTTCTCTGTGTGTATGTGACCATGTGTATGTGATCAGGTGCATGGGATGTTACTGCTGATTTAATGACTGCCTGTGATTGAACAGGCATAACTGCACCAAGTAGGCTCCCGTCCCCTGGAAGGGGAAGGCCAGAAGGGTGGAAACCAGCCTCTCAGTCATAGGAGGGTGTGTGCTACTTGTTGTAGTGAGTGTGTGGCTGGGTGTGCATATGTGTTGTGGTGAGTGTTTCTGGTGAGATTTAAAAAATACATATATTTCTTATTGATTTCAGAGAGGAAGGGAAAGGGAGAGACATAGAAACAAATGATGAGAGAGAATCACTGATCAGCCGTCTCCTGTACGACCCCCACTGGGTATCGAGCCCACAACCCTAGCATGTGCCCTGACTGAGAATAGAGCCGTGACCTTCTGGTTCATAGGTCAATGCTCAACCACTGAGCAATACCGGCCAAACTCTTGTGACATTTTCTAGTTGTTGTGGTCTTGTGTGCTTTTGGTGATGTGTGTACAGTGCTTAAGTTATGTATATGCAGTGAGTTGAGTGTTTATGAGATGAGTCCTGAGCCAGGTTGTGTTAGTATGGTTTTGAGTGAATGATCCATTGTGTGTTGTATATGTCTCACTTAGTGTGTTACTTATGATTTGTATGTATGTAGACAAGTGTTTTTGAGCTGAACCACATATTGGCTATTCTTCCCTTAGGATGGGAACTTGGTCAGAGGTGACTAAAATCCTCACATCAGCAGTGTGTGTGTGTGTGTGTGTGTGTGTGTGTGTGTGCGTGCGCGCACATGCGTGTGCGTGCTTCTGGGTGTCAGAAATCATGTATGTCCTTACCTGTCCTCCTTCTGGGGTACCATTAGCTGAGATAGTCCCACTCTAAGCAACTCCTGGTTTCTTGAAACAAATCTGCTCTTATTCCCATGTACCTGAGTCTTTGAGTTTTTGCAACCTCTTCTTTACTTTTATGAAATATCCCAGGAAAAAAAATATGTCAGGACATCATGCTGTATGAGGCTATTGGACAGAATCACCATCAAATAGCAGAGAGACCTTGGGAAAGTTACTTAAACTTTTGGTCTTAGTTTCCACATTTATAAAATGGAAAGAATTTCACTTGTTTTGTGAATGGTACTGAGGTTCTCAGTAAAAGTTATTGTGTATATAAAGTTAATATATTTGAAGATTTATTGTCAGTTGGAAGATATATAAATATAAAGGAATAAAATTATCTAGTAAGAGGTTTCAGAATTTTTGACAACTTTGAGTCCTCAGAGCTCCAAAGTAGTACATTGTGCGTGGCTCCCCTAAGCAAGAGAAAGGAAGTTTCCATGTGTAATGGTTAAAAGCATAGGTTGTGATCACACAGACATATTATACCAAACCCCATGAAGTAGCTAATACTTGGTGATTTTTATTATATAGAAAATGATAATATATATAGCAAGTTATATACTTACATATTATGTAAATTATACATATAGATACATACACATCTGCCCTTCTATTCCCTACACATTGATGTGGGCCTACACAATTTGTATGATTTATGTTTTTATTTCTTAAAAACTAAAATAGGTGAAAGAACATCTTTTCTTAGTACAGCTATGAGGAGGTTTTAAAATATGGGAACGTCAGGTTGATGTGTGGATTTAATTAGGAAACGTAGGTGAGTTTCCTAATTAGGCAAGTACCCAAATGTTCTCCTTAATGTTCAACCATATTATGAAAGTTAGTTTGTGGCTATTTTGGTTTCAGAGCTATTCTGGCACCAAGTGGTTTTAAATGGCCACCCATTGAGTTTACAGCTGTGAGCCAAAGGGACCCTCCGGAGGGTTCACGGGTGGAGTGTGAAAATGCTTTGAGAACTCCAACTCACCCCTGGAGTCTCACATTACTTCAATGCACCAACAACTGATACCAGTTTCTGGGGATCATCTTCTGTTTCTGCCACAGTGAATTATTATGGTTTGGCTCTGGGCTGGTGTAGAAACTATCCCTCCATGCTCATCAAGATCTAATCTCATAGAAGTGGGACCTTGCTTTTCTTGTTCACTGCTGCATCTCAGTTTTTAGGAGAGATCCTGACACAGATGTGATGTTAAAAGTAATGGTTGAATAAAACAGAGAACCCCTTCTTGCTACTGTATGATGAGGTCTTGTGGACTACTTTAAGGTTCAATGTTTTCCTGGAGCCAGACTGGGAGAGAGAAAAGATGTATACATCCATAGGTGTGGGAAATATAAAAAAATGAATGGCTTTCCCGGGGAATGATAGTATGAGATGTGATGGTTCTGGTTGTCCTTTTTAGGTTCCTGAGATTCCCACACCTTCTTCATCCCCAGCAGACAGAAGAGCAACATGAGGCCTGAGAACCAGAGCAGCGTGTCCCAGTTCCTCCTCCTGGGGCTCCCCATCCCGCCAGGACAGCAGGGTGTGTTCTTCACCCTGTTCCTGGGCATGTACCTGACCACGGTGCTGGGCAACCTGCTCATCATCCTGCTCATCAGGCTGGACTCCCGCCTGCACACGCCCATGTACTTCTTCCTCAGCCATTTGGCCTTCTCTGACATTTCTCTTTCCTCTGTCACTGTCCCAAAGATGCTCATGAACATGCAGACTCATCAACAATCAATTTCCTATGTGGGATGCATTTCTCAGTTGTATTTGTACATACTTTTTGTTGGTATTGATAATTTTCTTCTGGCTGTGATGGCATATGACAGGTACGTGGCCATCTGTCAGCCCCTACACTACACCACCATCATGAGGGAGGGGCTGTGTGTGCTGCTGGTGGCTGGCTGCTGGATTCTCTCCTGTGCTCATGATTTGCTGCACACTCTCCTATTGGTCCGACTGTCCTTCGGTGCCGATAATGTCATCACCCACTTCTTCTGTGACTTTGCTGTGATCCTGAAGCTGAGCTGCTCAGACATCTCCCTCAATGAGCTGGTCCTATTCACCGAGGGAGGAATGATTTTCTTCCTGCCTTTTGGTGTTATTTTGGGCTCCTATATCCGTATAGGGACCATCATCCTGAGGGTTCGCTCTACTAAGAGATTCTTTAAAGCCTTTTCTACCTGTGGCTCCCATCTCTCTGTGGTGTTTTTATACTACGGGACAGCTGCAGGTGTTTACTTTTTCTCCTCATCATGGGGTTCCAAAGACATAATTGCTTCGGTCATGTATACAGTAGTTATCCCCATGCTGAACCCCTTCATCTACAGCCTGAGGAACAGAGATATAAAACAGGCCTTAGAGATGTGTGTCAATAGGGTTAATTTTTTAAACTGGAAATCACTAAATTCTTTTGTGGCTGTCAGGAGGACAGTGAGATAGATCTCCTAAAATTATTGTATGTTTCACATTTCCATAGAACTTTCATAGAAAATGCCTTGTGTTGTCTTGTACAAATTTGTTACTATGTCACCTAAGTCATGTTTGATACTTGGATTGTTAATAATTTTTTATTCCTAATTGATGTTTTTCATCATCTAAGACATATGCAAAATCTTATGCAGAACATGTCGCACAATTATAATTTGTGAATTTGTCTCTGTTTTGCGATGTCATTTTTTTTGCTTACATATTTTTATTTTATGTTATAAAATACTCACTTATTTAGCATCATATTCTGCCTCTGGTGAACTTTATTTATTTATTTTTGAACTAATTCCTTTATGCCTGCTTTAGTTGGCTTCAAACTGATTGTGCACATCTCTTTCCATCCCACAAACAATAACATCATTTTGGCAGACTGCAATCAGCCATGGTGAGTAATTATATATGAAAACTGGTATGTGTTACACAGCAGGTTTGTTAAAAAATGTAGAGATTTTTAAATAGTGCATTTAAGAGCATACCACTTCATTTAAAATTAGCAAAATTTTTCTAGAAATGGCTCCTATCTTAATACTTCATCTACTTCTCATACCAGTATAGGTACATATAGGTACTAGTATAAATACAGATATAGATACTAGTGTAGATAGGTAATAAAGACGCCCATAACATGGAATTGTACGCACAACCTTTTAGTGTGCAGGCTGAAGCTGTAATCACTTAGCAACAACGGCCAGGGCTATTCCCCATTCTCTCTGTCTCAGTCCTGACCTACATCCTATGAGTACACACACCCAAAGCTTCAAAATGAGTAACAATGGTAATGGATTATCACTCAGACAATAAGAATCCATGAGTCCATAATAATATAAATGAATAAATAAAAAACAAATGACTGGGAATAACGGTAGGTTTTTTCTTGTAGGAGAATACAACTAATGGAGAAGGAAGATATGATAGAATTAGAAGAATAACCATTTGGCCTCAAGGTTTTCAATAATTTTGTCATATAAAAATTACCAATGGATATTAACTATAGCATGTGAAGTTTTAATAAGGAAAAAGTTATAAGCATAATATAATATCAAGATATCTACACAAATGATACCTATTAATTAAAGGTTAAATAGTGACTTGTAGAAAATTGTGACTTTTCTGTAGAGAACTTGCCAGACACCACCTTAGCTAACCAATCAAGTATTAAAACACTAGAGATTTCAAAATATCTGCATGTTAACTGAAAGTTGTACCTACTAGCTCCCAGCCCCAAATCAGATTTGCAACTAAATTACAGAGCAATCAATTTGAAAAACAATTCAAAGATAGCTAATCTGAAAACTTATAACCAAAGAGTACAGTAGAAATCACATGGAGGATGGTAAGAAGGGTGGAGATGGTAAAAGGGAGAGCCTCCTCATAAATGTGTGGTTGTGCTGAAAAGCCAGAGGGATATCGCAGGCATGAAGCTCCCTCCCCTAGAAGCATAGGTTCTCAACCGCACACAGGGATCCCAACCCAGAGCAGCAGAGACTTGAGGAGGAACTTGTGGAGCATCTGGTGTTTGGAATCAGTGGGGATTCTGTCCACTGGGGAGATTTGGACCACACTATACCAGGTAAAGCAAAATAAAGACTCCCAGTCTTTATTCATCACCACCAAACCAGCACTGCAAGAAATGTTGAAGAGACTGCTTTCAGAAGAAGAAAATACATATTGTAGAGAGGAACATAGGTAAAAGAAAAAAATGGCAAGAAACAAGTAGCTATCAATAATACCTTAAATGGAAATGGATTATTTGCTCCAATCAAAAGACATAGGGTATGGGGAGGATGGATGGGTGGGAGATAATCATCAAAGACAATGTATGCATGTATGCATAACCCATGGACACAGATAAAAGGGTGGTGAAAGCCTGAGGGGAGGGGGCAGGTTAGAGGGAATCAATGGGTGAAAAAAAGGGAACATATGTAATACTTTCAACAATAAAGAGTTATTTAAAAATAAATAAAGATGTTAACACATCTTACGTTAAAAAAAAAAAAAAGACACAGGATAGCTGACTGGATAAGAAAACATGAGCCATATATATGGTATCTAAAAGAGACCCACCTCAGCCGAAACCGGTTTGGCTCAGTGGATAGAGCGTCGGCCTGCGGACTCAAGGGTCCCAGGTTCGATTCGGTCAGGGGCATGTACCTTGGTTGCGGGCACATCCCCAGTGGGGTGTGTGCAGGAGGCAGCTGGTCGATGTTTCTCTCTCATCGATGTTTCTAGCTGAGATTGACAGCAACAAAGTCATAGTAGGGGATCTTAACACCCTGATGTCATTACTGGATAGATGTTTCTGACAAAAAATCCAGAAGAAAAAAATTGACCTTAAACAACAAATTAGATTGGATGGATTTAATTGATATTTACACATTTTACCCCAAAGCAGCAGAATATACATTATTTTCTAGTGCACACGAAACATTCTCAAAGATACACCACATGTGTGGACACAGAATAAGTCTTAATAATTTAAGCTGATTGCAATCATATGAAGCATCTTCTCAGATAATAATGGTATGAAACTAAAAATCAACAACAGTAAAAAAAAATTCGCAGAAACATTCAAACACATGCAGGCCAAATAGCTTGTTATTAAATAATAAATAAGTTACCAATGAGATCAAGAAAGAAATTTAAAAATCACCTGAAAACAAACAAAAATGAGAACACAAAACTCAAAATCTATGGGATATAGCAAGAGCAGTCCTGAGAAAGAAGTTCATAGCATTACTGGACTACCTCAAGAAGTAAGAATAATCTTAAGTAAACAATCTAATCCTAAACCTAAATGAACAACAACAAAAAGAACAACAAATGAAGCCAAGGGTAAATAGAAGGAAGGAAATAATAAATATCTGAGTGAAAATAAATGACAAAGAGACTAAAAAATCAACACAGAATATCAATGAAACCAAAAGCTGGTTCTCTGAAGACATAAATTAGATTGATGAAACATTAACCACACTAATTATAAAAGAAAGAGAGAGAGGAAACAAATAAATAAAATGAGAAATGAAAGAGAAGTTAACAACTGATATCACAGAAACACGAGACTTTAAGAAAGGACTATAAAAAATTAAATGCCAACAAATTGGACAACCTAACTGAAATAGACAAATCCCTAGAAACATACAAAAAAAGTTCTTGACTGCATGGCTTCACAGGCAAATTTTACCAAATATTCAAAGAAGAACTAAATTCCACACTCTTCTGAGGAGGCCAGCATTATCTTAAAAGCAAAACTATATAAAGCCACTAAAATAAAATAAAATAAAAAATAAAATAAAATAAAATAAAATAAAATAAAATAAAATAAATAAAATAAAATAAATAAAATAAAATAAATAAAATAAAATAAAATTAAAATAAAATAAAATAAAATAAAATAAATAAAATAAAATAAAATAAAATGAAAAGTTATAGGCCAGTATCTCTGGTAAATGTAGGTGCTAAAATCCTCACAAAATTTTACCAACTGGATCCAGCAATGCATTACAAGACCATACACCATCATTAAATGGGATTTATTCCAGGGATGAAACATTGGTACAATATTTGAAAATTAATAATGTGATATACATCACCCAAACAAAATGAAAACTAAAAATCACATGATTGTATCTATAGATGCAGAAAAAGCATATGATAAAACCCAGAACCCATTTATGATATAAACTCTCAGAAAAGTAGCAATAAGGGGATCACACCTTAAAATAAGTAAGGCCATACATGAAAAATGTACAGCCAACAAAATACTCAATAGGCAATAATGATATGTGTTTTCTTTAAGATCAGGAATAAAACAGGATGTCTGCTTTCACCACTCTTTTCAACATAGTACTGGCAGTCCTCGTTCAGACAAGAAAAAGAAATAAAAGGCATCAAAATTGGAAAGGAGGAAGCAAAACTGTTATTATTCGCAGGTGACATGACACTGTATATAGAAAACCTAAAAACTTCACTAGAAATCTACTCGAACTAATACATGAATTCAGCAAAGTAGCAGAATACAAAAATAATATCCAGAAATTGGTGGCATTTTTATAGAACTATAATTGGTGGCAATACAGAACTATCCGAAAGAGAATCTAAGAAAACTATCTCATTTACTATTGCAACAACAACAAAAAAAAATAAGGTACTAGGCAACAAATTTAAACAAGGAGGTAAAAGACCTGTACTTGGAAAACTATAGGACATTGAAGGAAGAAACTGAGAAAGACACAAATAAGTGCAAGCATACACTATGTTCATGGATTGGAATAATTAACAACATTAAAATGTCCCTATTATGCAAAGCAACCTATATGTTCAACACAATTCCTATTAAAATACCAATGACATATTCCACAGGTGTAGACAAATATTCCCAAATTTATATGGAACCAAAAAAGACCCCAATTATCCTCTGCAATCTGCAGAAAGAAGAACAAAGTTGGAGGTATCATAATTCTGGATATCAAATTATACTACAAGGCCATAGTATTCAAAGCAGCCTGTACTTGCATAAGAATAGGCATATAGATCAATGGAATAGAACAGAGAGTCCAAAAATTGACCCACGTCTTTATAGTCAAACTAGGGTCCCAGTGCATGAATTCGTGCACCTTGAAAGGTCTGTGGG
Organism: Eptesicus fuscus; assembly: GCF_027574615.1. Taxonomy (NCBI): domain Eukaryota; kingdom Metazoa; phylum Chordata; class Mammalia; order Chiroptera; family Vespertilionidae; genus Eptesicus; species Eptesicus fuscus. The sequence continues at coordinate 63,009,768 of NC_072487.1, read as the reverse complement.
CCACAAGGCTGCAGTAGGCACAGGGGCAGATCTCGACCCATCCTCCGCACCCCCACCCAGCCTCTCCTATTGTGGCCTCTGGTCCCCTGTCTGCCGGTAGCCCCACTCCCGCCACCACTGCTCCCATGCACTGATGGCACCAGCCTCACTCACACCCACTGACAGCACAGACAGCGCAGAATGATTGGACCCAGTGCCATCAGCAGGTGCGAGTGACAGCTGCTGCCCTGATCACCCATCAGGAGCAGGGAGAAGTGGAGAAGCCCTCAGGGGCAACCAGGGCCAGCAGCCACTGCTCACACCCGCTGATGGTGCCAGCTGCAGGTGCAAGGAGGGCCGGCACTGGCAGCAGGTGTGAGCACTGGGCGGGACTGGCATGCGAGAGCAAAGAATTTTCAGGAACCACCAAAGGCTTGCACCGATGACAGTGACTGGTGTCCCACCTTGGTCTGGCACTCCTGCTCACCTGCTCCACCATCCCGCTGTGGCAAATGCCCACCATGTTCTGCACATGCCCCCTGGTAGCGACTGGTTGTTCAGTTGTTCGGTTATTCTGGTTGTTCCACCATTCAGTCTATTTGCATATTAGGCTTTTATTGTATAGGTTAGTATTTAACAAATGAGGCAAGAGCATACAATGGAGTAAAGACAGTCTTTTCAACAAATAGTGTTGGGAAAACTGGACAGGTATATGCAAAAAAATGAAACTAGACCACCAACTTACACCAGACACAAGAATAAACTCAAAATGAATAAAAAACTTAAATGTAAGTTCAAAACCATAAAAATCCTAGAAGAAAACATAGACAATAAAATCTCACATATCTCTCATAGCAAAATTTCTGCTGATATATCTCTGAGGGCAAAAGAAACAAAGAAAAGAATAAACAAATGAGACTAAATCAAACTAAAAAGCTTCAGCACAGCAGAAGAAACCATCAACATAATGAAAAGGGAACCCACTGTATGGGAGAACATATTTGCCAATGATACATCTGATAAGGGCTTCATTTCCCAAATATATAAAGAATATCTACAGCTTAACACCATGAACACAAAGAATCAGTTAAAAATTGAGCAAAGGACCTGAAAAGATACTTCTCCAAAGAGGACATACATATGGCCAATAGACATATCAAAAGATGCTCAACATCTTTAATGATCAGAGAGATGAAAATTAAAATGATAATGAACAGCAAAAGAAACAATCAACAAAACAACAAGAAAGTCCACTGCATGGGAGAACATATTAGCAAATGCTATCACTGATAAAGGTTTTATCTCCAACATCTACAGGCAGCTTATGCAACTTAATAAGAGGAAGATAAATGATCCAATAAAAAAATGGGCAACAGACCTAAACAGAATATTTTCAAAAGAAGACAGAAGGAAGGCCAAGAGACACATGAAAACATGTTCAAAGTCACTTATTATCCGAGAGATGCAAATCAAAACAACAATGAGGTACCATCTCACACCTGTCAGAATGGCTATCATCAACAAATCAACAAATGACAAGTGTTGGCGAGGATGCGGAGGAAAAGGAACCCTCGTGCACTGCTGGTAGGAATGCAGACTGGTGCAGCCACTGTGGAGAACAGTATGGAGTTTCCTCAAAAAACTGAAAATGGAACTCCCATTTGACCCAGTAATCCCACTCCTGGGAATATATCTGAAGAAACTAGAAACACCAATCAGAAAAAATATATGCACCACTATGTTCATAGCAGCACAATTTACAATAGCTAAGATTTGGAAACAGCCTAGGTGCCTAGCAGCAGATGACTGGATCGGAAAACTGTGGTACATCTACAAAATGGAATACTATGCTGCCATAAAAAAGAAGGAATTCTCATCATTTGCAGTAACCTTTTGGAGAACATTATGCTAAGTGAAATAAGCCAGTCAATGAAAGAAAAATACCACATGATCTCACTCATTTAGGGATAGTAAAGAACATTATAACGTGATGAACAAAAAGATAGATACAGAGACAGTAAAGCATCAAACAGACTTTCAAATTACAGGGGGAAAGTTAGGGAGAGGTGGGGGAGTTATGAAATCAAACGAAGGACTTGTATGCATGCATATAAGCATAAACAATGGACGCAAAACTCTGGGGGGTGAGGGCATGTATGGGTGTAGGGTGGGGGGGTAATGGTAAGATATGTACACATTTAATACCTCAATAAAAAAAATGATAATGAGATTTCACTTTATACCTGCCAGAATAGCTATCATTGATAAATCAGCAAACAAGTACTGGTGAGGATGGGTAGAAAAGGAAACCCTAGTTCATATTTTTGGGAATGCAAACTGGTGCAGCCACTGTGGAAAACAGTATGGAGTTTCCTCAAAAAATTAAAAAAGGAACTTCCTTTTGACCTAGTGACCCCACTATAGGAATATCTCCTAAGAATTCCAAAACACCAATCAGAAATAATATATGAAGCCCTGGACAATGTGGCTAAGTCATTAGAACTTCGGCCAGTGGACCAAAGGGTGGTGGGTTCCATACTCAGTCAAGGGCATGTACCAGGGTTGCAGGATTGATCCCTGGACCCTCTTGGGGCACATTTAGGAGGCAACCATCAGTGTGTCTCTTATTCATCCCTCCCTCCCTCTCTCTCTCTCTCTCTCTCTCTCTCTCTCTCTCTCTCTCTCTCATCTCTCTCTCTTCCCTCCTCTCCCTCCCTCCATCTTATCTCTGCCTCTTTTCCTCCCTCCCTCCGTTCTACTCTAACTCAACTCAACTCATAAAAAATATCCTCTGGTAAGGATTAACAAAAAACAAAAAAAATACAAATGAGTGGGGAATAAAGGTAAGTTCTTCTTATATGATACAACTAAAAATAAGAAATGATAGAATTTATAAAAAGCCACCATTTGACTACCACATTTGCAGTAATTTTGTCATATAAGAATCATTAAAGTGAGTGGGTAAAATTGTAATAAGGAAAATGTTATGTTTATATAATACCAAAATATCTACATAAATTATACTTTTAATTACAAGGTTAAAATAGTAACTATAAAAAACTGTAACTTTACAGTAGGTTACCTGGCAGATAAAACCATAGCGAAAGAAGGTAAGTGAAAACACTAGTCATTGGAAAAATTAATAGCATATGCCTTCTAATAATATGCACTGTGATATATCTGCTGAAATCAAAGCCTGAAAAATACATACATACAAACAAACAAATGGTAAACATAGTAAAATGTTAACCATTATGGAATCTGAACATCGTATGTCAACTAATTCTTGATATCACTTTTTAACTTTTCTGTATCTTTAAGATCATTTCAAAACCAAAAGTGGAAATATCCTTTGTCCCAGGCTGGAACAATGTTCAAGAACAAAGGTGTACAGGGCATGACTAGAATCAGGGACACTGTCCTCTAAGATTCCAGTCCTCTGGCTCTTGGACACACAGCTCCCAAAGGGCAGTCAGAAATTAGCCACAGCTTGGGGACTTGGTTGCAGTCTCTCCTTAGTTAAGTGCTATCTGTGACCTCATTTCTCTGGAGCTGGTTAAGGAAAAGGAAAGTCTGTAGAAGTGCCAAGGCCCCAGATATTGCTTCTGTGTGTCTGGACATTAGGTCTCCTGAAGGAAACCTGAGGAGATGGGCAACAGTCTGGAGCAGAAGGTGTCTGAACTCACCAATGATGAGCTCAGGTGAGAGGAGCTGGAAATCTGCACTTGGCTATGGATCTGCCTGTGTGCTAGTGGGTTCATGTGTGAGACTCTGAGTCCATGACTGTGAGGGTGCATGTATTGTGTATGCTTGTGTACGTGCTATTTAATAGTTGCGTTTATGTGTGTGTGTGTATGTGTGTGTGTGTGTGTGCATGCGCTATGTATGTGAAACACAGTCCTGTTTTAGCACAGGTAGTACAAGTTATCACCTCCAGGCGTGTGATTAGGTACTCCTGATTCATGTCTCTGATCATACTATTGTCTCTGCTGCTGGACAGGAAGATGCCCACCTCACCAGGAACCAAGGTCAGGTCAGGTCAGAGAGGACTCACACCTCTGCTCAGCAATGTGGGCTGCTGTGTCTTTGGGTGAGACACTCATGTTTAGAGCATGAAGGTGGGCTGTTGGGTTTTCTGTGTGTATGTGACCGTGTTTGTGTGACGCCGTGCATGGGGTATAGGAGTACTTTAAAGATGGTGCCTATGATTAAACAGGCTTAACTGTTCCATGCTGACTGCCCTCCCCAGAAAAGGGATGGTCAGAAAGGGGGAAACATGTCTTTGATTAATAGGAGCATGTATGCAGCTTGTTGTAGTGAGTGTGGCTGGGTGAGCATATGTGTCATTGGTGTGTGTTTCTTGTGAGATTTTTGAATTGTTTGTGGTCTTGTGTGTTTTTGGTGAAGTGTGTGAGTGTTTGAGTTATGTATATATGGTGAGTTGAGTCTTTACCTGGTTGTTATGAGTCAGATGTGTTAGTGTGTTTGTGGGTGAATGGAACATCGTTGAGTGTTGTGCATATCTTACTTAGTATGTTACTTATGACTTGTATGTATATGAGTGCTCATGTGCTGAACCACAGATAGGCTATACTTCCCTTAAGATGGGGATATGGGCATTGGTTACTGGAATCCTCAAATCAGGTGTGTGTGTGTGTGTGTGTGTGTGTGTGTGTGTGTGTGTGTGGTGTGCATCTCTGTATGTGATCTGCATTCAGGACATCAAGAATTTTCTTAAGTGTCCTCCTTCTGGGGCACCATTAGCTGAGATAACCACACTCAAAGCTTCTCCTTGCTTCTTTTTTAAAAAACATATTTTTATTGATTTCAGAGAGGGAGAGGGAGAGAGAGATTGAAACATCAATGATAAGATTCAGCGGCCTCCTGCATGAACCCTACCCACAACCCAAGCATGTGCCTTTGACCAGAATCGAATCTGGGACCCTTCAGTCCCCAGGACAATACTCTATCCACTGATCCAAGCCAGCCAGGTCTCTCCTTGATTCTATAAAACAAATCTGTTCTCATTTCCATGTACCCAAGTGACTAATCAGAATTTTACAACCTCTTCTTTACTTTATTAAACAGCAAAGCAAAATAAACTCTAGGTATCATGCTGTGTGAAGTTATAGGGCAGAATCACCACCATACAGCAGTGAGACCTTGGGAAAGTTACATAAAATTTTTTTTATCCTCACTGGAGGATATTTTTCCATTGATTTTAGAGAGAGTGAAAGAGAGAGGGAAATAGCAACATGAGAGAAACATATCAATTGATTGCTTCCTGCATGCACCCCGATCAGGGCTCAGACTGGGAAGGAGCCTGCAACCAGGGTACCTGGCCTTGACCAAAATCGAACCAGGGACCCTTCAGTATGCAGGCCAATGCTCTACCACTGAGCCAAACCAGCTAGGGCAAGTTACATAAACTTTTGGCCTCAGTTTCCTTGTTTCTGTGAATCTTACAGAGATTCTCAGTAAGTATTTATTGTATAAAGTTAATATACTTTAAAATTTATTATCAATTGAAAAGAATATAAATATGAAGAAAATAAATTATCTCGGAAGAGGACCAAGAATTTTGGACAACTTTTGGTCCTCACAGCTCTAAAATAATACGTTGTTCTTGACTCCCTTAAGCAAGAAAAGGGAAGTTTCCATGTGTAATGGTTACTGATCACAAAGATATATTAGACGGAACCCGAAGAATTAGCTAATACCTGGAAATATTTAATAAAGAGAAAATGATAATACATATATATCCATTTATAAACATTACATATCACATATATTTAGATACAGATATACACACAAGTGTATATGTGCCCTTCTGTCCCCTAATGTATAGTGTGACTACAGAATTTTTGTCATTTATATTTCTATTTCTTAAAAGCTAAAATAGGTAAAAGAAAACAAATTCTTAGTACAGCTGTGAAGAGGTTATAAAATCTGGGAATGTGCCCAGCTGCATTGGCTTAGTGATTGAGCATTGACCTATGAAACATGAGGTAACAGTTTAATTTCCTGTGAGGGCACATGCCTGGCTTATGGGCTTGATCCCCAGGAGCGGGAGGTGGGGCGTAATGAGGAGGCAGATGATCAATGATTCTCTCTCATCATTGATGTTTCCATCTCCCTCCCTTTCCCTTCTTCCATGAAATCAATAAAAATAAATATTTTTTAAATCGGAGAATGTAAGATTGCTGAGTGGATTTAATTAGGAAAGGTAAGGTGAGGTCTCTAGCCGAGTACCCAAATGTTCAACAAAAAGCTCAGCATGATTATGAAATATAGTTTGTGAACTATTCTGTTTTGGATCTATTCTGTCATCAAGTGGTTTTCAATGGCCAACCATTTCTACGCTATCCTTGCGTTTACATTAGCTGTGGGTTAATGGGACCCGGCAGGTTCACAGGAGGAGTGTGATTATATTCCAAACTCCCACCCAAAATTGGAGTCTCACGTTACTTTCAGGCAGAAACAACTGACACTACTTTGCAGGGGCTCATCTTCTGTTTCTTCCACAGGGAATTACTATGGTTTGGCTCTGGCCTGGTGTAGAAATGATGCCTCCATGCTCATCAAGATCTAATCTCATAGAAGTGGGGACCTTGCTTTTTTGTTTACTGCTGCATTTCAGTCCTTAGAAGAGGTCCTGACACAGACTTGATGTTAAAAGTAATGGTTGATTAAAACAGCAAACTCCCTCCAGCTTCTGTGTGCTGATGTCTTGTTAACTACAACATGGGGGATCAATGTATTCCTGGAACCAGACTTCAATAGAGGGAAGATGTATACACCCACAGGTGGAATTATTATGAAAGTATTTTAAGGTGACGTTCCTAGAGAATAACAGTATAAGATGTGATGGTCCTGGCCATCCTATCCAGGCTCCTGAGATTCCACACCTTCTTCATCCCCAGCAGACAGAAGGGCAGCATGAGGCCTGAGAACCAGAGCAGCGTGTCCCAGTTCCTCCTCCTGGGGCTCCCCATCCCGCCAGGGCAGCAGGGCGTGTTCTTCACCCTGTTCCTGGGCATGTACCTGACCACGGTGCTGGGCAACCTGCTCATCATCCTGCTCATCAGGCTGGACTCTCGCCTGCACACGCCCATGTACTTCTTCCTCAGCCACTTGGCCTTCTCTGACATTTCTCTTTCCTCTGTCACTGTCCCTAAAATGCTCATGAACATGCAGACTTGGCAACAATCAATCTCCTATGGGGGATGCATTCTTCAGTTGTATTTTTTCATACATTTTGCTGGTCTTGACAACTTCCTTCTGGCTGTGATGGCATATGACAGGTACGTGGCCATCTGTCACCCTCTGCACTATTCCACAATCATGAGTCAGGCACTGTGCACGTTGCTGGTGGCTGGCTCCTGGATGGTTGTCTGTGTCCATGCTCTAATTCATACCCTCCTCTTGGTCCGACTGTCCTTCTGTGCTGACAATACCATCACCCACTTCTTCTGTGAGCTCACAGCACTCCTGAAGCTGAGCTGCTCAGACATCTCCCTCAATAATCTGGTCATCTTCACTGAGGGAGGAATTATTTACTTCCTGCCATTGAGCATTGTTTTGGGCTCATACATCCGAATAGGAACTATCATCCTGAGTGCGCCCTCCACTAAGAGACTCTCTAAAGCCTTTTCTACCTGTGGCTCCCATCTCTCTGTGGTGTCTTTATACTATGGGACACTTGCTGGTGTTTACTTTTTTTCCTCATCATGGGGTTCCAAGGACATAATTGCTTCTGTCATGTATACAGTAGTTACCCCCATGCTGAACCCCTTCATCTACAGCCTGAGGAACAGAGATATAAAACAGGCCCTAGAGATGTGTATGAATAGAGTTAGGTTTTTAAAGTGGCAATCACTAGATTCTTTTGTTGCAGTCATGGGCACAAGGAGATAGAACTAAAATTATTTATGCTTGTCATCTTCATAAAACATTAACAGAATATACATTCTGTTGTCATGTACAAGAGTTGTTAATATGTCAACTAGGTCACATTTGCCACTTAGATTGTTAATAATTCATTATTTTTCGCTTGTCCATAGTCTCTTATAAGATACTAGAGGCCTGGTGCTTGAAAATTCGTGAACTAGGGTGGGGGTCACTCAGCCTGGCCTGCACCCCCTCGCAGTCCGGGACTCCTTGGGGATGTTCACCTGCTGGCTTAGACCTGCTCCATGGGGGAATTGGCCTAAGCTGTCAGTCAGATATCCCTCTGGCAGCCCGGGAGCCCTCGGGGAATGTTCGACTAAGGGCTTAGTCTTACACCCCGGGGGGTGCAGGCCTAAGCCAGCTGTTGGACATCCCCCTCAGATTCCAGGACCCCTCGCTCCTTGTCGCCCACCTGCTCACTACTCCTTACCGCTTGGCTCACTGCTCCTTAGTGCTGCTGTTGAGGTGAGAGCGGCTACCACCACCACTGCTGTGCTCGCCACCTGTGAGCTTCTGGCTGAGTGGCACACCCCCTGTGGAAGTGTACTAACAACCAGGAGGCAGCTCTGTGTTGAGCGTCTGCCGTCTGGTGGTCAGTGCACATCATAGTGACTGGTCGTTCTGGTCATTCCACTGTAAGGGTCGCTTAGTCTTTTATTATATAGACTAGAGGCCCGGTACATGAAATTCGTACATGGGGGGAGGGGGGGAGAGTGTATGTGTTCCTCAGCCCAGCCTGCACCCTCTCCAATCTGGGACCCCTCTCACAATCCAGGACTGCTGGCTCACAACTGCTTGCCTGCCTGCCTGATTGCCCCTAACAGCTTCTGCATGCCAGCCTGATCACCCCCTAACCACTCCCCTGACAGCCCGATCAACGCCTAACTGCTCCCCTGCCAGCCTTATTGCCCCTAACTGCCCTCCCATGCCAGCCTGGTCACCCCTAACTGCCTTCCCCTGGAGCCTGGTCCCCCACGACTGCCCTCACCTGCAGGCCCGGTTTCCTGCAACTGCTCTTCTCTGCCAGCCCAGTACCCCTAACTGACCTCTCCTGTAATACCCCTCCCTTCCAGCCTGGTCACCCCCAACTGCCCTCCCCTTAAGGCCTGGTCCCTCCCAACTGCCCTCCTCTGCCAGCCCGGTCACCTCTAACTGTCCTCCCCTGCCAGCCAGGTCCCCCCCAACTGCCCTCCCCTATAGACCTGGTCCCCCCCAACTGCACTCCCCTGCAGGTTTGGTCCCCCCAATTGCCCTCCCGCTCAGGCCTAATTCCTCCCAACCCTCCCCTGCCAGCCTGGTTGCCCCCAACTGCCCTCCTCTGCCGGCTCGGTCACCCCTAACTGCCCTCCATTGCAGGCCTGGTCCCTCCCAACTGCCCTCCCCTTCAGGCCTGGGTACCCTGCAACTGCCCTGCACTGCAGGCCTGGGTCCCCCCAGCTGCCCTCCCCTGCCAACCTGGGTCCCTCCTAACTGCCTTCCCTGCTGGCCTGGTCCCACCAACTGCCCTCCTCTACTGGCACGATCACCCCTAACTGCCCTCCCCTGCAGACCTGGTTGCCCACATCTGCCCTCCCCTGCAGGCCTGGTTGCCTTCAACTGCCCTCATCTGCTGGCCAGGTCACCCCTAACTCCCCTCCCCTGTAGGCCTGGTCCCTCCCAACTGTCCCCCACTGCAGGCCTGGTCCCTCCCAACTACCCTCCCTTGAAGGCCTGGGTCCCCCCCAACTGCCCTCCCATGCAGGCCTGGGTTCCTCCTAACTGCCCTCCTGTGCAGGCCCGGTCCCTCCGAACTGCCCTCCCCTGCTGGCCTGATTGTCCACAACTGCCCTCCCCTGCCAGCCATCTTGTAGAGGCCATCTTGTGTCCACATGGGTGCAGCCATCTTTGACCACAAGGGGTGGCCATCTTGTGTGTTGAAGTGATAGTCAATTTGCATATTACTCTTTTATTAGATAGAACTGTGTGTTCACCACCCAAATTCAGGTCTCCTTCCATCACCATTTATGTTCCCATTACCTTGTTCTACTACCCCAACCCCTTTCTTCTGGTAATAACTATGCTGTTGTCTGTGTCTATGAATTGTGGGATTTTTTTACTTAATCCCTTCAACTTTTTCACCCAGCCCCCAACACCCTTCCCCTCAAACTGCTGTCAGTCTGCCTTCTGTATCTATGAGTGTACTTGTATTCTGTTCATTAAAGTCAACATGTATGTGAAATAATATATTTGTCTTTCTATAATTGGCTTATTCACTTTGCATAATAATCACAAATTCTATCCATGCTGTTGCAAAACATAAAGATTTTCTTATTTTTTATGGCCAAGTAGTATTCCTTTGTATAAATGTGCCATGGCGTCCTTTCCCTTTCCATTGAATTTATTGGGGTGAAACTGGTTAACAATATTATACTGGTTTCAGATGCACAATTCCACAACACATCATCTGTACACTCTATTGTGTGTTCACCAACACAAGTCTCCTTCCATGACCAGTTAACACTCTTATATCCTCTTCCATTTTCCCCAAGGCAGACTGCCCCCTAGCAATCACCATACTATTGTCAGTGTCCATTAGGTTTTCTTTTTTACTGGAACAAGCAACTCAGAGAACAATTTGTACCACAGCATTTTTATCCACTCGTCTACTGCTGGGCACTTAGGATACTTCCAAATTTTGGCTATTGTAAATAATGCTGCAATGTACATTCGAGTGCATATATTATTTCAAATCAGTGTTTCAGGATTCTTTGGATATATTCCCAGAAGTGAATCACTGGGTCAAAAGGAGGTTCCATTTTTACTTTTTTGAAGAAACTCCATACTGTTTTCCACAGTGGTTGCACAACTCTGCATTCCCACTAACAGTGCATGAGGCTTCCTTTTCTCCACATCCTTGCCAGCATTTTTTGTTGATTCATTGATGATAGCCACTCTGGTAGGTGTGAGGTGATATCTCATTATGGTTTTCATTTGCATTTCTCTGATGATTATTGACATTTAGCACCTTTTCATATTTCTATAAGTCATCTACATGTTCTCTTTGTAGAGTGTTTAAGCAGGTCCTTATTCCATTTTTTAATTGGATTTTTAGTGTTTCTTGGTGTTGAGTTACAGAATTCTTTAGACATTTGGGTATTAACCCCTTATCAATATATCATTGGTGGATATGTTCTCTCATTCAGTGTATTGTCTTTTCATTTTGCTGATAGTTTTCTTTTCTGTGCAAAAACCTTTTATTGGATGTAATCCCATTGTTTATTTTTCCCCTCCCTTGTGAGATATATCAGAAAATACAGTACTACAATAAATTTCTGAGACTTTACTGCCTATGTTTTCTTCTAAAACTTTTATGGTTTGAGTCTTACATTTAAGTCTTTAATCTATTTTGAATTTATTCTTGTGTATTGTGTAAGTGGGTGGTTTAATTTAATTCTTTGGAACATATCTGTCCTATTTTTCCAACACTATTTATTGAATAAACTGTCTTTACCCCATTGTATGTTCTTACTTTCTTTGTTGAATATTAATTGAACATATAAGAGAAGTTTTATTTATGGACTCTGTATTCTGTACCACGGATTTATATGTCTGTTTTTATGCCAGTACCATGCTGTTTATATTACTACTAGAGGCCCGGTGCATGAAATTCGTGCATGGAGGGGGTTGTCCCTCAGGCCAGCCTGTACCCTCTCCAATATGGGACCCCTTGAGGGATGTCTGACTGCCCGTTTAGGCCCGATCCCGGTGGGCAGTCAGATCCCTAAACGGGCAGTCGGACATCTCTCTCACAATCCAGGACTGCTGGCTCCCAACTTCTTGCCTGCCTGCCTTCCTGATTGCCCCTAACCGCTTCTGCCTGCCAGCCTTATCACCCCCTAACCACTCAGCTGCCAGCCTGTTTGCCCCCAACTTCCCTCCTCTGCTGGCCTGGTCACCCCTAACTGCCCTCTCCTGCAGGGTTGATCACCTCCAACTTCCCTCCCTTGTAGGCCTGGTCCTTCTCAACTGCCCTCCCTTGCAGGCCAGGTGACACCCAACTGCCCTCTCCTGCTGGCCATCTTGTGGTGGCCATCTTATGTCCACATGGGGGCAGGATCTTTTGGTTTTGTCTGTTTAAAGATATTTCTGTCCCAAAACTTGTGGGAAATTATCTGAAAGGATTTGAATAGGTTTTTTCAACATTGGCACTACTGAAATTTAGTCCACCTCATTTGTTGTGGGGCGGGGGGGGTTTCAGAGAATGTTTAGCAGCATCTCTGGTCTCTAATCACTAGACACCAGTAGCACCCTTCCCTAAGTTGTGAAAAACCAAAACTATTTCCAGATATTGCTAGATATTCCCTGATGCCGGAGGTGGGCAGGGGCAGGGGCGGGGTGGGGGCCAGGTGAGGTTGGTGGAAAAGATTGTCTCCAGTTGAGAATAACTAGATTAGAGGGAAGAGTATCTAGAGTTCTGCCAAGACCAGGGATAATTTGTGTTTCCACCAGCCCAGTAGAAAACAAAACAAAACAAAACAGAACAAAACGCACAATTCACGGAACAGGAAGTAAAGAACTCAGAGTGGTATTGCCTCATTAGTGGAGTATAATTAGCCTTCTACTGAATATTGTTCTTCTCTTGCTTATCAAAGCTTAAAATAAAACCTCAAAAATATCACACTGCTTCCAAAGAACTTAATTGCATCCCAGAGAAAAGCTCAAGAATACCTTCCTACCTAATAAAAGAGAAACATGCAAATTGACCGTACCTTCGCTACGCCCATAGCCAATCAGAGTGAACAAGATGGCGGTTAATTTGCATATGTGGGCGCTGAGCGGACTGGGTCCTGGAAACATCCTCCAGACCCAGGCCTCTCCTAGCCTATAGGCCCGCACTTAGGTCCTGAGCGGCAGGGGTCCCAGAATGCCCCCTGGCCACTCGAAGCCTATGGGTGCAGGCCCTAAGCCACCTGGCAGGCGGGAACATCCCCGCCCCCAGGGGCTTGCAAAGGCTTGCGCACGAAGCAGCAGTTTGGGGCCACGCCCCCAGCCAGGCGCCCATGACCGAGGGCTGGCTGCTGGCCTCTGGGGTGTGCCAAGACCCTAGTGGCCACCACTGTATGCTGCCCAGGGTCCCTGCATGCCCCCAGCCTCGGGCCCATGGTGGGGCTGGCTGCTGGCCTCGGGGCGTTTGGAGACGGGGATGTTCCCGCCCCACCCCAGAGGCTTTCCAAGCTCCAGCACTAAGTGGTGGTTCGTTTCCACGCCCCCAGCCCAGAGCCCTCCACAGGGGGAGGGCTGGCCTCTGGGGTGTGCGGAGACCCCAGCAGCCACCACCACGTGGCAGGGACACACCCCTAGCCCAGTGGTTACAACACAGGGGCTGCATGAGCTGCAGAGGATACACCTTTTTAAAAAATATATTTCATTGATTTTTTTTACAGAGAAGAGGGGAGAGGGATAGACAGTCGGAAATATCAATGAGAGAGAAACATTGATTAGCTGCCTCTTGCACACTCCCCACTGGAGATGTGCCTCTAACCAAGGTACATGCCCTTAACAGGAATCAAACCTGGGACCCTTCAGTCTGTAGGCCCACAGTCTATCCACTGAGCCAAACCAGTTTGAGAGTAAATACCTTTTCTGACAACTCATTGGCTAAGCTCCCTGTAGGCCACCACTTGCAGTGTTGTTGGTAATTTGGATTATAAGAATCCAAGAAGGTGATCTAGGGTTTTTCCACCACACTCCTGGAGAAAAAAATGAAGGTCCCTTGAGGGGTCCTAGATTGGAGAGACTGCAGGCTGGGCTGAGGGACAACACCCCCCGCTTCCCTCCCCCCCCCCCGTGCACGAATTTCGTGCACTGGGCCTCTAGTATATAATGAAAGAGTAATATGCAAATTAACCATCACTCCATTATACCCACAAGCCACGCCCAGCAGCCAATCAGGAATGAGTATGCAAATTAACCCAACCAAGATGGCTCTGCGGCCATGGAGAGAGCAGGAGGCTTTGGTTTCCCCCGGCAATGGAAGAAGCCAAGCTTTCCGCACACCCTGGCAGGCCCAGGCCTCTACTCAAGGCTACAAAGTTTCAATTACAGAAGATAAATAAATCCCAACAAAAACGGCTGTGGCCATGGAGAGAGCAGGAGGCTTGAGTTGCCCACGGCGATGGAGGAAGCCAAGCTCCCACAACCCTGGACTGCTTTGGCCTCTGAATAAGGCTACAAAGTTTCAAATATAGAAGATAAATAAATCCCAACAGAAATGGCCGCGGCCATGGAGCAAGCAGGAGTCTTAGCTCCGCTCAAGGCTACAAAGTTTCAATTATAGAAGATAAATAAATCCCAGATCCCAGGGCCTCCGCTTGGGTCACCGGGGGGCGTGGTTGGCCTGCAAACCACCACAGGCCCCTCGCCCAGGCCATCCCACACCCCAAGGGAACACCCACCCTAATCTGGGACACCCTTCAGGGCAAACCAGCCAGCCCCCACCCTTGCACAGGCCTCTCTCCTATCTAATAAAAGAGTACTATGCAGATTGATCATCACTGCAACACACAATATAGCTGCCCCCATGTGGTCAAAGATCCTGCCCCCATGTGGACATAAGATGGCCACCATAAGATGGCCAGCAGGAGAGGGCAGTTGGGAGGGACCAGGCCTGCAGGGATGGAAGTTGGGGACGATCAAGCCTGCTGGGGAGGGCCGTTAGGGGTGACTAGGCTGGCAGAGGAGAGAAGTTGGGGGTGACCGGGCCTGAAGGGAAGAGCATTTGGGGGGACCCAGGCCTACAGAGAAGGGCAGTTGGGGGGGACCAGGCGTGCAGGGGAGGGCAGTTAGGAGTGACCAGTCTGGCAGGGGAGCAGTTAGGCATCAATCAGGCTGGCAGGGGAGTGGTTAGTGGGTGATCAGGCTGGCAGGCAGAAGTGGTTAGGGGCAATCAGGAAGGCAGACAGGTGAGCAGTTGGGAGCCAGCAGTCCTGGATAGTGAGAGGGATGTCCGACTGCCCGTTTAGGCCCGATCCTATTGGGCCTAAACAGGTAGTTGGACATCTCTCGAGGGGTCCCAGATTGGAGAGGGTGCAGGCTGGGCTGAGGGACACACACCCCTATGCACAAATTTTGTGCATGGGGCCTCTAGTTATCTCATAATTCTTGTCTATTTATGCAAAATTACTTCTTACCTTTTCCTTAATTTTAATTTTTTAAAAAATATATTTTACTGATTTTTCACAGAGAGGAAGAGAGAGGGATAGAGAGTTAGAAACATCGATGAGAGAGAAACATCGATCAGCTGCCTCCCGCACACCCCCCACCGGGGACGTGCCCGCAACCAAGGCACATGCCCTCGACCGGAATCGAACCCGGGACTCCCGAGTCCGAAGGCCGACGCTCTATCCACTGAGCCAAACCGGCCTCGGCAATTTTAAATTTTTTAATTATACTTTACTATACAAAACACAAAATTTATCATTTAGCCATTTGAGGTATACAACTCTGAGGCATTTAGGGCATTCATCACCAATATCTTATTCTAGGACTTCTAAAACTCTATAGAACATCAATGCAATTGAGTATTTTGCAACTGTGGAAAAATAAGAACAAATATATCTATGGATCAATATAAAAAATATAAGGATATATTGGTAAATGGGAGAAAAGCAATATGCAAAAGTACACTTAATAGCATGCTAATTTCTATGTAAAAATGAAGGGGAAATCAAATATACTTGTGTATTCCCATTTGAGCAAAAAGAAACACAAGGAGAATTAATCAGAAATTAATAAGATTATTTACCTACAAGAGGTGGGCAGAAAAGATGGGAGATAAGTAGAATTATTTGTATCATTTGACCATGTTGTGTTTTGTCACTAAAAATAAAAAGGAGAGGTGGTAAACAAAACAAAATAAAATAAAACAAAACAAGTGAATCTAACCATATTTCAAATTAACACTATAATTAGATTAAAGGGAGAAATAAAATAAATAACCTAAATAATTCTTGACCTCAGAATTATGTCTATATATTCTCAAAAACAGGCATATAGATCAATGGAACAGAACAGAGAACCCAGGAGTTGAATTGACCCAACCCATTAACCTCAATTAATATTTGACAAAGGAGGAAAGAGCATAAAATGGAGTCAAAACAGTCTCTTCAACAAATGATGTTGGGGAAACTGGACAGGTATATGCAAAAAAAGTGAAACTATACCACCAACTTACACCATAGACAGGAATAAACTCAAAATGGATAAGAGAATTAAATGTAAGTCGTGAGGCCATAACAAATCTTAGAAGAAACCATAGGCAGCAAAATCTCAGACATCTCTCATAGCAATATGTTTACTGATACATGTCCTAGGACAAAGGAAACCAAGGAGCCAATAAACAAATGGGACTACATGAAAATAAAAAGTTTCTGCACAGCAAATGAAACCATCAACCAAAGGGAGCCCACTGCATGGAAGAACGTATTTGCCAATGATACCTCTGATAGGGGATTAATTTCTAAAATATATAAGGAACTCATACAACTTAACAAAAGGAAGACAAACAACCCAATAAAAAATGGGCAAAGGACATCAATAGATACTTCTCCAAAGTGACCTAGAGACATGAAAAAATTGCTCAAAGTCATGATCATCAGACAATGAGGTATCACCTCAGACTTGTCAGAATAGCTACCATTAACAAATCAACAAATGGCAAGTGCTAGCAAGAATATGGAGAAAAGGGAACTATAGAACACTGCCAGTGGGAATGCAGAATGGTGCAGCCATTATGGAAAACATTATGGAGTTGCTTCAAAAAATTAAATATGGAACTCCCATTTGACCCAGTGATCCCACTTCTAGGAATATATTGTAAGAAACATGAAACAAATCATAAAGATTGTATGTAACCTGATGTTGACAGCATTGCAATTTGCAATAGCTAACATCTGGAAACAGCCCAAGTACCCATTCACAGATGAGTGGATAAAAAAGCTGTGGTGCATTTACATAATGGAATACCATGTGGCTATAAAAAAGAAGAAAATCTTACCATTTGCAACAGTATGGGTGGACCTGTAGAGTATTGTGCTAAGAACAATAAGCCAGTCAGAGAAAGATAAGTATCACATGATCTCACTCATATGTGGAATGTAATGAACAAAATAAACATATGAGCAAAATAGATCCAGAACCTAGAAGCATGGAACAGACTGACAAATTTTAGAGGAAGGGTGGGGATGGGGGAGAGAAACTAACAGGTGAACTTCTATGCATATATGCAAAGCCCATGGAAACATAATAGTGTGGTCAAGGCATGGGAGGGGCAGGTATGGTATAGAGGGGGTCAATGGGGATAAGAAACAAAGGGACATCTGTAATACTTTTAACAATACAGATAAATGAAAACCAAAAACAAAACAGAAACAAACTTTTAAGCTGTACTTAGTGTGTCATTAAGAGTGTGGTCTGAGCTAAAGATTCTGAAACAACTCACCATGTATCCGAGGATTCAAGAAGTAAGTAAACACTGAAGAAAAGGGAGCGACTCCCAAGTCCCCGGGAAAGGAGCTGTGTACATGGAAAAAAAGAGACTGTGAAGAACTCCATGACGGCAAACTGGAATAGGAGGTATTGAGTGGAACACATGGATTTTAAAATATATAAATAGACTGAAATTTACAGGTTATAGAGCAACACCTATACTTTTTCCATCCCCCATTCTTCTATCCCTGTCTGGACCCACCTCCTACGGGTAAACTTTCCTTTAGTTCCTTAATTCCTAGTTTTTACTTCTTGTGTTTCTTCTTTGCATACTTCCCAGTTGGCTTCTCTGCAATCATTTAGAATCCTTGTAAGTAATAAAAATACCTAGATCTTCAAAATGAATAACAACTATAATGGATTATAACTCAGAGAATAGGAATCCATAAGTCCATAATGATATAAGTAAGTTAATATGAATGGAAAATAAGAGTAAGATTCTTCTCATGTGAGAATACAATTAATAAACTTAGAAGAAATGATAGAATTATAAAAATCACCATTTGGCCACCACATTTCCAATATTTGTGTCATATAAGAATCATCAATGAATATTAAATGTAGTCAATGCAATTTTAATAAACATATATGTTTATATTGTTTCAAAATATGTATCCAAATGAAACCTATTAACAAACAGGTTAAAATAGTAACTTTTAAAAATGATAACTTTACAGTAGAGAACCTGGCACACACAACCTTAGCCAACTGATCAGGGTAAAACACTAGTCATTGGAAAAATTAATATCATATACCTTCTAATAATATGCTCTGTGGTATATCTACTGAAAATCT
This sequence comes from Eptesicus fuscus, assembly GCF_027574615.1. Lineage (NCBI taxonomy): Eukaryota > Metazoa > Chordata > Mammalia > Chiroptera > Vespertilionidae > Eptesicus > Eptesicus fuscus. Next base: position 62,991,519 of record NC_072487.1, on the reverse strand, counting down.
AAGCCTGAAATATACATACATACAAATATATGATAAACATAGTAAAATGTTAACCATTGGGGAATCCGTTTGAAGCCTATCAGGAATTCCTGATATCATTTTTAAAACTCTTCTATATCTTTAAAATAACTGCAAAATAAAAAGTGGAAAAATCCATTCTCCTGAATGGAACAATGCCCAAGAAGAAAGGCATCCAGGGCATGACGGGAATCAGGAACACTGTCCCCCAGGACTCCAGTCCCTCTGGCTGTTGGACACACAGCTCCCAAAAGGGCAGTCAGAAATCAGCCACAAGCTTGGGGACTTGGTTGCAGTCTCTCAGTAGCAGTGAAGTGTTATCTTTGGACTCATTTCTCTGGAGCTGGTTAAGGAAAATGCAAGTCTGTGGAAGTGCCAAGGCCCCAGATATTGCTTCTGTGTGTCTGGACGTTAGGGCTCCTGAAGAAAACCTGAGGAGACGGGCAACAGTCTGGAGCAGAAGGTGTCTGAACTCACCAATGACAAGCCCAGGTGAGAGGAGCTGGAAATCTGCACTTGGCTATGGATCCGCCTGTGTGCTAGGGGGTTCATGTGTGAGACTGTGTCCATGACTGTGTGTGTCAGTCTGTGTGTCTGTCTGAATATACTATGTATGCTTGTGTACGTGCTGTTTGATAGTTTTGTGTGTGCGTGCACTATGTATCTGACTCTTTTCCTGAGTCAGACTTAACCTGGGCTCTGCTTTACTTGTAGTGCTTGTAGATCCAGCACCAGCCTCCTGGCGTCCCTCATTCATGTCTGTGAAAGTAAACACTGGCATCACAGCTGAGCATTGGGAGTGAGACTGTTGTCTCTGCTGCTGGACAGGAAGATGCCTTACCTCACCAGGAACCAAGGTCAGCTAAGAGAAGGCTCAGACCTGTGCTCAGCAACATGTGCTGGTGCACATGGGAGTTGTGTCTGTGGGTGACACACATATGTGAGAGCAAAAAGGGATATTGTTGGGTTTTCTTTATATGTTAACATATGTATGAGACCACGTGCATGGGGTGTTGGTGATAGTATAATGATGGTGCCTGTGACAGAATATGCTTAACTGCCCCATACTGACTGCCCTCCCATGAAGGGGATGGGACAGAAGGGGGGAAGCATACCTCTCATTAATAGGAGGGTGTGGCTGCTTAATGCAGTGAGTGTGGCTGGGTGGGCATATGTATTGTTGGTGTGTATTTCCTGTGATATTTGGAATTGTTTGTGCTTTTGTGTGTTTTTGGTGATGTATGTGTATAGTGCATGATTTATGTATATGTGGGGATTAAGTGTTTACCAGGTGTGACATGAGCCAGCTGTGTTGATGTGCATTGAGAGTGCTTGTGGGTGAGTGGACCAACATTGAGTGATGTGTATGTCCCACTTTTTGTGTTAATTATGACTTGTATGTATGTCTATGAGTGTTTATGAGCTAAACCCCATATTGGCTACCCTTCCCTTAGGATGGGAAAATGATCACAGTTCATTGAAATTCTCAAATCGGCAGTGTATATGTGTGTGTGTGTGTGTGTGTGTGTGCATGTGTGTCTGCGTGTGATTTGTATGTGTTGGGTCTTCCAACTTGCCCCTATGACCTGAAATATTTCCTTCAGAGCCCTTCTCCTGGGGCACCATTGGCTGAGCTAAACAAGCTCCAAAGAACCCCTGTGTCTGAAATGGATCTGCTGTGCTTCTCACATATCTGAGTGTGACTGTCACTCAGAGGTTTTTAACACTTTCGCTTAAAGTCCAGGCAAAGAAACATTAGGTGTCACGCTGTGTGAAGTTAGAGTGCAGGACTGCCACCCATTGGTGTGTCAAACCTTGAGAAAGTCACTTAACTCATTGACCTCTGTTTTCAATCTACAAAGTGAAAGGAATGACACTTGCCTCATAAAACACAGGTCCTCAACTAACATGTATTTGTAAGCAAATGATAATGAATGTAAGGGTGTTTTGTTAATTGAAAAACAGACCATTATCAATGAAGGGAACTCTCTAGATAGAAATCTAAGAAACTTTTGAAGTATTGTCAACCCTAAATTAGTAAAGGGTGTTCCCAATGAAGAGGGAAGTTTCATGGGGAGTGGGTAAGAGCACGGGTTCTCATCATGCAGGCATATTAGACTAAACTGCATGAAGTAGACAATATTTGATCATTTTTCTCCTTTACATTTATTCTTAAAGAGGACACAAATATATTAGATTTAGGTGTGTACAACATGGTGATTTACCAATTATATAGCGATCACCACAGTACATCTTATGACAGTCAAGTTACAGTAAGTCTTGTAACTCCATTAAAGAATATTTGGTACTTTTTAAACTACAATAATGGTGTAAAATTTATATCCCTTATATTTCTATTTCCTAACAGAATTCTTCGTGCAGCTGTGAAGATTTTTAATCTGGGAATGGAAAGCTGATGTTAGATTTACTTAGGAAACTAGATAAAGCCTTTAACCTCGAGTTCAGTACAGTGTTTATGCCACCAAAATGCTCAGCATTATTATGAAAGATCGTTTGTGGACTGTTTTGTTTTTTTCTGACATCTAGTGGTATCAATGCCCTCCCATTTCTAGCTTGTCCCTGTGTTTCCAGCTGGGGTTCAATGGCACAATGCTCCACAGACGCCCACTCAGTACTGGCGTCTCCCATCACTTTAAAGCAGAAAGAACTGACAGTTTTTCAGGGGTTCAACTTCTAGTTCTCTCAGGGTGAATTATTACGGTTTGGCTCTGGCCTGGTGTAGAAATTATCCCTCCAGGATCATCAAGACCTAAACTCATAGACGTGGGGACTTTGCTTCCCTTGTTCACTGCTGCATCTCTGTCCTTAGTAGAGGTCCCGAAACTGACTCCATGTTCAATAAATCATGGTGAATGACACAGTGAATACCCTCTTGCTTCTTTGTAATGAGGTCTTGTTGACTACTTGGGGTTCCAATGTTTTCCTGCAGTCAGACTATAATAGAGGAAAGATGCATACATCCACAGGTGTGAGAAATTAATATGAAAGTTTTTAAAAACGAATGGTTTTCCCAGAAAATGATGGTATGAGATGTGATGGTTCTGATCTTCCTTTGTAGGTTCCTGAGATTCCCACACCTTCTTCACCCCCAGCAGACAGAAGAGCAGCATGAGGCCTGAGAACCAGAGCAGCGTGTCCCAGTTCCTCCTCCTGGGGCTCCCCATCCCGCCAGGGCAGCAGGGCGTGTTCTTCACCCTGTTCCTGGGCATGTACCTGACCACGGTGCTGGGCAACCTGCTCATCATCCTGCTCATCAGGCTGGACTCTCGCCTGCACACGCCCATGTACTTCTTCCTCAGCCACTTGGCCTTCTCTGACATTTCTCTTTCTTCTGTCATTGTCCCAAAGATGCTCATGAACATGCAGAGTAAACATCAATTCATCTCCTATATGGGATGCATTTCTCAGTTGTATTTTTACATACTTTTTGTTGGTCTTGATAATTTTCTTCTGGCTGTGATGGCATATGACAGGTACGTGGCCATCTGTCAGCCTCTACACTACACCACCATCATGAGGGAGGGGCTGTGTGTGCTGCTGGTGGCTGGCTCCTGGATTATCTCCTGTGTCCATGATTTGCTGCACATTCTCCTATTGGTCCGACTGTCCTTCGGTGCCGATAATATAATCACCCACTTCTTCTGTGACCTGGCTGCGCTCCTGAAGCTGAGCTGCTCAGACATCTCTCTCAATGAGTTGGTCATCTTCACCGAGGGAGGAATGATTTTCTTCCTGCCTTTTGGTATAATTTTGGGCTCCTATATCCGTATAGGGACCATCATCCTGAGGGTGCCCTCTACTAAGAGACTCTTTAAAGCCTTTTCTACCTGTGGCTCCCATCTCGCTGTGGTGTTTTTATACTACGGGACAGCTGCTAGTGTTTACTTTTTCTCCTCATCATGGGGTTCCAAAGACATAATTGCTTCGGTCATGTATACGGTAGTTACCCCCATGCTGAACCCCTTCATCTACAGCCTGAGGAACAGAGATATAAAACAGGCCTTAGAGATGTGTGTCAATAGGGTTAAGTTCTTTAACTGGAATCACTAAATCCTCTTGTTGCAGTCAGGAGCACAGTGAGACAGATCTTCTATAATTATTGTACCGTCGACATCTCCATATAACCTTAATAGAATATGCATTCTGTTGTTATGTAAAAGTGCTGTTAATATTCAAGTTGGTTAAATTTTCTACTTGGGTTGTTACTAATTCTTTATTCCCTTGTTCATAATCTCTTATAAGACCTATGCAAATTTTTTTGTAAAATATGTTACACAATTATAATTGTGAGTTTGTAATTTTAGACTATGTTATTGAGGACTCACTGGTTTATCATCATGATCCATTCCTGAAGAACTTTTTTTTAACTGATTATTGTTTGCTGTCTCACATTGGCTTCAAGCTGATCGTGCACATCTCTTCTAACTCACATTTGTTAACATGATGTTGTTAGACTTCAATCAGCCATGATAAGAATAATTATACTATGAAAATTATTATGTGCTACAAAGCAAGACTTTATAAATGCATTTTTAAAATGAATTTAACAGCCACATCTAGCAATGGATCCTACCTTAACACCTCGTCTACTTCTGATATTAGTACAGATATATTATAACTAAATCTATAGACACTACTATAGCATTGGTAGTAAAGATGCCCCTTACTCGTTGTTAGTGTTTACATGGTATTATTTCCATCTCTTTAAGGGTTTGGTATGTCTTTATATCTGTGAGGAGTCCATCACTAACAGTATAAAGTTGGATTTGCTCTTTTTATGTAAAGCAACAATTATTATATTTGTGGAGAATTTTATCTATTGATATCCTATATAATAAAACCCTAATATGCAAATTGACCAAACAGTAGAATGACTGGTCTATGTGATGCACACTGACCATGAGGGGCCTGACGCTCATTGCTGGAGCTGCCCCCTGGTGGTCAGTGCGCTCCCACAGAGGAAGCACCACTCAGCCAGAAGCCAGGCTCACAGGTGGCAAGTGCAGTGGCAGTGGCAGGAGCCTCTCCCACCTCTGCTGCATGTGGGCAGTAAGTAGCAAGGGGTGCCAGACTGCAAGAGCCTGACTGCAAGAGGGATGTCTGACTTCTCTGATGGGTCCTGAATTTTGAGAGGACACAAGCCAAGTTGAGGGACCGCCCCCCCTTCGGGCATGAATTTTGTATACTTAACCTCTAGTCTAATATAATAATATATCTAAATTTATATTTTGCATATTACTGATTTTTATTGAATACACCTGCTTCACATTTATTGTCTCTTATATTCCTCCCTTTTGATTAATCAAATATATATATTTTTACTTCATTCCCCCTGGTTTACATATTGATCACATATTATTATGTTGTTGTAATTCTTTTATGTGCTATATATAGAGATAACCTCTTACTTATTCTTTAATTTTTAATTATAGTTTAATATACAAAACATAAAATTTATCATGTTAGCCATTGGAGGTATACAATTGGGTGGCATTTAAGACACTCAACACCAATATTTCATACGAGGTCCAATAAAGAAAACTCTGTGGAACATTAATGAAATTTAGTATTTTCCAACTGGGAAAAATATAAGAACAGAGATATTTATGAATCAAAATGGAGAAATAGGACACATGGGTACATTTTATAAAGCAATGTGTGGAAGAGCATTTATAGCATGCTACATGTCATGTAAAAATGAAGGGGAAGTAAAATATTCATATATATGCCAATTTAAACTTAAAAAAACACAGGCAGTAGTTAAGATCTAGAAACAGCCCAAGTGCCCATCAGTAGATGAGGAATAAAAAACCCATGGTGCATTAACAAAATGGAATACTACTTGGCCAAAAAAAGGAAAATCTCCTTTTGAGACAGCATGGATGGACCTGGAAATTATTATGCTAAGTGGGAAAAGCTAGTCAGAGGAAGATAAATACAATAGATTCTCACTTACATGGTCAAAATAATGAAAAAAAACACAGCATAGGTACATAGAGTAGACTGACAGCTGTCAGAGGGGAGGTGTTAAGGAAGGCTGAGCAAATAAATGGTGAAGGAATAAAGCAAGAAAAAATATATATCACATATATACATGGAAAACAGTATGGTGAGTGCCAGAGGAAAAGGGGTTTTGGGGAGCAGGTGGAAGTGAACAAAGGGAGGATCAAAGGAGAGGGAAAGAGATATGAGTTTGGGTGGTTAGTGCACAATGCGGTATGCAGGTGTTGTTTTATTTGGCTGTACGCTTGACATCTGCATGGTTTTTTGAAACAATGTTAATAAATAACATTGTATTCTAGAATAGACTGACAGCTGTCAGGGGGACAGAATTACTTGTGTCATTTGGACTATGTTGTCTTTTGCCACTAACAATAAATAGAAGAGTTGGTGAATAAAGCAAAATAGAATAAAACAGTATAAGTGAACCTAATTATAATCCTATTGCACATTGTAATTACACCAAAGAGGAAATTAAAATAAGTACGCTAAGTAATTCTTGAACCCAGAATTTTGACTATATACTCTCACTGATAAAAACAAAACAAAACTGCCAACAAAGTTTTAAGCTGTACTTAGTGTGTCATTGAAAGTGGTGTGAGTCAAGATTCTGAAACAACTCACCATGTATCCAAAGACTCAGCAAATAAGTAAACATTGAGGAAAAGGGGGTCCCTCTCTCTCTAGGGAGCTATGTACATGGAAAAGGAGAGGCTGGAAAGAACTCTATGGTGTCAAACTAGAATTGGGGATATCAGTTATAAATCATGGGCTTTAAAATGAAAAATAGGTTGCAATTTATAGGTCATATATCAACATCTATGCTGTTTCCATCTCCCATTCTTCCTGTCCCACTTTTGACGCATCTGCTGTGGATAAACATTCCTTTAGCTTCTTAGTTTCCAGTTTCTGCTTCTTCTGTTTCTTTTATACATATTTCCCAGTAAGCTTGTCTGAGATCATTTAGAATCCTCATAGGCAATAAGCACAAATAAAGCTTCAAAACCAATCCTATCTAATCCTATATAATAAGGAGGTAATATGCAAATTGACTATCACTCCAACACACAAGATGGCCACCCCCATGTGGTCAAAGATAGCCACCCCCATGTGGACACAAAATGGCTGCCACAAGATGGCCAGCAGTGGAGGGCAGTTGTGGGTGATCAGGCCAGCAGGGGAGGGCAGTTGGGGGGGACCAGGCCTGCAGGGGAGAGCAGTTGGGGGCAACCAGGACTCCAGGGGAGTACAGTTGGGGGCAACCAGGCCGGCAGGGGAGGGCAGTTGGGGGTGACCAGGCCTGCAGGGGAGGGCCGTTGGGGGTGACTGAGCTGGCAGAGGAGGGCAGTTTGGGGCGACCAGACCTGCAGGGGAGAACAGTTGGGGGTGACCGAGGCCTGCAGGGGAGCACAGTTGGGGGGACCAGCCCTGCAGGGGAGGACAGTTGGGGGTGACCGAGGCCTGCAGGGGAGCACAGTTGGGGGGACCAGCCCTGCAGGGGAGGGCAGTTGGGGGGAACCAGGCCTGCAGGGGAGCACAGGGGTGACCAGGCTGGCAGGGGAGGGCAGTTAGGGGCAATCAGGCTGGCAGGGGAGCAGTTAGGGGGTGATCAGGCAGGCAGAAGCGGTGAGGGGCAATCAGGCAGGCAGGCAGGCGAGTGGTTGGAAGCCAGCAGTCCTGGATTGTGAGAGGGATGTCCAACTGCCCATTTAGCCCAATTCCACCGGAATCAGGCCGGTTTAGGTAGTCAGACATCCTCCGAGGGGTCCCAGATTGGAGAGGGTGCAGACTGGGCTGAGGGACACACACACACACACACACACACACACACACACACACACACACACACCTGTGCATGAATTTTGTGCACCAGGCCTCTAGTAAGAATGATAAAAGATTATAACTCAGAGAATAAGAATCTATGAGTCCATAATGACATAAATGAATAAATAAAAACTAATGAGTGTAGGAAAAGAGTAATTTTCTTCTTATAAGATAATACAAGTAATAAATCTAGAAGAAATAATGGAATTATAATATTACAATTTGGCAACAACATTTGTAATAATTTTATCATATAAGAATCACCAATGGATGTCAAATATAGTGAGTTGAAATTTTAGTAAAGGAAATATTATGTTTGCATAGTATCAAAATATCTACCCAAATGATATCTATTAATTAAAGGTTAGAATAGTAACTTAAAAAAATAGTAACTTTCCAGTAGATAACCTGGCAGACACTATATTATCCAATTATAGGTTAGGTCAAAAGTATGCCTAGAGAGCTGGAAAGTGTGTTGTTTGGTTTTCTCTGTGTGTACATTACTATGAAAACTAATACAATAATAATAAATAATAATATGTGAATAAACTCTGTGTTTTGCATACTCACAACTGGAAACCTACTTTTTTCCAACCCAATGTGGCATTTTACAATTTTTCTCTATGTTTAAAATCATTTAAAATGTTAAGTTGAAAAATCCTTTGTCCTAGCTGGAATAATGCCCAAGAAGAAAGGTGGCCAGGGCATGACTGGAATAAGGAACACTGTCCCCCAGGACACCAGTCCCTGTGGCTCTTGGACACAAAGCTCCCCAAAGGGCAGTCAGAAATTAACCAGAAACTTGTGGACTTGGGCTTTGGCACAGTCTCTTATTAGTAATTAAGTATTGTTTTTGGACTCATTTTTTAGGAGGTGGTTAAGGAAAAGGAAAGTCTATATAAGTGCCAAGCCCCAGATATTTCTTCTGTGTGTCTGGATGTTAGGTCTCCTGAAGAAAGCCTGAGGATATGGGCAACAGTCTGGAGCAGAAGGTGTCTGAACTCACCAATGACAAGCCCAGGTGAGAGGAGCTGGAAATCTGCACTTGGCTATGGATCTGCCTGTGTGCTAGTGGGTTCATGTGTGAGATTCTGTGTCCATGAATCTGTGTGTGTGTGTCCACATGTATTGTATAAGCTTGTGTATGTGGTATTTAATAGTTGCATGTGTAAGTGTGTGTGTGTGTGTGTGTGTGTGTGTGTGTGTGTGTATGCACTATGTATCTGACTCAAAGTTCTGTTTTAATGCATGTAGAACAAGTTATCACTTCTTGGCGTGTGGTGAGGGACTCCTGATTCATACCTCTATCAAAAACACTGGCATCACAGCTGAGCATTGGCAGTGAGACTGTTGTCTCTGCTTCTGGACAAGAAGATGCCCGACCTCACTAGGAACCAAGGTCAGCTCAGAGAGGGCTCACACCCCTGCTCAGCAGCATGTACTGGTGCACATGGGAGCTGTGTCTGTGGTGGCACACTCGTGTGTGAGAGCTGGAAGGGATGTTATTTGATTTTCTCTGTGTGTATGTTATTATGTGTATGTGTCCAGGTGCACTGGATGTTGTTGCTGGCTTAATGACTGCCTGTAACTTAACTGCACCAAGTAGACACCTGTCCCCTAGAAGGGGATGGTCAGAAGGGTGGAAGCCAGCCTCTCAATAATAGGAGGGTGTGTGCTACTTGTAGTGAGTGTGTGGCTGGGTGCACATCTGTGCCTTTGGTGCGTGTTTCTTGTCAAATTTTTTACAAAAGTATTTTAATTTATTTCAGAGAAGAAGGGAGAGTGAGAGAGACATAGAAACATATGTCTTTATGTTTGATGAGACAGAATCGTTGATAAGCTGCCTCCTGCACACCCCCACTAGGGATTGAACTCACAGACCAGGCATGTACCCTGATCAGAATCAAACATTGACCTACTAGTAGATAGGTCAACACTCAACCACGGAGCAACACCAGCCGGACACTTGTAATATTTTCTAATAGTGGTCTTGTGTGCTTTTGGTGATGTGTTGTATGGCACTTGAGTTATGTATATGTGGTGAGTTAAGTATTCACCAGATGAGTCCATGAGTCAGGTGTATTAGGATTTTTGTGGGTGATATGTCCATCATTGTGTGTTGTGTATGTCTCACTTAGTGTGTTACTTATGATTTGTATGTGTTTAGACAAGTGTTTTTGATCTGAACCACATATTGGATATTCTTCCCTGAGAATGGGAATGTGATCACAGGTGACTGGAACCCTCAACACAGCAGTGTGTGTGTGTGTGTGTGTGTGTGTGTGTGTGTGTGTGTGTGTCAGAACTCACGTAGGTCTTTACCTGTCCTCCTTCTCTGACACCATTAGCTGAGATAGCCACACTCTAAGCAACTCCTGGTTTCTGGAAACAAATCTGTTATCATTTCCATGTACCACAGTGTGAGAGTCCCTCAGATTTTGCAACCTCTTCTTTACATTTTCTTTTGTAACCTTTTGCACTCGGATGTTGAGTGTGACTCGACATGGTTAGCATTAGAATAAAGGAATCGAGAAAAAAAGCAAGCGAGTGCAAAGGGTTAAAAGATTTTCTTTTTTGTCGTTTCTTTTATTTACCTTTCTTCTTCTTTACTCTTATTAAACATCCCAGGAAAATAACCTTCAGGCATCAGGCTGTGTGAAGTTATTGAGCAGAATCATCATCAAATAGTGGAGAGACCTTGGGAAAGTTACTTAAATTTTTTGTCTTAGTTTCCCCATCTATAAAATGAAAAGAATTACACTTCTATTGTGAATCTTACAGAGGCTCTCAGTAAACAGTTTTTGTGCAAAATAAAGTTAATATATTTGAAAATTTGTCAGTTGGAAGGTATATAAATATAAAGGGATGAAATTATCTAGTAAGAGGTTCCAAAACTTTGGACAACTTTGTGTCCTCACAGCTCTAATGTAATACATTGTACTGGCAGCCCCCTACGCAAGAAAAAGGATGTTTTCCTATGTAATGGTTAAGAGCAGGGTTCTAATCACAAATATATATTAGACGGAACCCCATGAAGTAGCTAATACTTGGTGATTTTTATTATATAAAAACTAGTGGCTCAGTGCACAGATTTCTGCACCCACAGCAGAACATGGAATCACATGGCCCCACAAGGAATCGGGCTCCATCCTGTTTTTGGGGTGCATCACCCGAGAACCTCCACTGCCAAATCACCACAGCTCAACAGCTCCTGTGTAGAGCTTCTAACCGTGGTGGTCAGTGCATTCATATGTACTGGCTGGTCAGATGGTCACTTAGCCTTTTACATATATAGATGATAATACAAATTTTATACATTATATACATTATACATACAGATATACACACGTGTGTGTGTTCATTTATTCCCTACTGCATTGCTTACGCCTGGAGAATTTATATCATTTATGTTTCTATATCATAAAAACTAAAACAGGTGAAAGAACACAAATTCTTAGTGCAGCTGTGACAAGGTTTTAAAATCTGGGAATGTAAGGTTGACATAAGGATTTCATTAGGAAATGTAGGTAGGTCCTTAGGCTAATACCCAAATGTTGTACTAAATGTTCAACCATATTATGGAAGATAGTATGTGGACTAGTTTGATTTTGGAGCTATTCTGGCATGAAGTGCTTTTAAATGGCCACCCATTTGAGAGTGTCCCTGAGTTTACAGCTGTGGGTCAGTGAGACCCGGCAGATTCACAGGAGGAGTGTGAAAATGCTCCGAGAAGCCCAACTCAGCCCTGAAGACTCACATTATTTTCAGGCACTAACAACTGATACCAGTTCCAGGGCTCATTTTCTGTTTCTGCCACAGTGAATTATTATGTTTTGGCTCTGGGCTTGTGTAGAAATTATCCCTCCGTGCTCATGAAGATCTAATCTCACAGAAGTGAGCAGCTTGCTTTTCTTGTTCACTGCTGCATCTCAGTTCTTACAAGAGGTCCTGACACAGACATGATGTTAAAAATTATGGTTAAATAAAACAGAGAACACCCTCTTGCGACTGTGTAATGGTTAAATAAAACAGAGAATAACCTCTTGCGACTGTTGATTACTTTCGGGTTCAATGTTTTCGTGGAGCCAGACTGGAAGAGAGGAAAGATGCATACATCCACAGGTGTGAGAAATAAATATGAAAATTTTAAAAAATGACTGGTTTTCCCACAGAATGATAATATGACATGTGATGGTTCTGATCTTCCTTTCTAAGTTCCTGAGATTCCCACACCTTATTCATCCCCAGCAGACAGAAGAGCAGCATGAGGCCTGAGAACCAGAGCAGTGTGTCCCAGTTCCTCCTCCTGGGGCTCCCCATCCCACCAGGGCAGCAGGGCATATTCTTCATTCTGTTCCTGAGCATGTACCTGACCACGGTGCTGGGCAACCTGCTCATCATCCTGCTCATCAGGCTGGACTCTCGCCTGCACACGCCCATGTACTTCTTCCTCAGCCACTTGGCCTTCTCTGACATTTCTCTTTCCTCTGCTATTGTCCCAAAGATGCTCATGAACTTGCAGACTCAGCAAAAATCCATCTCCCATGTGGGATGCATTTTTCAGTTGTATTTTTTCATACATTTTGCTGGTCTTGACAATTTTCTTCTGGGTGTGATGGCATATGACAGGTACGTGGCCATCTGTCACCCTCTGCACTACACCATCATCATGAGGGAGGGGCTGTGTGTGTTGCTGGTTGCTGGCTGCTGGATTATCTCCTGTGCCCATGATTTGTTGCACACTCTCCTATTGGTCCGACTGTCCTTCAATGCCGATAATATCATCTCTCACTTCTTCTGTGATCTCGCTGCGCTCCTGAAGCTGAGCAGCTCAGACATCTCCCTCAATGAGCTGGTCCTATTCACCGAGGGAGGAATGATTTTCTTCCTGCCTTTTGGTGTTATTTTGGGCTCATATATCCGTATAGGAACCATCATCCTGAGGGTACCCTCCACTAAGAGACTCTTTAAAGCCTTTTCTACCTGTGGCTCCCATCTCTCTGTGGTGTTTTTATACTATGGGACAGCTGCAGGTGTTTACTTTTTCTCCTCATCATGGGGTTCCAAAGACATAATTGCTACCGTCATGTATACAGTAGTTACCCCCATGCTGAACCCCTTCATCTACAGCCTGAGGAACAGAGATATAAAACAGGCCTTAGAGATGTGTGTCAATAGGATTAAGTTCTTTAACTGGAAATCACTAAATTTTCTTGCTACTGTTAGGAGGACAGTGAGAAAGATCTCCTAAAATTAGTGTGTGGTTGACATTGGAATATACCTTTCATAGAACATGCCTTTGGTTGTCTTGTACAAATTTATTACTATGTCAACTAAGTCATGTTTGATACTTGGATTGTTAATAATTCTTTATTCCTAATTTATGTTTTTCATTTTTTCATCATCTCTTATAAGACATATGCAAAATCTTATGCAAAACATGTTGCACAATTATAATTTGTGAGTTTGTCTCCATTTTGCGATATCTCATTTTTGCTTATTTATTTTTATTTTATGTTATAAAAACTCACTTATTTAGCATCATATTCTGCCTCTGGTGAACTTTATTTATATATTTATTTTTGAACTAATTCCTTTATGCTGGGTTTACTTGGCTTAAAGCTGATTGTCCACATCTCTTCCCACCGCACAAACAATGACATCATGTTGGCAGACTGCAATCAGCCATGGTGAGAAATTAAATATGAAAACTGGTATGTGCTATAAAGCAAGACTGTTAAAAATATAGACACTTTTCAAAAATGCATTTAAGAGCGTATCACTTTGTTTATAATTAGAAAAATATTTCTAGTAATTGGATCCTACCTTAACACCTCATTTACTTCTCATACAAGTATAGGTACATATAAGATATAAATACAGATACAGATGTAGATACCAGTGTAGTACAGGTAATAAAGACTCCCATGACCTGGGATTGAACCCACAACCATTCAGTGTGCAGGCTGAAGCTGTAACCACTTAGCAACAACGGCCAGGGCTATTCCCCATTCTTTCTGTCTCAGTCCTGACCTACATCCTATGAGCACACACACCCAAAGCTTCAAAATGAGTAACTATGGCAATGGATTATTACTCAGACAATAAGAACTCATGTGTCATGATGATATAAATGAATAAATAAAAAACAAAATGACTAGGGAATGAGGGTAATTTTTTTATAGGAGAATACAACTAATAAGCAAGAAAGATACAATAGAATTAGAAAAATCACCATTTTGCCTCAACATTTTCAATAATTTTGTCATATAAGAATTACCAATGGATGTTAACTATAGTGGGTGAAATTTTAATAAGGAAAAAGTTATGCTTACATAATATCAAATGATACCTACTAATTACAAGGTTAAAATAGTAACTTGAAGAAAATTGTAACTTTTCTGTAGAGAACTTGCCAGACACCACCTTAACCAACTCATCAAGGATTAAAACACTAGATATTTCATCAAGATATCTGCAGATTAGCTGAAAGTTACACCTACTAGCTCCCAGCCCCAAACCAGATTTGCAACTAAATTACAGAGCAATCAATTTGAAAAATAACTCAAGAATAGCTAATATGAAAACTTACAACCAAAAAGTACAGTAGAAATCACATGGGGGTTGGTGAGAAGTGTGGAAGATGGTAAAAGGGAGAGCCTCCTCATAAATGTGAGGTTGTGCTGAAAAGCCAGAGGGACATCGCAGGCATGGAGCTCCCTCCCCTAGAAGCATAGGGTCTCAACCGCACACAGGAATCCCAACCCAGAGCAACAGAGACTTGAGGAGGACCCTGGGTAGCATCTGGTGTTTGGAATCAGTGGAGATTCTGTCCACTGGGAAGATTTGGACCACACTATTCCAGGGAAAGCAAAATAAAGAGTTCCCAGTCTTTATTCATCACCACCAAACCAGCACTGCAAGAAATGTTGAAGAGACTGCTTTCAGAAGAAAATACATATTGTAGAGAGGAACATAGGTAAAAGAAAAAAATGGCAAGAAACAATTAGCTATCAATAATACCTTAAATGTAAACAGATTATTTGCTCCAATCAAAAGACACAGGGTATGGGGAGGGTGGTTGGGCAGGAGGTAATCAACCAAAGACATTGTATGCATATATGCATAAACCATGGACACAGATGAAAGGGTGGTGAAGGCCTGGAGGGGGAGGGCAGGTTAGGGAGAGTCAATGTGGGGGAAAGAGGGGGACAAATGTAATACTTTCAACAATAAAGAATTATCCTATCTAATAAAGAGGGAATATGCTAATTGACACTCACACTGTCACAAAGATGGCGGCACCCACAGCCAATAAGGAGGGAATATACTAATTGACAGCCCTGCCCTCAAAGATGGCGGCGCCCACAGCCAATAAGGAGGGAATATGATAACTGACTGCTCTGCCTTCAAAGATGGCAGCGCCCACAGCCAATAAGGAGGGAATATGCTAATTGACTGCCCCACCCTCAAAGATGGTGGCACCCACAGCCACAAGATGGTGGCGCCCAGTCCCCTCAGCTCTGCCAGGGTGGCAGGCCCACCTACCTCTGGAGTCCCCCAGTCCCCTCAGTTCCCTAGCCGCCCAGTGCCAGCCTGAGGCTCAGGCAAGCCTCGGATGGCGGCTGCCCAGCCGCCCAGGGCCACCCAAGGCTCAGGTAATCAGGGCCAGCGGAGGCTTGTGCTGTCGGCAGTGGCAGCAGCGGAGGCGTAATGGGGCATCACCTAACCCTGATCGCCCCTGAGGGCTCCCAGACTGTGGGAGGGGCAGCCTAGGCTGAGGGACCCCCCCTCCAGTGCATGAATTTTCATGCACAGGGCCTCTAGTTTTAAAATAAAGATGTTAATGCATCTTATGTTAAAAAAAAAAAGACATAGGATAGCTGGATGGATAACAAAAACAGATCTAGAGACATAGAAGCATCGATCAGATGCTCAAATCTCAGAGGGAAGGTAGGGGAGGGTGGGGGTAAGGGGGAAGAGATCAACCAAAGGACTTGTATGCATGCATATAAGCATAAGCAATGGATGCAGACAACAGGCAGTGAAGGTGAGGGCAGGACTGGGGGGCTGTGAGGACAATTAGGGGATAAGGACACATTTGTAATACCTTAATCAATAAAGAAAAAAAACACATAGGATAGCTGGATAGATAAGAAAACATGAGCCATATATATATATATATATATATATACACACACACACATACACACACACACACACACATACATACTACAGGCCTGGTGCACAAAAGTCATGTATGGGGGGCGGGGGGGGGGAGTGTCCCTCAGCCCAGCCTGCACACTCTCCAATCTGGGACCCCTCTCACAATCCAGGACTGCTGGCTCCCAACTGCTCGCCTGCCTGCCTCCTGATTGCCCCACACTGCTTCTGCCTGCCAGCCTGATCACTCCCTAACCACTCTCCTGCCAGCCTGATTGATGCCTAACTGCTCCCCTGCCAACCTGATTGCCCCTAACTACCCTCTCCTGTAGGCCTGGTCACCCCTAACTGCCCTCCCCTGCAGGTCTGGTCTCCCATAACTGATCTCCCCTGCAGGCCTGGGTCCCCCCATCTGCCCTCCCTTATAGGCCTGGTCCCTCCCAACTGCCCTCCCCTGCTGGCCTGATCACCCACAACTGCCCTCCCTTGCAGGCCTGGTCCCTCCCAACTCTCCTCCCTTGCTGGCCATCTTGTGGTGGCCATCTTGTGTCCACATGAGGGCAGCCATCTTTGACCACATGGGGGCAGCCATCTTGTGTGTTGGAACAACAGTCAATTTGCATATTACTCTTTTATTAGATAGGACTAGAGGCCCGGTGCACAAAATTCATGCACTAGGGAGGGTGTCCCTCAGCCCAACCTGCACCCTCTACAATCTGGGACCCCTTGGGGGATGTCCAACTTCAGGTTTAGGCCCACTGTGGGATTGGGCCTAAACCTGAAGTCGAACATCCCTCTCACAATCCAGGACCACTGGCTTCTAACCGTTCACCTGCCTGCCTGACTGCCCCCTAACTGCTCCTCTGCCAGCCTGATTGCCCCCAATTACTCTCCCCTGCTGGCCTGATCACTCCCAAGGCTTTTATTAGTATAGATAATAGAGACCTGGTGCATGGGTGGGGGCCAGCTGGTTTGCCCTGAAGGGTGTCCCAGATCAGGGTGGGGGTTCCCTTGGGGTATGGGGCAGCGTGGGCAAGGGGCCTGTGGTGGTTTGCAGCCCGGCCACTCCCCCTGGCGACCCAAGTGGAGGCCCTGGTATCTGGGATTTATTTATCTTCTACAATTGAAACTTCGTAGCCTGGAGAGGAGCCAAGCCTTCTGCAGGCTCCATGGCAGCAGGCATTTTTGTTGGGATTTATTTATCTTCTATAGTTGAAACTTTGTAACCTTAAGCGGAAATCTGTGCCGGCCAGGGTGTGCAGAGAGCTTGGCTTCCCCCATCACCGGGGAAACCCAAGCCTCCCTCCTGCTCTGTCCGTGGCTGCAGCCATTTTCGGTTAATTTGCATAGTCGCTCCTGATTGGCTGGTGGGCGTGGCTTGTGGGTGTAACAGAGTGATGGTTCATTTGCATATTACTCTTTTATTAGATAGGATATGCTGTCTACAAGAGATACACCTCAGAAGAAAAGATTCACACAGGCTGTAAGGGAAGTGATGGAAAAAAATATATTCCATGCAAATGGAAACCAAAACACACACACACACACACACACACACACACACACACACACAAAACCACTGGTTTCAAAAAAAAAGATCATAACAAGAGAAAAGAAGGTCACTACATAATACTAAAGGGATTGATCCAACAAGGGGTTATAATCCTTGTAAACATATATGCACCTAATGTAGGAGCAACTAACTATATAAAGAAATTCTTGGTGGACT
This sequence comes from Eptesicus fuscus, assembly GCF_027574615.1. Taxonomy (NCBI): domain Eukaryota; kingdom Metazoa; phylum Chordata; class Mammalia; order Chiroptera; family Vespertilionidae; genus Eptesicus; species Eptesicus fuscus. Next base: position 62,973,764 of record NC_072487.1, on the reverse strand, counting down.
TTCAGGGAAAGATTGTAAGCAACAAAGTCATAGTACATGTCTGTGATTACTGGATAGATGTTTCAGATAAAAAATTCAGAAGAAAAAAATATGACCTTAAAAATCAAACTAGATGGATTGAATTCATACTTGTACAATATTTTATCTCAAAGCAGCAAAATATACATTATTTTCCAGTGCACATGAAACATTCTCAAAGATACACCACATGTGAGGACACAAAATAAGTCTTAATAATTCAAGATGATTGCAATAATATCAAACATCTTCTCAGATAACAATGGTATGAAACTAAAAATCAACTACAGTAAAAAAAAAATTCTCAAAAACATTCAAACACATGGAGGACAAATGGCATGTTATTAAATAATGAATGAGTTACCAATGAGAACAAAGAAGAAATAAAAAATCAACTGAAAACAAACAAAACTGAGAACACAAACACAAAATCTGTGGGATATAGCAAAAGCAGTCCTGAGAGAGAAGTTCATAGAATTACTGGGCTACCTCAAGAAGCAAGAATAATCTCAAAAAAAAAAAAAAAACAACAACACAAAAACCTAATCCTACACCTAAATAAACAACAACAACAAAAAGAACAACAAATGAAGCCAAGAGTAAGTAGAAAGAAGGAAATAATAAATATCTGAGTGAAAATAAATGACAAAGAGACTAAAAAATCAACACAGAAGATCAATGAAACCAAAAGCTGGTTCTTTGAAGACATAAACTAATTTATGAACCATTAACCACACTCATTAAACAAGAGAGGACCCAAATAAATAAAATGAGAAATGAAAGAAAAGTTAATAACTGACATCAGAGAGACACAAAGTAGTATAAGAAAGGACGAAGAAAAATTAAATGCCAACAAATTGGACAACCTAACTGAAGTGGACAAATTCCTAGAAACATACAACTTCCAAAATTCAATCAGGAAGAATCAGAAAAACAGAATATACCAATAACAACTAATAAAATTAAATAATTTTAAAAACTCCAAACAAAAGTTCTTGACTGCATGGCTTCATAGGCAAATTTTACCAAACATTCAAAGAAGAACTAACTTCCATTCTCTTCTGATGAGGCCAGCATTATCTTAATACAAATACTATATAAAGCCACTAAAATAAAATAATCTGGTAAACGTAGATGCTAAAATCCTCACAAAATTTTACCAACTGGATCCAGCATTGCATTACAAAGACCATACACCATGATTAAATGGGATTTATTCCAAGGATGAAACATTGGTACAATATTAGCAAATCAATAATGTAATACATCACCCAAACAAAATGAAAAATAAAAATCACATGATTGTATCTATAGATGCAGAAAAGCATTTGATAAAATCCAGCACCCATTTATGATATAAACTTTCAGAAAATTGGCAATAAAGGGATCATACCTCAACATAAGTAAGGTTGTACATGAAAAATGTACAGCCAACAAAATACTCAATAGGCAATAATGATATGTGTTTTCTTTAAGATCAGCAATAAAACAGAATGTATGCTTTCACCACTCTTTTTCAACATAGAACTGGAAGTCCTCGTTCAGAGAAGAAGAAGAAATAAAAGGCATCAAAATTGGAAAGGAGGAAGCAAAACTGTTATTATTCCAGGAGACATGACAATGTACATAGGAAACCTAAAAACTTCACCAGAAATCTACTAGAACTAATACTTGAATTCAGCAAAGTATTAGAATACAGAAATAATAACCAGAAATTGGTGGCATTTTTATACTCCAATATAGAACTATCCAAAAGAGAATCTAAGAAAACTATCCCATTTACTATTGCAACAACAAAAAATAAGGTACTTGGGAACAAATTTAAACAAGGAGGTAAAAGACCTGTACTCGGAAAACTATAGGACATTGAAGGAAGAAACTAAGAAAGACACAAATAAGTGCAAGCATACACTATGTTCATGGATTGGAATAATTAACAACATTAAAATGTCCCTATTACCCAAAGCAATCTATAAATTCAATGTAATTCCTATTAAAATACCAGTGACATATTCTACAGGTATAAACAAATATTCCCAAAATTTATATGGAACCAAAAAAAGACCCCATATATCCTCTGCAATCTGGAGAAAGATGAACAAAATTGATAATTCTGGATATCAAATTATACTACAAGGCCATAGTATTCAAAGCAGCCTGTACTCACATAAGAACAGGCATATAGATCAATGGAACAGAAAAGAGAGTCCAAAAATTGACCCATATCTTTATGGTCAATTAGTATTTAACAAAGGAGGCAAGAGCATACAATGGAGTAAAGACAGTCTCTTCAACAAATAGTATTGGGAAAACTGGACAGGTACATGCAAAAAAATGAAAATAGACCAACAGACACAAAAATAAACTCAAAATGGATAAAAGACTTAAATGTAAGTCCAAAATCATAAAAATCATAGAAGAAAACATAGACAATAGAATCTCACACATCTCTTGTAGCAATTTTTTTGTTTATATATCTCCTAGGGCAAAAGGAACAAAGAAAAGAATAAACAAATGAGACTAAATCAAACTAAAAAGCTTCAGCACAGCAGAAGAAACCATCAGCATAATGAAAGGGGAACCCACTGTGTGGGAGAACATATTTGCCAATGATACATCTGATAAGGGGTTAACTTCCCAAATATATAAAGAACATCTACAACTCAACACCATGAACAAAACAATCAGTTAAAAATTGAGCAAAGGACCTGAAAAGACACTTCTCTAAAGAGGGTAAGCTCTAAAATAATACATTGTTCTTGGCTCCCTTAAGCAAGAAAAGGGAAGTTTCCATGTGCAATGGTTAAGAGCATGGGTCTGATCACAAAGATATAATAGATGGGAACCCAAGAAGTAGCTAATTCCTGGGAATTTTTAATATAAAAAATGATAATACATATATATCAAGTTATAAACATTACATATCACATATATTTAGATACAGACATACACACAAGTGTATATGTGCCCTTCTGTCCCCTAATGTATAACTGTGTGACTACAGAACTTGTGTCATTTATGTTTCTATTTTTTAAAAGCTAAATAGGTGAAAGAACACAAATTCTTAGTACAGCTGTGAAGAGGTTATAAAATCTGGAAATGTGCCCAGCGGCTTTGGCTCAGTGGTTGAGCACTGACCTATGAACCATGAGGTTACGGTTCAATTCCCTGTCAGGGCACATGCCTAGTTTATGGGCTTGATCCCCAGTGTGTGTATGGGGGGGAGCATATGGAGGAGGCAGCTGATCAATGATTCTCTCTCATCATTGATGTTTCCATCTCTCTCTTTCTCCCTGAAATAAATAAAAATATATTTTTAATAATCTGAGAATTTAAGACTGATGTGTGGATTAATTAGAAAAGATAGGGGAGGTCTCTAGTCAAGTACCCAAATGTTCACCAAAATGCTCAGCATTATTATGAAATATAGTTTGTGGACTATTCTATCTTGGAGCTATTCTGGCATCCAGTGGCTTTCAATGGCCACCCATTTCTAGACTGTCCCTGAGTTTACAGCTGTGGGTTAATGGGACGCGGCAGGTTCACAAGAGGAGGGTGGTAACACTCCAACAACACCCACTCAGCATTGGAGTCTCACATTACTTTCAGGCAGAAACAACTGAGACCACTTTGCAGGGGCTCATCTTCTGTTTCTGCCACAGTGAGTTATTATGGTTTGGCTCTGGCCTGGTGTAGAAATGATGCCTCCATGCTCATCAAGATCTAATCTCATAGGAGTGGGCACCTTGCTTTCTTGTTTATTGCTGAATTTCAGTCCTTAAAAGAGGTCCCAACACAGACTTGATGTTAAAAGTAATGGTTGAATAAAACAGCGAACCCTCTCTTGCTCCTCTGTGATGAGGTCTTCTTAACTACAACACGGGGGATCAATGTTTTCCTGCATCCAGATTGCAATAGATGGAAGATGTATACATCCACAGGTATGTGGAAATAATATGAAATTAATTTAAAGTGGTTTTCCTAGAAAATGACAGTATGAGATGTGATGGTCCTGGCCATTCTTTTCAGGCTCCTGAGACTCCCACACCTTCTTCATCCCCAGCAGACAGAAGAGCAGCATGAGGCCTGAGAACCAGAGCAGCGTGTCCCAGTTCCTCCTCCTGGGGCTCCCCATCTCGCCAGGGCAGCAGGGCGTGTTCTTCACCCTGTTCCTGGGCATGTACCTGACCACGGTGCTGGGCAACCTGCTCATCATCCTGCTCATCAGGCTGGACTCTCGCCTGCACACGCCCATGTACTTCTTCCTCAGCCACTTGGCCCTCACTGACGTCTCCTTCTCCTCTGTCACTGTCCCTAAGATGCTCATGAACATGCAGACTTGGCAACAATCCATCTCCTATGAGGGATGCATTTCTCAGTTATACTTTTTCATACTTTTTGGTTGTCTTGACAACTTCCTTCTGGCTGTAATGGCATATGACAGGTATGTGGCCATCTGTCACCCTCTGCACTACTCCACAATCATGAGTCAGGCACTGTGCATGTTGCTGGTGGCTGGCTCCTGGATGGTTGTCTGTGTCCATGCTCTTACTCATACCCTCCTCTTGGTCTGACTGTCCTTCTGTGTTGACAATACCATCACCCACTTCTTCTGTGAGCTCACAGCACTCCTGAAGCTGAGCTGCTCAGACATCTCCCTCAATAATCTGGTCATCTTCACCGAAGGAGGAATGCTTTACTTCCTGCCATTGAGCATTGTTTTGGGCTCATACATGCGTATAGCAACTATCATCCTGAGGGTGCCCTCTGCTAAGAGACTCTCTAAAGCCTTTTCTACCTGTGGCTCTCATCTCTTTGTTGTGTCTTTATACTACGGGACACTTGCTGGTATTTACTTTTTCTCCTCATCTTGGGGTTCCAAGGACATAATTGCTTCTGTCATGTATGCAGTAGTTACCCCCATGTTGAACCCCTTCATCTATAACCTGAGGAACAGAGATATAAAACAGGCCTTAGAGATGTGTATGAATAGGTTTAACTTTTTAAAGTGACAATCACTAAAGTCTCTTGTAGCAATCAGAAGTACAGGGAAAAAGATATAAAATTATTTATGGTCGTCATCTCCATATAACATTAATAGAATACACATTCTGTTGTCATGTACAAGTGTTAATATGTCAACTAGGTCACATTTGCTACTTGGATTGTTATTTTTCGCTTGTCCATCGTCTCTTATAAGATATATGCAAAATACACTGCAGAATTATACCTATGGATCTGCTTTTACTTTGTCCTTTGAGATATGTCATTTTTGTTTATATATTTTTTATACTATGATATTGAGGACACACTGATTTTGTGACATGGTTCCCACCTGGGGAAATTTTTTTTCTTCAAGTAGTTTTTTTATTGGTTAAAATAAATATAAATTTGCATTATAACCATTTTTCAGTGTACAGTTCAATAGCATTAGGTAAATCCACATTGTTGTGTTGCTTATGCATTTTAAAGTTCTGTCATTAGGTACCTATATATTTAGGATTCTCATGTCTTCTTGCGTGTTTTTTATTCCAATTGAATTCATTGGGGAACATCCTATCTAATAAAAGAGTAATATGCAAATTGACCATATCTCTGCTATACACACAAGCCACGCCCACCAGCCACGCCCACCAGCCAATCAGGAATGAATATGAAAATAAATCCAACCAAGATGGCTGTGCAACAGAGAGAGCAGGAGGGAGGCTTGGATTTCCCTGGCAATGGAGGAAGCCAAGCTTCCTACTTGCCCTGGCTGGCCCAGGCCTCCACTCCAGGCTACAAAGTTTCAATTATGGAAGATAAATTAATCCCAGATACCAGGTCGTCCGCTTGGGTCACTGGGGTGTGTGGCCAGCCTGCAAACCACCACAGGTCCCTTGCCTAGGCCACTCTATGCCCCAAGGGAACTCCCACCCTGATCCGGGACACCCTTCAGGGCAAAGCAGCTAGCCCCCACCCATGCACCAGGCCTCTATCCTATCTAATCGTATCTAATAAAAGAATAATATGCAAATTTACCATCACTTCAACACAAGATGGCTATCCCCATGTGGTCAAAGATGACTGCCCTCATGTGGACACAAGATGGCCACCACAAGATGGCCAGCAGGGGAGGGCAGTTGGGAGGGACTAGGCCTGCAAGGGAGGGCAGTTGGGGGCAATCAAGCATGAAGGGGAGGGCAGTTAGGGGTGACCAGGCCAGCAGAGGAGGAAAGTTGGGGGCGACCGGGCCTACAGGGAAGGGCAGTTGGGAGGGACCCAGGCCTGCAGGGGAGAGCAGTTGGGGGGAACAGGCCTGTAGGGGAGGGAAGATAGGGGTGACCAGGCCTGCAGGAGAGGGCAGTTAGGGGCAAACAGGTTGGCAGGGGAGCAGTGAGGTATCAATCAGGCTGGCAGGGGAGTAGTTAGGGGGTGATCAGGCTGGCAGGCAGAAGCGGTTAGGGGCAATCAGGATGGCAGACAGGCGAGCAGTTGGGAGCCAGCAGTCCTGGATTGCGAGAGGGATGTCTGACTGCCCAATTAGGCCTGATCCTACCAGGATCTGGCCTAAATGGGCAGTTGGACATCCCTCAAGGGGTCCCAGATTGGAGAGAGTGCAGGCTGGGCTGAGGGACATCCCTTCCCCCCAGTGTACGAATTTCGTGCACCGGGCCTCTAGTCTATATATATAAAATCCTAAGTGACCAGCCAACCGTTCAGTAGCTCTGATGTGCACCAGGGGGCAGACGCTCAACACAGGAGCAGAAACCACAGGTATGGAAACATGGAACAGACTGTTGAGTCTCAGAGCGAAAGGGGGAAAGGAGGAGCTTGGGAAGAGATTAACCAAAGATCTTGTATGCATACTAGAGGCCCAGTACACGGATTCAGGTGGGGTCTCTCAGCCTGATCTACACCCTCTTGCAATCCGGGACCCCTCAGGGGATGTTGGATTGCTAGTTTTGGCCCGATCCCCACAGGCCAGGCTGAGGGACCCCACCAGTGCAGGAATCAGTGCATCGGGCCTCTAGTTGGTTAATAGAATTATATAGGTTTCAGGTGTATATTTCTATACTTCATCATCTATATATTATATTGTGTGTTCACCACCCAAATTCAGGTCTCCTTCTGTCACCATTTATCTTCCCTTTACCTTCTTCTACTCCCCTCCCTTCTTCTGGTAATAACTATACTGTTTTCTGTATCAATGAATTGTGGGGGTTTACTCAATCCCTTCACCTTTTTCACCCAGCCCCCAACACCCTTCCCCTCTAACAGCTGTCAGAATGTTTTCTGTATCTATGAGTGTGCTTGTATTCTGTTCATTAAAGTCAGCATATATGTGAAATAATGTGATTTTTGTCTTTCTATAACTGGCTTATTTTGCTTTGCATAATAATCACAAATTTCATCCATGCTGTTTGCAAAAGGCAAGATTTTCTCATTTTATATGGCCAAGTAGTATTCCTTTGTATAAATGTGCCATGGCTTCCTTTCTCTTTCCATTGAATTTATTGGGGTGACACTGGTTAACAAAATTATACTAGTCTCAGATGCACAATTCCACAACACATCATCTGTACACTCTATTGTGTTTTCACCAACACAAGTCTCCTTCCATATCCTCTACAATTTTCCCCCACGGAGCCTGCCCCCTTGCAATCACCATACTATTGTCAGTGTCCACTAGGTTTTCTTTTTTGCTGAAATAAGAAACTCAGAGAAATATTTGCAGCACAGCATTTTTATCCACTCCATTTTTAATTTTTTTAAGAAACTCCATACTGTTTTTCACAGTGGCTGCACCAATCTGCATTCCCACTAACAGTGCACAAGGATTCCTTTTCTCTATGTCCTTGCCAGCATTTCTTTGTTGATTAATTGATGATAGCCATTCTGGTAGGTATGAGGTGATATCTCATTATGGTTTTCATTTGCATTTTTCTGATGATTATTGACATTTAGCACCTTTTCATATTTCTATAAGTCATCTACATGTTCTCTTTGCAGATCCTTTTTCCATTTTTTAATTGGATTTTTTAGTGACAAAAGACAACATGGTCAAACAATACAAATAATTCTATTCATCTCCTATCTTTTCTGCCCCACCTCTTATAGATGAAAAAATCTTATTAGTTTCTGATTAATTCTGCCTGTGTTTCTTTTTGCTCAAATAGGAAGACACATGTATATTTTATTTCCCCTTCATTTTTTACGTATAAAGTAGCATGCTATGAGTGTACTTTTGCACATTGCTTTACCCCATTTACCAATATACCCTCATATACCTAAGATTTGGAACCAATTTAAGTGCCCATCAGCAGATGAGTGGATTAAAAAACTGTGGTACATCTACACAATGGAATACTACATAGCTGTAAAAAAGAAAAACACTCTTACCATTTGCAACAGCATGGATGGACCTAGAGAGTATTATGCTAAGAGAGATAAGCCAGTCAGAGAAAGGTAAGTATCACATGACTCAAAACTCAAAACCATAAAAATAAATAGGCAGCCACTCCTGCCTGGGACCTGCTACCTTGGCTGTGGTCCCACAGTCCATGAGTCTCCAGCCACCCTGGGTGCAGGTTCCTGTGAGTTCTGAAGACCTGTGCCTCTGACAGGCCCAATGCTGTAGCCCAGGGCACTGCAACCACCCGAGCAGCAGACATGTGAGCAGCCCGCTCCTGTCCAAGGATCAGCAGCCCTGCCAGCAGACCACCTCAGGCCTAGGAGCAGCAGCCTCACGTGGCCTGCCCCTGTCCAAGGAGCAGCATCTGTATAAGTGGGCCACTCCCAGGTCCGAGGAGCAGCAACGATGTGAGCAGCCTGCCCCATCTGAGGAGCAGCAGCCGCAACAGCAGCCCATCCATGATTGAAGAGCAGCAGCCCCTCGCAACTAGCCCCCATCTGAGAAGCAGCAGCTGCGCGCAGCCCTCACCCTGCACCTGTCCAAGGAGCAGCCCACCCCGGAATGAATGGTTTTCCCAGAAAATGACGGTATGAGATGTGACGGTATGAGATTCCCACACCTTCTTCATCCCCAACAGACAGAAGAGCAGCTTGAGGCTTGAGAACCAGAACACATGCCCCAGTTCCTCCTCCTGGGACTCCCCATCCCGCCAGGGCAGCAGGGCGTGTTCTTCACCCTGTTCCTGAGCATGTACCTGACCACGGTGCTGGGCAACCTGCTCATCATCCTGCTCATCAGGCTGGACTCTCGCCTGCACACGCCCATGTACTTCTTCCTCAGCCACTTGGCCTTCTCTGACATTTCTCTCTCATCTATCATTCTCCCTAAGATGCTCAGGGACATTTAGATTAGACACCAATCCATCCCCTATGTGGGGTGCATTTCTCAGTTGTATTTTTTCATACTTTTTGCTAATGTTAACAATTTCCTTCTGGCAGGGATGGCATATGACAGCTACGTGGACATCTGTCACCCTCTGCGTTATACCACCATCATGAGGAATGGGCTATGCATGTTGCTGGCGGCTGGGTCTTATATGGTTGCCTGTGTCCATGCACTTTTTCATATCCTCCCCTTGGTCCAACTGTCCTTCGGTGCCCACAATACCATCACCCACTTCTTCTGTGAGCTCACTGTGCTGCTGAAGCTGAGCTGCTCAGACATCTCCCTCAATGAGCTGGTCCTATTCACTGAGGGAGGAATGCTTTACTTCCTGCTTTTGTGTGTTATTTTAGGCTCATATATCTGTATAGGGACCATCATCCTGAGGGTGCCCTTCACTAAGAGACTCTCTAAAGCCTTTTCTACCTGTGGCTCCCATCTCTCTGTGGTGTTTTTATACTACGGGACAGCTGCAAGTGTTTGCTTTTTCTCCTCATCATGGGGTTCTAAAGACATAATTGCTTCGGTCATGTATACGGTAGTTACCCCCATGCTGAACCCCTTCATCTATAGCCTGAGGAACAGAGATATAAAACAGGCTTTAGAGATGTGTGCCAATAGGGTTAAGTTCTTGAACTGGTAATCACTAAATCCTCTTGTTGCAGTCAGGAGCACAGTGAGACAGATCTTCTATAATTATTGTACGGTCAACATCTCCATATAGTCTTAGAATATGCATTCTCTTGTTATGTACAAGTGCTGTTAATATTCAACTTGGTCAAATTTGCTACTTGGGTTGTTAGTAATTCTTTAATCCCTTGTTCATAATCTCTTATAAGACCTATGCAAAATGTTTGTAAAATATCTTACAAAATTATAACTGTGAGTTTGTATTTATAGACTATGTTATTGAGGACTTACTGATTTACCATCATGATCCATTCCTGATGAACTTTTTTTTAAACTGATTATTATTTTCTGTCTCACACTGGCTTCAAGCTGATTGTGAACATCTCTTCCAACTCACATTCAATGACATTATGTTGGTAGATGTCAATCAGCCATGATAAGAATAATTACAGCATGAAAATTATCATGTGCTACAAAGCAAGACTTTATAAATGCATTTTTTAAATGAAGTTCATAGCACACATCTAGCAATGGATCCTACCTTAACACCTCATCTACTTCTGATATTAGTACAGATATATTATAACTAAATCTATAGAGATAGATATAGATATAGATATAGATATAGATATAGATATAGATATAGATATAGATATAGATATAGATACAGGTATAGATAAAGATACAGATATAGAAACTAGTACAGCAGCGATAGTGAAGATGCCCCTTACTCGTGGTTAGTGTTTACATGGTATTATTTCCATCACTTTAAGGTTTGCTATGCCTTTACATCTGTGACGTGTCCATCACTAACAGTGTAAAGTTGGATTTGTTCTTTTTATGTAAAGCAACAATTATATTTGTGGAGAATTTTATCTATTAAAATCCTATATAATAATACCCTAGTATGCAAATTGATCAAATGGTGGAACAACCAGCAGAATAAATGGTTGCTATGACCAGGGGCCTGATGCTCAACACAGGAGCTGCCCTCTGGTGGTCAGTGCACTCCCACGTGGCTAGCACTGCTCAGCCAGAAGCCGGGCTCATGGGTGGCGAGAGCCTTGGCAGTGGCAAGGGCCTCTCCAGCCTCCACTGCAGGCGGGCAGTAAGGAGCGAGGGGTCCCAGACTGCGAGAGCCTGTACTGCGAGAGAGATGTCTGACTTCTGGCTTAGGCCCAATCCCGGGGGCAATCGGGCCTACCTGGGGAGATCCGGCCTAAGTTGGCATGTGGACATTCCCCAAGGGATCCCAGTGAATTTCATGCACTGGGCCTCTAGTCTAATATAATCATAATATATCTAAATATATATTTTGCATATTACTGATTTTTACTTGATACACCTGTTTCACATTTATTGTCTCTTACCTTCCTCCCTTTTGATTAATCAAATATATATTTTTATTCTATTCCCCTTTATTTACATATTGATCATATATTATTATTATTATTATGTTGTTGTGGTTGTTGTTGTAATTCTTTTATGTGCTATACCAGTTATAGAGATTACCTCTTACCTACTATTTAATTTTTAATTATAGTTTAATATACAAAACATAAAATTTATCATGTTAGCCATTGGAGGTATACAATTGAGTGGCATTTAGGACACTCAACACCAATATCTCATACTAGAACCAGTAATAAAACCTCTATAGGACATCAATGCAATATAGTATTTTGCAACAGGGAGAAATATAAGAACAGAGATATTTATGAATCAATATGGAGAAATAGGTTATATTGTTACATTTTAAAAAGCAATGCGCAAAAGGGCATTTATAGCATGCTACATGTCATGTAAAAATTAAGGGGATGTAAAATATTCATATATATGCCCATTTAAACATAAAGAAACACAGGAAGTAGTTAAGATCTGGAAACATCCCAAGTGCCCATCAGTAGATGAGTGAATAAAAAAAAACAAAACCCATGGTACATTCACACAATGGACTACTACTTGGCTGGAAAAAGGAAAATCTTTTGAGACAGCATGGATGGACCTGGAAATTATTATGCTAAGTAAAAAAAGCTATACAGCGACAAATACCATATGATCTCACTATTTGTGTATTCTAATGGTCAATAATGAAAAAACAAAATAGAAACAGAAGCATAGATACATAGAGTAGACTGACAGCTGTCACGGGGAGGTGTTAAGGAGGGCTGGGTGAAAAAATGGTGAAGGAATAAAGCAAGAAAAAATATATATCACATATAGACATGGAAAACAGTATGGTGAGTGCCAGAGGAAAAGCGGTTTGGGGGAGGTGGAAGTGAACAAAGGGAGGATCAAAGGAGAGGGAAAAAGAGATAACTATGGGTGGTAAGTGCACAATGCGGTATGCAGATGTTTTATTTGGCTGTACACTTGACATCTGTATGGTTTTATTAAACGATGTCAATAAATGGCATTGCAATCTAGAGCAGACTGATAGCTGTCGGAAAGGAGGGTAAGAATTATTTATGTCGTTTTGACTATGTTGTCTTTTGCCACTAACAATAAATAGAAGAGTTGGTGAATAAAGCAAAATGAATAAAGTAATATAAGTGAACCTAATTATAATCCTATAATACTCGGTAATTACACCAAAGAGGAAAATAAAATAAGTACCCTAAGTAATTCCTGAACCCAGAATTTTGACTACATACTCTCACAGTAAAAAAACAAACCTGCCAACAAAGTTTTAAGCTGTACTTAGTGTGTCATTGAAAGTGTTGTGAGTCAAGATTCTGAAACAACTCACCATGTATCCAAAGACTCAGCAAATAAGTAAACACTAAGGAAAAGGGAGTCCCTCTCTCTCTAGGGAGCTATGTACATGGAAAAGGAGAGGCTGAAAAGAACTCTCTGGTGTCAAACTAGAATTGGAGATATCAATTAGAAATCATGGGCTTTAAAATGTATAAATAGATTGAAAGTTATAGGTCATATATCAACATCTATGCTGTTTCCATCTCCCATTCTTTCTGTCTCACTCCTGACCCATCCCCTTGTGGTTAAACATTCCTTTAGCTTCTCAGTTTCTAGTTTCTTTTATATATATTTCCCAGTTGGCTTCTCTGAGATCATTTAGAATACTTGTAGGCAATAAGCACAAATAAAGTTTCAAAATGAATAATAAATGATAAATAATTATAACTTAGAGAATAAGAATCTATGAGTCCATAATAACATCCTACATAATAAAAGGGTAATATGCAAATTAACCCTAACAGCAGAACAACCAGTAGCTATGATGTGCAATAACCACCAGGGGTCAGACGCTCAATGCAGGAGCTGCCCCCTGGTGGACAGTGTGCTTCCACAGGGGGAGCTCAACTTAGCCACAAGCCTGGCTGATGGCTGTGAGAGCATCGGTGGTGGCGGGAGCCTCTCCTGCCTCCTCTGCAGCTGGCAGCACTAAGGATGTCCGATTGCCCGGGGCCCTGATCCTGGGTGCCAGAGGGAAGCCAGTGCCAGCAGCCAGGGTAAAGAAGGCCTACTCTTGCACAAATTTCATGCATCAGGCTTCTAGTAAATAAATAAAAAACTAATGAGTGTGGGAAAAGAGTAATTTTCTTCTTATAAGAGAGTACAAATAATAAATCTGGAAGAAATAATCCTATATAATAAAAGCATAGTATGCAAATTGTCTCCTAGACCGAATGTTTGTCCAAGAGTTCAACCAGGGGGTGGGGCCAGTCAGGGGAAGGAAGGGAAACCCTGGCCAGCAGCGGCAGCAAGCATTTGGGGGAAAGGAGGGAGTACTAGGCTGCCAGCTAGCAGCCGCTAGGGACCCTACCAGTGCACGCATTTCATGCATGGGCCTCCAGTGGAATTATAATATCACAATTTGACAACAACATTTGCAATAATTTTCTAATATAAGAATCACCAATGGATGTCAAATATAATAAGTTGAAATTTTAGTAAAGGAAATGTTATGTTTGTGTAGTATCAAAGTATCTACCAAAATGATATCTATTAATTACAAGGTTAGAATAGTAACTTAAAAAAATAGTAACTTTCCAGTAGATAACCTGGCAGACACTACATTAGCCAATTATTGGTTAGGGCAAAAGTATGTTTAGAGAGATGGAGAAATGTGTTTGTTTTTCTCTGTGTGTATGCTACCATGAAAAATAATACAATAATAATAAATAACAATCTCTACATATATAAACAGGTAATATGCAAATTAGCTGGGCGGCACAACTGGCTCAGGAGGAGGCTGCATCATGACCACTCAGGAGGAGCTGTGCACACAGATGGGCGGGAGGGGACTGCTTGCCACCCCCAGCTCCAGCGGACACACACCAGGGGTGGGGGCATGCTCCAAGTGGCCTCCCCCTGCATGTCTCACTTAGTGTGTTACTTAAGATTTGCATGTGTGTAGACAAGTGTTTTTGAGCAGACATACACCAGGGGTAGGAGTGTGCTCAGAGCGACCACGGCGTAGCTCAGAGCACGCCCCTGGTGGGTGGCGGCAGCAGCCAGAGAGAAGAAGGCCCCGTCCCAGATGCCTGGCAGTGGCAGGAGCACAGCAGCCCGGGTCCTGGTTTGTGACACCAGCAGCCAGACTGAAGCAGCCCGGGACCCGGGTGCCTGGCAGCAGCTGGAGCAAAGCAGCCCAGGTCCTGGGTGCCGGAGGGAAGCCGGTGCCTTCAGCCAGGGGAAGGAAGGCCTTTTCTTGCACGAATCTTTGTGCATCGGGCCTCTAGTATGTGAATAAACTCTGTGTTTTGCGTACTCACAACTGGAAACTTACTTTTTTCCAACCTTATATGGCATTTTACAATTTTTCTCTATGTTTAAAATCATTTAAAATATTAAGTTGAAAAATCCTTTGTCTGGAAGAAAGGCGTCAGGGCATCACTGGAATCAGTGACACTGTCCCCTAGGACTCCAGTCCCTCTGGCTCTTGGACCCACAACTCCCCAACGGGCAGTCAGAAATTAGCCAGAAACTTGTGGACTTGGACTTGGTTGCAGTCTCTCATTAATAATTAAGTGTTATCATTGGATTCATTTCCCTAGAGCTGGTTAAGGGGGGAAAAAGTCTGTAGAAGTGCCAAGTCTCCATATATTTTTTCTGTGTGTCTGGATGTAAAGTCTCCAGAAGAAAACCTGATGAACTGGGCAACAGTCTGGAGCAGAAGGTGTCTGAACTCACCAATGATGAGCCCAGGTGAGAGGAGCTGGAAATCTGCACTTGGCTATGGATCTGCCTGTGTGCTAGTGGGTTCATGTGTGAGACTCTGTGTCCATGACTGTGAGGGTGCATGTATTGTGTATGCTTGTGTACGTGCTATTTAATAGTTGTGTGTGTGTGTGTATGTGTGCGCTATGTATGTGAACCATAGTCCCGTTTTAGCACAGGTAGTACAAGTTATCACCTCCAGGCGTGTGATTAGGGACTCCTGATTCATATCTCTGATCATACTATTGTCTCTGCTGCTGGACAGGAAGATGCCCACCTCACCAGGAACCAAGGTCAGGTCAGGTCAGAGAGGGCTCACACCTCTGCTCAGCAATGTGGGCTGCTGTCTGTGGGTGAGACACTCATGTTTAGTGCATGAAGGTGTGCTGTTGGGTTTTCTCTGTGTATGTGACCGTGTGTGTGTGACCCCGTGCATGGGGTATTGGGGTATTTTAATGATGGGCCTGTGATTAAACAGGCTTAACTGTTCCATGCTGACTGCCCTCCCCCAGTAAAGGGATGGTCAGAAGAGGGGAAATATGTCTTTGATTAATAGGAGCATGTATGCTGCTTGCTGTAGTGAGTGTGGCTAGGTGAGCATATGTGTCATTGGTGTGTGTTTCTTGTGAGATTTTTGAATTGTTGTGGTCTTGTTGTTTTTGGTGCGTGTGTGTAGTGTTTGAGTTATGTATATATGGTGAGTTGAGTCTTTACCAGGTTGTCATGAGTCAGATGTGTTAGTGTGTTTGTGGGTGAATGGAACATCGTTGAGTGTTGTGCATATGTTACTTAGTATGTTACTTATGACTTTTATGTATATGAGTGTTCGTGTGCTGAACCACAGATAGGCTATATTTCCCTTAGGATGGGGATATGGGCATTGGTGACTGGAATCCTCAAATCAGGTGTGTGTGTGTGTGTGTGTGTGTGTGTGTGTGTGTGTGCATCTCTGTATGTGATCTGCATTCAGGACCTCAAGAATTTTCTTAAGTGTCCTCCTTCTGGGGCACCATTAGCTGAGATAACCACACTCAAAGTTTCTCCTTGCTTCTTTTTAAAAAAATATATTTTTATTGATTTCAGAGAGAGAGAGGGAGAGAGAGATTGAAACATCAATGATAAGAATCAGCTTCCTCCTGCATGTCCCCGACTGGGGATCAAGCCCACAATCCAAGCATGTGCCTTTGACCAGAATCGAACCTGGGACCCTTCAGTCCCCAGGACAACGCTCTATCCACTGAGCAAAATCAGACAGGTCTCTCCTTGATTCTATAAAACAAATCTGTTCTCATTTCCATGTACCCAATTGACTGATCAGAATTTTACAACCTCTTCTTTACTTTATTAAACATCAAAGCAAAATAAACTCTAGGTATCATGCTGTGTGAAGTTAAAGGGCAGAATCACCACCATATAGCAGTGAGACCTTGGGAAAGTTACATAAATTTTTTTTAATCCTCACTGGAGGATATTTTTTCCTTTGATTTTAGGGAGAGTGAAAGAGAGAGAGAAAGATAGAGAGAAATAGCAATATGAGAGAAACATATCAATTGATTGCCTCTTGCATGCAACCTGATTAGGGCTCAGACCGGGAAGGAGCCTGCAACCAGGGTACCTGGCCTTGACCAGAATTGAATCAGGGACCCTTCAGTATGCAGGCCAATGCTCTACCACTGAGCCAAACCAGCTAGGGAAACTTACATAAATTTTTGGCTTCAGTTTCCTTGTTTCTGTGAATCTTACAGAGATTCTCAGTAAATATTTATTGTATAAATAAAGTTAATGTACTTGAAAATTTATTATCAGTTGGAAAGAATATAAATATGAAGAAAAGAAATTACCTTGGAAGAGGACCAAGAATTTTGGACAACTTTTGGTCCTCACAGCTCTAAAATAATACGTTGTTCTTGACTCCCTTAAGCAAGAAAAGGGAAGTTTCCATGTGTAATGGTTACTGATCACAAAGATATATTAGATGGAACCTGAAGAATTAGCTAATACCTGTAAATATTTAATAAAGAGAAAATGATAATACATATATATCCATTTATAAACATTACATATCACATATATTCAGATTCAGATATACAGACAAGTATATATGTGCCCTTCTGTCCCCTAATGTATAGTGTGATTACAGAATTTGTGTCATTTATATTTCTATTTCTTAAAAGCTAAAATAGGTAAAAGAAAACAAATTCTTAGTACAGCTGTAAAGAGGTTATAAAATCTGGGAATGTGCCCAGCTGCCTTGGTTCAGCGGTTGAGCACTGACCTATGAACCATGAGGTAACAGTTTAATTCCCTGTGAGGGCACAAGCCTGACTTATGGGCTTGATCCCCAGTAAGGGGAGGTGGAGCGTATGGAGGAGGCAGATGATCAATGATTATCATCATTGATGTTTCCATCTCCCTCCCTCTCCCTACTTCCATGAAATCAATAAATATATATACATATATATATATTTTAAATCAGAGAATGTAAGATTGCTGAGTGGATTTAATTAGGAAAGATAAGGTGAGGTCTCTAGCCAAGTTCCCAAATGTTCAACAAAAAGCTCAGCATGATTATGAAATATAGTTTGTGTACTATTCTCTTTTGGATCTATTCTGGCATCAAGTGGTTTTTAATGGCCACCCATTTCTAGACTGTCCTTGGATTCACATTAGCTGTGGGTTAATGGGACCCAGCAGGTTCACAGGAGGAGTGTGATTACATTCTAAACTCCCACCCAAAATTGGAGTCTCACGTTACTTTCAGGCAGAAACAACTGACACCACTTTGCAGGGGCTCATCTTCTGTTTCTTCCACAGGGAATTACTATGGTTTGGCTCTGGCCTGGTGTAGAAATGATGCCTCCATGCTCATCAAGATCTAATCTCATAGGAGTGGGCACCTTGCTTTTTTGTTTACTGCTGTATTTCAGTCCTCAGAAGAGGTCCCAACACAGAATTGATGTTAAAAGTAATGGTTGATTAAAACAGCAAACCCCCTCCAGCTTCTGCATGCTGATGTCTTGTTAACTACAACATGGGGGATCAATGTATTCCTGGAACCAGACTGCAATAGAGGGAAGATGTATACACCCACAGGTGGAATTATTATGTAAGTATTTTAAGGTGATATTCCTAGAGAATCCTATTTTATAATAGACAAATATGCAAATTGACCATACCTCCGACACACCCACAAGCCACACCCACAAGCCACGCCCACTATCCAATCAGAGCGAGTATGCAAATTAACCCAAACCAAGATGGCTACAGCCACAGAGAGCAAGGTTTCCTAGGTAACAGAGGAAGCCAAGCTTTCTGCCAGCCGTTGCAGGCCTAAGCCTCCACTCAAGCTACAAAGTTTCAATTATAGAAGGTAAACAAATTCAAACAAATGGCGGCAGAATGGAGCTTTAGAGAGCAGGTCAGGGTTGCCGCCGGCAACAGGGGAAGCAAAGCTTTCCACACACCCTGGCCGGGCCCACCCGCTTAAGGCAACAAAGTTTCAATTATAACCCCAATACAAATGGCTGCCGGCCGGCCTCGGAGGGAGCCCCAGGCTTGGCTCTGCTCCAGGCTACAAAGTTTCAATTGTAGAAGGAAAATAAATTCCAGATACCAGGGCCTCTGCTTGCGTTGCCAGGGTGCATGACCTGCCTGAAAACCACCACAGGCCCCTCGCTCAGGCCGCCCCCGCCCCAAGGGAACCCCACCCTGATCAGGGACACCCTTCAGGGCAAACCAGCTGGCCCCCATCCCTGTACCAGGCCTCTATCCTATCTAATAAAAGAGTACTATGCAGATTGATCATCACTGCAACACACAATATAGCTGCCCCCATGTGGTCAAAGATCCTGCCCCCATGTAGACACAAGATGGCCACCACAAGATGGCCAGCAGGAGAAAGCAGTTGGGAGACACCCGGCCTGCAAGGGAGGGCAGTTGAGAAGGACCAGGCTTGCAAGGGAGGGCAGTTGGAGGTGATCAACCCTGCAGGAGAGGGCAGTTAGGGGTGACCAGGCCGGCAGAGGAGGGAAGTTGGGGGCAAACAGGCTGGCAGCAGAGTGGTTAGGGGGTGATCAGGCTGGCAGGCAGAAGCGTTTAGGGGCAATCAGGAAGGCAGGCAGGCAAGCAGTTGGGAGCCAGCAGTCCTGAATTGTGATCGGGACTGGGATCGGGCCTAAACGGGCAGTCGGACATCCCTCGAGGGGTCCCAGATTGGAGAGGGTACAGGCTGGGCTGAGGGACAACCCCCTCCGTGCACGAATTTCGTGCACCGGGCCTCTAGTAACAGTATAAGATGTGATGGTCCTGGCCATCCTATCCAGGCTCCTGAGATTCCACACTTTCTTCATCCCCAACAGACAGAAGAGCAGCATGAGGCCTGAGAACCAGAGCAGCGTGTCCCAGTTCCTCCTCCTGGGGCTCCCCATCCCGCCAGGGCAGCAGGGCGTGTTCTTCACCCTGTTCCTGGGCATGTACCTGACCACGGTGCTGGGCAACCTGCTCATCATCCTGCTCATCAGGCTGGACTCTCGCCTGCACACGCCCATGTACTTCTTCCTCAGCCACTTGGCCTTCTCTGACATTTCTCTTTCCTCTGTCACTGTCCCTAAGATGCTCATGAACATGCAGACTCGGCAACAATCCATCTCCTATGGGGGATGCATTTCTCAGTTGTATTCTTTCATACTTTTTGGTTCTCTTGACAATTTTCTTCTGGCTGTGATGGCATATGACAGGTACGTGGCCATCTGTCACCCTCTGCACTATTCCACAATCATGAGTCTGGCACTGTGCACGTTGCTGGTGGCTGGCTCCTGGATGGTTGCCTTTGTCCATGCTCTTACTCATACCCTCCTCTTGGTCCGACTGTCCTTCTGTGCTGACAATACCATCACCCACTTCTTCTGTGACCTCACTGTGCTTCTGAAGCTGAGCTGCTCAGACATCTCCCTCAATAATCTGGTCATCTTCACCGAAGGAGGAATGCTTTACTTCCCGCCATTGAGCATTGTTTTGGGCTCATACATCCGAATAGGAACTATCATCCTGAGGGCGCCCTCCACTAAGAGACTCTCTAAAGCCTTTTCTACCTGTGGCTCCCATCTCTCTGTGGTGTCTTTATACTATGGGACACTTGCTGGTGTTTACTTTTTTTCCTCATCATGGGGTTCCAAGGACATAATTGTTTCGGTCATGTATACAGTAGTTACCCCCATGCTGAACCCCTTCATTTACAGCCTGAGGAGCAGAGATATAAAACAGGCCCTGGAGATGTGTATAAATAGAATTAGCTTTTTAAAGTGGCAATCACTAGATTCTCTTGTTGCAGTCAGGAGCACAGGGAGATAGAACTAAAATTATTTATGCTTGTCATCTCCATGAAACATTAATAAAATATACATTCTGTTGTCATGTACAAGTGTTGTTAATATGTCAACTAGGTCATATTTGCTAATTGGATTGTTAATAATTCATTATTATTTTGTACTTATCCATCGTCTCTTATGAAATACTAGAGGCCTGGTGCACAAAAACTCGTGAACTAGGGTGGGGGTCCCTCAGCCTGGCCTGCACCCTCTCGCAGTCCGGGACTCCTCGGGGGATGCTCACCTGCTGGCTTAGACCTGCTCCATGGGGGAATGGTCCTAAGCTGTCAGTCAGACATCCCTCTGGCAGCCCAGGAGCCCTCGGGGAATGTTTGACTAATGGCTTAGTCGTGCACCCCAGGGGGTGCGGGCCTAAGCCAGCAGTTGGACATCCCTCTCTGATTCCGGGACCGCTCACTCCTTGCTGCCCACCTACTCACTGCTCCTTACAGCTTGGCTCGCTGCTCCTTAGTGCTGCGGTGGAGGCGAGAGCGGCTCCCACCACCGCCGCTGTGCTCTCCACCTGTGAGCTTCTGGCTGAGTGGCACTCCCCCTGTGGAAGTGCACTAACAACCAGGGGGCAGCTCTGTGTTGAACATCTGCCCCCTGGTGGTCAATGCACATCTTAGTGACTGGTCATTCTGGTCATTCCACTGTAAGGGTCACTTAGTCTTTTATTATATAGACTAGAGGCCCGGTGCATGAAATTCGTGCATGGGGGAGGGGGGAGGGGGGAGCGGGGACTGAGAATGTATGTGTCCCTCAGCCCAGCCTCTACCCTCTCCAATCTGGGACCCCTCTCACAATCCAGGACTGCTGGCTCCCAACTGCTTGCCTGCCTGCATGCCTGATTGCCCCTAACAGCTTCTGCATGCCAGCCCGATCACCCCCTAACCACTCCCCTGCCAGCCTGATCAATGCCTAACTGCTCCCCTGCCAGCCTTATTGCCACTAATTGCCCTCCCCTGCAGGCCTGGTCACCCCTAATTGCCCTCCCTTGCCAGCCTGGTTGCCCCTAATTGTCCTCCCCTGATGGCCTGGTTGCCCAAACTGCCTTCCCCTACAGGCCTGGTACCCCAACTGCCCTCCCCTTAAGGCCTGGTCTCCCCTAACTGCACTCCCCTGCAGGTTTGGTCCCCCCCAATTGCCCATCTGTTCAGGCCTAGTCCATCCCAATCCTCCCCTGCCGACCTGGTCACCCCCAATGGCCCTCCCCTGCAGGCCTTGTACACCCCAACCCTCCTCTGCCAGCCTGGTTGCCCCCAACTGCCCTCTGTTCCCGCCCCAGGTCACCCCTAACTGCCATCCATTGCAGGCCTGGTCCCTCCCAACTGCCCTCCCCTTCAGGCCTGGGTCCCCCGCAACTGCCCTCCTCTACTGGCACGATCACCCCTATTTGCCCTCTCCTGCCGACCTGGTTGCCCACAACTGCCCTCCCCTGCAGGCTTGGTTGCCCTCAACTGCCCTCCTATGCTGGCCAGGTCACCCCTAATTCCCCTCCCCTGTAGGCCTGGTCCCTCCCAACTACCCTCCCTTGAAGGCCTGGGTCCCTGCCAAGTGCCCTCCCATGCAGGCCTGGTTCCTTCTAACTGCCCCCCGCCTACTGCTGGCCTGATTGCCCACAACTTCCCTCCCCTGCCAGCCATCTTGTAGAGGCCATCTTGTGTCCACATGGGTGCAGCCATCTTTGACCACAAGCGGCGGCCATCTTGTATGTTGGAGTGATAGTCAATTTGCATATTACTCTTTTATTAGATAGAACTGTGTGTTCACCACCCAAATTCAGTTCTCCTTCCATCACCATTTATCTTCTCATCACCTTTTTCTACTCCCCCCACCCCTTTCTTCTGGTAATAACCATACTGTTGTCTATGTCTATGAATTGTGGGATTTTTTTACTTAATCCCTTCAACTTTTTCACCCAGCCCTCAAACACCCTTCCCCTCTAACAGCTGTCAGTCTGTTTTCTGTATCTATGAGTGTACTTGTATTCTGTTCATCGAAGTCAACACATATGGAAAATTATATGATATTTGTCTTTCTATAACTGGCTTATTTCGCTTTGCATAATAATCACAAATTCCATCCATGCTGTTTGCAAAAGGCAAGATTTTCTCATTTTTTATGTCCAAGTAGTATTCCTTTGTATAAATGTGCCATGGCTTCCTTTCCCTTTCCATTGAATTTATTGGGGTGACACTGGTTAACAAAATTATACTGGTTTCAGATGCACAATTTCACAACACATCATCTGTACACTCTATTGTGTGTTCACCAACACAAGTCTCCTTCCATGACCAGTTATCACTCTTATATACTCTTCCATTTTCCCCAAGGCAGACTGCCCCCTAGCAATCACCATACTATTGTCAGTGTCCATTAGGTTTTCTTTTTTACTGGAACAAGCAACTCAGAGAACAATTTGTACCACAGCATTTTTATCCACTCGTCTACTGCTGGGCACTTAGGATACTTCCAAATTTTGGCTATTGTAAATAATGCTTCAATGTACATTGGAGTGCATATATTATTTCAAATCAGTGTTTCAGGATTCTTTGGATATATTCCCAGAAGTGAATCACTGGGTCAAAAGGAGATTCCATTTTTAATTTTTTGAAGAAACTCTATACTGTTTTCCACAGTGGTTGCACCAGTCTGCATTCCCACTAACAGTGCATGAGGGTTCCTTTGCTCCACATCCTTCCCAGCATTTCTTTGTTGATTCATTGATGGTAGCCATTCTGGTAGGTGTGGTTTTAATTTGGTTTTTATTATGGTTTTAATTTGCATTTCTCTGGTGATTAGTGACATTTAGCATCGTTTCATATTTCTATAAGTCATCTAGATGTTCTCTTTGTAGAGTATCTAAGCACATCCTTATTCCATATTTTAATTGGATTTTTAGTGTTTTTTGGTGTTGAGTTACATTAATTCTTTAGACATTTGGGTATTAACCCCTTATCAATATATCACTGGTGAATATGTTCGCTCATTCAGTGTATTGTCTTTTCATTTTGCTGATGGTTTCCTTTGCTGTGCAAAAACCTTTTATTGGATATAATCGCATTATTTATTTTTCCCCTCCCTTGTGATGTATATCAGAAAATATAGTACTACAAGGAATCTCTGAGACTTTACTGCCTATGTTTTCTTCTAAAATTTTTATGGTTTTGAGTCTTACATTTAAGTCTTTAATCCATTTTGTATTTATTCTTGTGTATTGTGTAAGTGGGTGTTTTAATTTCATTTTTTAACATATCTGTCCTATTTTTCCAACACCATTTACTGAATAAACTGTCTTTACCCCAACGTATGTTCTTACTTCATTTGTTGAATATTAATTGAACATATAGGAGAAGTTTTATTTATGGACTCTGTATTCTGTACCACGGATTTATATGTCTGTTTTTATGCCAGTACCATCCTGTTTATATTACCACTAGAGGCCCGGTGCATGAAATTCGTGCCAGGGGGGGTGGTTTCCCTCAGCCCAGTCTGAACCCTCTCCAATCTGGGACCCCTCGAGGGATGTCCCACCAGGATCAGGCCTAAACGGGCAGTCGGACATCCCTCTCACAATCCAGGACTGCTGGCTCCCAAATGCTCGCCTGCCTGCCTTCCTGATTGCCCCTAACCGCTTCTGCCTGCCAGCCTGATCACCACATAACCACTCCCCTGCCAGCCTGATTGATGCCTAACTTCTCCCCTGCCAGCCTGTTTGCTCCTAACTGACCTCCCCTGCAGGCCTGGTCCCCCCCCCCAACTGCTGTCCCCTGCAGGCCTGAGTCCCTCCCAACTGCCCTTCCCTGCAGGCCTGGTTGCCCCTAACTTCCCTCCTCTGCCAGCTTGGTCACCCCTAACTGCCCTCCCCTGCAAGCTTGATTGCCCCCAACTGCTCTCCCTTGCAGGCCTGGTCCCTCCCAACTGCCCTACCCTGCTGGCCTGATCGCCCACAACTACCCTCCCTGGCAGGCCTGGTTCCTCCCAACTGCCCTCCCTGCTGGCCATCTTGTGGCAGCCATCTTACGTCCACATGGGGGCAGCCATCTTGTGTGTTGGAGTGATGGTCAATCTACATATTACTCTTTTATTAGATAGGATAGTGGACTGGAGCATGGATGGGGGCCAGCTGGTTTGCTCTAAAGGGTGTCCCGGATCAGGGTGGGGGTTCCCTTGAGGTATGGGGCGCCCTGGGTGAGGGGCCTGTGGTGGTTTGCAGGCTTGCCACACCCCCTGGTGACCCAAGTGGAGGCCCTGGTATCTGGGGTTTATTTATCTTCTATAATTGAAACTTTGTAGCCTTAAGTGGAAGCCTGGGCCGGCCATTTTCCCTATTCTATTTTTGTTTATTGGATTACATTTTTCATTAGTTTCCACATATGAGTGAGGTCATGTGACACTTATCTTTCTCCCACTGGCTTATTTCGCTCAGCATAATGCTCTCCAGGTCCATCCATGCTGTTGCAAATGGTAAGAGTTCCTTCTGTTTTATAGCAGCATAGTATTCCATTGTGTATATGTACCATAGTTTTTTAATCCACTCAACGATGATGGGCACTTACCCTGTATCCAAATTGTAGCTATTGTAAATTGCCCTGTTATGAACATAGGGGTGCAGAGATTCTTTCTGATTGGTATTTCTGATTTCTTAGGATTGATTCCTAGAAGTGGCTTTGTAATACAGCTTGAAATCTGGTACTGAGATCCCTCCTACTTTATTCTTCTTTCTCAGGATTGCTGTGGCTATTCGGGGTCTTTTTTTATTCCAGATGAATTTTTGGAGAGTTCTTTCAAGGTCTGTGAAATATGCCGTTGGTATTTTAATGAGGAGTGCATTGAATCTATAGATTGCTTTGGGTAGTATGGACATTTTAATGATGTTGATTCTACCAATCCATGAACATGGTACGCTCTTCCATCTGTTTACGTCTTCCTCTATCTCTTTTTTCAGTGTCCTGTAGTTTTCTGCGTATAGGTCTTTTAGCTCCTTAGTTAAGTTTATTCCTAGGTATCTTAATTTTTTTTGGTGCGATGGTAAATGGGATTGCCTTTTTAGTCTCTCTTTCTGTAAGTTCACTATTGGTGTATAGAAGGGCCATAGATTTCTTGGCGTTAATTTTGTATCCTGCTACATTGCCGAATTCATTTATTAAGTCTATTAGTTTTTTGACGGAGTCTTTCGGATTTTTTATGTACAATATCATGTCGTCTGCAAATAAAGACAGCTTTACTTGTTCTTTTCCAATTTGGATGCCTTTTATTTCTTCTTCTTGTCTAATTGCAATGGCTAATACTTCTAGTACTATGTCAAACAGGAGTGGTGAGAGTGGGCATCCCTGTCTTGTTCCTGTTCTTAGGGGAAAGGGTTTTAGTTTTTGCCCATTGAGTATGATGTTTGCTGTGGGTTTATCATATACAGCTTTTATTATGTTGAGGTATGAGCCTTCTATTCCCACCTTGTTGAGAGTTTTTATCAAGAAAGGGTGTTGGATTTTGTCAAATGCTTTTTCTGCATCAATTGATATGACTATGTGATTTTTATCTCTCAATTTGTTTATGTGATGTATCACGTTTATTGATTTGCGGATATTGTACCATCCTTGCATTCCTGGGATAAATCCTACTTGGTCATGGTGTATGATCTTTCTGATGTACTGCTGGAGCCGATTTGCTAGAATTTTGTTGAGGATTTTGGCATCGATGTTCATGAGGGATATTGGTCTGTAATTCTCTTTCATTTTGTTGTCTTTATCTGGTTTTGGTATTAGGGTGATGCTGGCTTCATAGAAGGAGCTTGGAAGTGTTCCTTCTTCTTGAATTTTTTTGAATAGTCTGAGGAGGATAGGTTTTAGTTCTTCCTTGAATGTTTGGTAAAACTCTCCTGTGAAGCCGTCAGGCCCCGGGCTTTTATTTGTTGGAAGCTTTTTGATGACTGCTTCAATTTCGTCCATAGTTACTGGCCTATTGAGCTGTTTAGATTGATTCCTAGAAATGGGATCACTGAGTCAAATGGGAGTTCCATTTTTAATTTTTTGAGGAAATGCCATACGGCTTTCTAATGAGTCTGCACCAGTTTTCATTCCCATCAGCAGTTTACTAAATTTCTCTTTTCTATACATCCCTGCCAACATTTGTTGTTTGTTGATTTGTTGATGATAGCCATTCTGGCAGGTGTGAATGGTATCTCATTGTCATTTTTATTTGCATTTCTCAGTTGATCCCATTTACCATAGGAAAAATAAATAAATTTGTTTTAAGATACTTAGGAACAGCGAAAAAAAACGGCGGCGGAATAGATAGACGGGTCCCGAACCTTGTCCCAGAGCAGAAAGAAAGAACAGCTGAGGGTCGCACAGGGAGTATTTGTTGGCGAGTTAAGGGACAGCTAAACTCAAGGAAAATGTACGGAGCTGCTGGACGGGATTCCCCTGACTGGGCAGCCCCCACTGCGGCTGGGTTCCCTCTCAGAGCAACCTGCTCAGATGCGGAGACCACGCCATCTTGAAGGGGAAAGTGGATCTTATCGGAAGCTTGAAAAGTTACAACTGCGGCAACCATCAAACAGCTGCGAGCCCCAGAAAACCGGTCCCCAATTGGCGCAAACATGCAGTCTCAGAGGAGGTCTACACTCCACCACAAAAAGGTCAGATTTCCCTTGGGATAAGGTGAGGTCTCTGGTCCCTGAGGGAGAGAGAAACATGCGCACTGTGAGAGCTGGAGGACCGGAGAAAGTCTGTGCCTAGAAAAATCCGTGGGACTGGCGTGATCCGTGAATGTGAAAAGTGGTCCTCAGAGCTGCTAACAGAAGGGATCTCTAAAAAGCAACCCATTTTGTTCTGATGCAAAAGGAAAGCCTAAAAATCTTAAAAGTGTGCCAGTGGCTTAGACCCAAGTGGGAAAGGGGTATACGCAGACTTGCCTGCAGCCCCTTTGTTCGCACACTTGTGCTTTTTCTCTTCAAATCCTTGCTTCTGATTACTAAGCCCAATACATAGGATCACCCAGTTGGGGACACCCTGGGAGACTGCAGGGGAAAGTTGTTTTTCTGGAACCTAGGGATCAGAGCAGGAAGTGACCTTGGGAGAGCCTGCTCTGAGGCAGCCCACCCCCACAAACCGGTATTGAGTGCCACAGGGAAAGAAGGCCCTAACACAGCCTAGAGAGGCCATACATAGACCTGGAAGTCAATCCAGAAACACTGCCACCCAGGTCCTGAATCACAAATTGACTCTTGTATAATCAAAAATAAAGGAATATGAGAAATTAAGACACTGCCTGCTTAAAAATCAGGACTGGCTTACAACACTGAGGAGCAGTGGAACGCAGGGATCTGCAACACTGTCCTGACTGTAAAGAGGTGTGCCAAACAGAACAATAGAGGAAGTGAATGACCTTCACTACTGCACATTTTATTTGTTTTTACTTTTTTAAAAATTTTTATTGTTGTTTTTCTTCATCTTTTACTTAGAAAACTAATTTTTTTCTTTTTTCCTCACTTGATTTTACATTTTTAATTATTACATTTTTATTTTCAATCAGTATTATTACTACTACTATTTTACCTTTATTTTAAGTGTCATTTTAATTTCACTTTATTTTACTTTGGAATTAGTGTTCTACATTCTATTTTCATCTTCCCTTTTGCATCATTGTACTCTATCTCAACTCTACCTTTATGCCATCACTCTCTTCCTAACATTTCCCCTTTTGGTGACCTCTTTCTCTTACCCTTTTCCTGCTTTAGATTTTCCCTCTTCTTTCTCTTTACTCCCTGTTAAAATTTCACTCTATTTATATATCTAATTTCCAATCCCCTGCTCCAAGTACATACACACCTCTCTCTTCTGTCTTAACTATCCAAAAAATTGTTTTTCTCTTTGTCCTTATGCTGTTGTTTGCTTGAATGTTGACTATATCGATTCTTTATGCTACTTTGTGAGATTATTTTACTTATTCTTTTTTGTAAGTTTTTTTTTTGTTTGCTTTATTTTTGTTTGTTTTTTACTTCTGTTTTCCCTCACCTCACTTGATATTAGTTGTTGTTTGTAGTTTGTATATATGATAAACCCACAGCAAACATCATACTCAATGGACAAAAACTAAAACCCTTTCCCCTAAGAACAGGAACAAGACAGGGATGCCCACTCTCACCACTCCTATTCAACATAGTGCTCGAAGTACTAGCCACTGCCATCAGACAAGAAGAAGAAATAAAAGGAATCCAAATTGGAAAAGAAGAAGTAAAACTCCTTATTCGCAGATGACATGATACTATATATAGAAATCCCTAAAGACTCCATAAAAAAATTATTAGACTTAATAAATGAATTTGGCACTGTAGCAGGATACAAAATTAATGCCAAGAAATCTATGGCTTTTCTATACACAAATAGTGAACTTACAGAAAGAGAGACTAAAAAAGCAATCCCATTTACCATCACACCAAAAAAATTAAGAAACCTAGGAATAAACTTAACTAAGGAGGTAAAAGACCTATATGTGGAAAACTATGTGACACTGAAAAAAGAGATAGAGGAAGACATAAACAGGTGGAAGAACATACCATGTTCATGGATTGGTAGAGTCAACATAATCAAAATGTCCATACTACCCAAAGCAATCTATAAATTCAATACACCCATTAAAATACAAACGGCATATTTCACAGACCTAGAACGAACTCTCCAAAAACTCATCTGGAATAAAAAAAGACCCCGAATAGCCACAGCAATCCCGAGAAAGAAGAACAAAGTAGGTGGGATCTCAATACCAGATTTCAAGCTGTATTACAAAGCCACTGTTCTCAAAACAGCCTGCTACTGGCACAAGAACAGACACATAGATCAATGAGATAGAATAGAGAACCCAAAAATTGACTCAAACCACTATGTCCAATTAATATTTGATAAAGGAGGCATGAACATACAATGAAGTCAAGACAGTCTCTTCAACAAATGGTGTTGGGAAAATTAGACAGATACATGCAAAAAATTGAAACTAGATGACCAACTTTCACCATACACAAAAATAAACTCAAAATGGATAAAGGACTTAAACATAAGATGGGAAACCATAAAAATACTAGAGGAATCCACAGGCAGCAAAATCTCAGACATATGCCGAAGGAACTTCTTCACTGATACTGCTCCTAGGGCAATGAAAACTAAAGAGAAAATAAACAAATGGGACTACATCAAAATAAAAAGCTTTTGCACAGCAAAGGAAACCATCAATAAAACAACAAGAAAGCTCACTGCATGGGAGAACATATTTGCCAATGATATCAACGATAAGGGTTTAATCTCCAACATTTACAGAGAACTCATACAACTTAACAAAAAGAAGATAAACAACCCAATCAAAAAATGGGCAACTGATCTAAATAGACACTTTTCAAAAGAAGACAGAAGGAAGGCCAAGAGACATATGAAAACCTGCTCAAAGTCACTAATCATCAGAGAGATGCAAATAAAAACAACAATGCAGTACCATCTCACACCTGTCAGAATGGCTATCATCAACAAATCAACAAACAATAAGTGTTGGCGAGGAGGTGGAGAAAAAGGAACTCTTTTGCACTGCTGGTGGGAATGCAGACTGGTACAGCCACTGTGGAGAACAGTATGGAGTTTCCTCTAAAAACTAAAAATAGAACTCCCATTTGACCCAGTGATCCCACTCCTAGGAATATATCCCTAGAAACACAAACCAGAAAGGATATATGTATCCCTATGTTCATAGCAGCACAATTCACCATAGCTAAGATTTGGAAACAGCCCAAATTCCCATCAGCAGATGAGTGGATTAAAAAACTGTGGTTTATCTACACAATGGAATACTATGCTGCGGTAAAAAAGAAGGAGCTCCTACCATTTGCAACAACATGGATGGAGATGGAGAGCATTATGCTAAGTGAAATAAGCCAGGCAGAGAAAGATAAATATCACATTATCTCACTCATTTGTGGAATATAATGAATGGCATAAACTGATGAACAAGAACAGATCCAGAGACTGAGA
The DNA here is from genome assembly GCF_027574615.1 of Eptesicus fuscus. Taxonomy (NCBI): domain Eukaryota; kingdom Metazoa; phylum Chordata; class Mammalia; order Chiroptera; family Vespertilionidae; genus Eptesicus; species Eptesicus fuscus. The sequence goes on along the minus strand of NC_072487.1, from coordinate 62,943,210 downwards.
AAAATCGATCAGAACCTCAAACCTCAGGGAAGGAGGGGGTTGGTGGGAGAAAGGGGGAGAGATCAAACAAGGGACTTGTGTACATGCAATAAGCCTAATCAATGGACACAGGCAACAGGGGGGTGGAGCACGAATTGGGGATGGGGGGTAATGGGGAAATAAGGACACATAATAATAATAATAATAATAATAATAAATATAAATTTTAAAAATAAAAACAAAATTGTGAGGTAACCAGAACCCCAAGGATGCCTGAGAACATCTTTCTTGCCATGCTAGCAGTCATCAGCTGTACGGTAAGATTACCTGGGGAAAATGGGGAAGTATTTTGGACTTATGTTCCTGACTCTTCATGGGTAAGAGTCCTTACGAGGGCTGATCCCCCTCCTAATGTAGTCACCAATAATACCAAAAACCTTGGTCATCCAGGGGGACCATGGGTGGGGCAAGGAAGTATAATTACACAGGGGTCTCCACCCAGCTTTCCTTTTGTATGACACCAAATCAAACCATTGCTCCTTTGTTTGTAAAATTAAAGAGAGGTTTTTGGCTTGTGTGGATACCAAAGAAAGGGACTATCACTAATTGCTCCTGGGAGAGGTGTAGAAAATTTAACTAAGACCTTGTCTATACAAAAAGAAATTGGCAGCCTGTTTGAAATGGAATTGCCATGGCCTAGAGCAAAGAATATCCTTACATCATATTATTCTACAATGTCATTATAATTTTTTCCCAGATTTGTGTTATCCCCATTACCTATAATAGTACCTCACACCCTTAGGTATCAATAAAAAATCATCTTTTTGGTGCTTGGAGACAAAGGTCACACATCTCTAGATATTTTAGAATTACAACAGCATAATATACAATTATCCCAAACAAACTTACAAACTAATTCTTTGAATGTGTGGCAGCAATTTAAAAAGGACATGAAAGGGTTTAATCCCTTCCACTGTGTAGAGGGGCCCCTGGGAAGGCACCTGAGCATTCTAAATTGGCCCCTCTTGCCCTTTTGGCCAAGAGGAACCCTCTTCTGACAATTCAATTGTCCACAGCTGTTGCCTGAGCTTTCTGTTCATGCCAAGGTTGAAGCCTCGTGATGCCTGGTACCATGGATCTGTTTCTCGCCCAGTGGGGTGAGCTGGGCATCCCTGGAGAAGAAACCTGGGTTCCACAAGATATGTGATCAGTGCTGGGATCACAGTTTCCTCAAAAAACTGAAAATGGAACTCCCATTTGACCCAGTAATCCCACTCCTAGGAATATATCCTAAGACACTGGGAACACCAATAAGAAAGGATATATGCACCCCTATGTTCATAGCAGCACAATTTACAATAGCTAAGATCTGGAAACAGCCTAGGTGCCCATCAGCAGATGACTGGATCAGAAAACTATGGTACATCTACACAATGGAATACTATGCTGCCACAAAAAAGAAGGAATTCTCATCATTTGCAGCAACCTGGATGGAATTGGAGAACATTATGCTGAGTGAAATAAGCCAGTCAATGAAAGAAAAATACCACATGATCTCACTCATTTATGGATAGTGAAGAACATTATAAAGTGATGAACAAAAAGATAGATACAGAGGCAGTAAAGCATCAAACAGTCTGTCAAATTACAGGGGGAAAGTTAGGGAGAGGTGGGGGAGATAAGAGATCAACCAAAGGACTTGTATGCATGCATATAAGCATAAACAATGGACGCAAAACTCTGGGGGGTGAGGGCATGTATGGGTATGGGGTGGGGTGGGTAATGGTAAGATATGTACACATATAATACCTCAATAAAAAAATATATAAAAAAATAAAAAAAAATAGCATGTGCTACAAAGCAAGGCTTTCTAAAAAGAGAGATAAATTATTTTTAAAAGTGCATGTAACGGCATATCACTGGGCTTATATTTAGAAGATAGTTTTAGCAATGGGTCCTACCTTAACATCTGATATTAGTATAGATAATCTACTGATATTAGTATAGATAATTTATATCTTAGATATAGGTATAACTGTAGATAGAGATAAAGGTTAACGAGAGCAATACTAGTATAGTATAGATAGTAAAGATGTAGCTTTCTTGTGGTTAATGTTTACATGGCATTCTTTTCCATTATATTACACTTTTCTATAATTTTATATCTGAGAGGTGTCCTTTGTTAACTGTGTAAGTTTGGATTTTGCTCATCTTAGGTACAGGAACAATTATTATATTTGTATAGAATTTTTTATATATGAGAGGCCCAGTGCATAAATTCGTGCATAGGTGGAGTCCTGCTGGCCCAGACCCAATTGGGTTGGATCGGGGCCAGCCCTGTTGGGAGGAGGAAATGGCGGGAGGTTGGCCAGTGCGCCCCACCCCCGATTGGGGTGGGGGCCGATTGGGTGTGGATCCAGATATGAGGAGGGGCTGTGGGTGGTAATCTAGCCAGCCCTGCCCCCGAATGGGGTGGCGGGCTGATCAGGAGCCAGAATCCTGGGGGAGGGGCCATGGGTGATTGGCCAGCCGGCCCTACCTCTGATCACAGTGGAGGGCCAATCAGAGCTGGTTGTGGGGAGTGGCCACAGGTAATTGGCCGGCCAACCCTGCTCCCCATTGGGGTAGAGGGAGTAATTGAGGGGGGCAGCTGGTGGAGGAGCTTCAGGCTAATCAGGATGGGGTGGGCCCATCGGGTTGGGGTGGAGCCATCGGGGGAAGGGCCACGGCGAGGGGTGGGGGGTGGGGGTTGGCAGGCCACCCCACCCTGGATCAGGTTGGGAAAGGCCAATCTGGGGCGAGCCCAGGTGCAGGGAGGGGCCTAGGAGGATTGCCAGCTGGCCCTATACCACCGATCAGGCCAGTTCACTGGCCACAGTGGGCAACATAGCTACCAGTCATTCCAGTCATTACCGCATTCTGGTGGTTATGGCATTCCGGTCACTGGCCTTTTATATATATAGATATCTAATGTAGCCATAATATATTTAAACTTATATTTTCCACATTACTATGACTTTATTGAATATATCTGTTTCATATTTATTCTCTTGTCTTCCTCCCTTTTGATTAAATATATATTTTGTTATTCTATTACCCCTCTATTAGCTTATTAATCCTAAATTATTATCTTATAATTCTTGTCTGTTTTTATGCAAAAATTACTTGTTCCTTTTTCTTAACTTTTAATTTTTTAATTATACTTTACTATACAAAACAAAATTTACCATTTTATTGATTTGAGGTATACAATTCCAAGGCATTTAGGGCATTCATCACCAATATCTCATTCTAGGACTCTTAAAGAAAACTCTATAGAACATCAATGCAATTGAGTATTTTGCAACTGTGGAAAAATAAGAACAAATATATCTATGGATCAATATGAGGAAATATGAGGATATATTGGTAAATGGGAGGAAAGCAATGTACCAAAGTTCACTTATAACATGCTACTTTCTATGTAAAAATGAAGGGGAAATAAAATATACATGTGTCTTCCCATTTGAGCAAAAAGAAACACAAGCTGACTTAATCAGAAACTAATAAGATTATTTACCTACAAGAGGTGGGGCAGAAAAGATGGAAGATGAGTAGAATTATTTGTATTGTTTGACCATGTTGTCTTTTGTCACTAAAAATAAATAGGAGAGGTGGTGAACAAAACAAAATAAAATAAAACAAAACAAATGAATCTAACCATATTTCAAATTAACACTATAATTAGATTAAGGGGGAAATAAAGTAAATAACCTAAATAATTCTTGACCTCAGAATTATGTCTATATATTCTCAAGAACAGGCATAGAGATCAATGGAACAGAACAGAGAACCCAGGAGTTGAATTACCCAACCCGTTACCCTCAATTAATATTTGACAAAGGAGGCAAGAGCATACAATGGAGTCAAGACAGTCTCTTCAACAAATGATGTTGGAGAAACTGGACAGGTATATGCAAAAAAAGTGAAACTATACCACCAACTTACACCATAGACAGGAATAAACTCAAAATGGATAAGAGAATTAAATGTAAGTCGTGAGGCCATAAAAAATCTTAGAAGAAACCATAGGCAGCAAAATCTCAGACATCTCTCATAGCAATATGTTTACTGATACATGTCCTAGGACAAAGGAAACTAAGGAGCCAATAAACAAATGGGACTACATGAAAATAAAAAGCTTCTGCACAGCAAAAGAAACCATCAACCAAAGGGAGCCCACTGCATGAAGAACATATTTGCCAATGGTACATCTGACAAGGGGTTAATTTCTAAAATATATAAGAAACTCATAAAACTTAATAAAAGGAAGACAAACAATCCAATAAAAAATGGGCAAAAAAAAACCCATCAATAGATACATCTCCAACGTGACCAAGAGACATATGAAAAAATTGCTCTAAGTCATGATCATCAAGGAGATGTGAATTAAAACGACAATGAGGTATCACCTCAGACTTGTCAGAATAGCTACCATTAACAAATCAACAAATGACAAGTGCTGGCAAGGATATGGAGAAAATGGAACCATAGTGTGCTGCCAGTGGGAATGGAGAATGGTGCAACCATTATGGAAAACATTAGGTTTTCTCAAAAAATTAAATATGGAACTCCCATTTGACCCAGTGATCCCACTTCTAGGAATATATCCTAAGAAACATGAAGCACAAATCAGAAAGAATGTATGCACCCTGATGTTGGCAGCATTGCAATTTGCAATAGCAAACATCTGGAAACAGCTCAAGTGCCCATCCATAAATGAGTGGATAAAAAAGCTGTGGTGCATTTACACAATGGAATACCATGTGGCTGTAAAAAAGGAAATCTTACCTACAAAAGCATAGGTGGACCTGGAGAGTATTAATTGAAGAGAAATAAGACAATCAGAGAAAGATATTTATCACATGATCTCACTCATATGTGGAATGTAATGAACAAAATAAACTTATGAACAAAATAGATCCAGAGCCATAGAAGCATGGAACAGATTGACAAACTTTAGAGAACAGATGGGGGTGGGTGAGGGAAACTAACAGGTGAACTTCTATGCATATATGCAAAGCCCATGGAAACTTAATAGTGTGGTCAAGGCATGGGATGGACAGATATGGTGTAGAGGGGGTCAATGGGGATAAGAAACAAAGGGACATCTGTAATACTTTTAACAATACAGATATATTAAAAGCAGAAACAAAGTTTTAAGCTGTACTTAGTGTGTCATTAAGAGTGTGGTCTGAGCTCAAGATTCTGAAACAACTCACCATGTATCCGAGGATTCAAGAAGTAAGTAAACACTGAAGAAAAGGGAGCGACTTCTAAGTCCCCGGGAAAGGAGCTGTGTACATGGAAAAAAAGAGACTGTGAATAACTCCATGATGGCAAACTGGAATAGGAGGTATTGAGTGGAACACGTGGATTTTAAAATATATAAATAGACTGAAATTTACAGGTTATAGAGCAACACCTATACTTTTTCCATCCCCCATTCTTCTATCCCTATCTGGACCCACCTCCTATGGGTAAACTTTCCTTTAGTTCCTTAATTTCTAAGTTTGTACTTTTGTGTTTCTTCTATGCATACTTCCCAGTTGGCTTCTCTGTGATCATTTAGAATCCTTGTTAAGTAATGACCATATCTAGAGCTTCAGAATGAATAACAACTGTAATGGATTATAACTCAGAGAATAAGAATCCATAGGTCGATAATGATATAAATAAATTAATATGAATGGAAAATAAGAGTAAGATCCTTCTCATATGAGAATATAACTAATAAACATAGAAGAAATGATAGAATTATAAAAACCACCATTTGGCCACCACATTTCCAATAATTTTGTCATATAAAAATCATCAATGAATGTTAAATGTAGTCGATGCAATTTTAATAAACATATATGTTTACATTGTTTTAAAATATGTATCCAAATGAAACCTATTAATAAATAGGTTAAAATAGTAACTTTTAAAAATGATAACTTTACAGTAGAGAACCTGGCACACACCACCTTAGCCAATTGATAAGGGTAAAACACTAGTCAATGGAAAAATTAATATCATATAACTTCTAATAATATGCTCTGTGGTATATCTACTGAAAATCTAAGCCTGAAATATACATACATACAAATATATGGTAAACATAGTAAAATGTTAGCCATTGGGGAATCCGTTTGAAGCCTGTCCAGGAATTTTTAATATCATTTTTAAAACTCTTCTATATCTTTAAAAAAATTGCAAAATAAAAAGTGGAAAAATCCATTCTCCTGAATGGAACAATGCCCAGGAAGAAAGGCGTCCAGGGCATGACTGGAATCAGGAACACTGTCCCCCAGGACTCCAGTCCCTCTGGCTGTTGGACACACAGCTCCCAAAAGGGCAGTCAGAAATCAGCCACAAGCTTGGGGACTTGGTTGCAGTCTCTCATTAGCAGTGAAGGGTTATATGTGGACTCATTTCTCTGGAGCTGGTTAAGGAAAAGGAAAGTCTATAGAAGTGCTAAGGCCCCAGATATTGCTTCTGTGTGTCTGGACATTAGGTCTCCTGAAGAAAACCTGGGGAGATGGGCAACAGTCTGGAGCAGAAGGTGTCTGAACTCGCCAATGACGAGCCCAGGTGAGAGGAGCTGGAAATCTGCATTTGTGCTAGATGGATCTGCCTGTGTGCTAGTGGGTTCATGTGTGAGACTGTGTCCATGACTGTGTGTGTCAGTCTATGTGTCTGTCTGAATATACTATGTACGTTTGTGTACGTGCAGTTTGATAGTTGTGTGTGTGCGTGCACTATGTATCTGACTCTTTTCCTGAGTCAGACTTAACCTGGGCCCTGTTTTAGTGCGTGTAGATCCAGTCACCAGCCTCCTGGCGTGTGATTAGGGACTCCTCATTCATGTCTGTCATAGTAAACCCTGGCATCACGGCTGAGCATTGGAAGTGAGACTGTTGTCTCTGCTGCTGGACAGGAAGATGCCTTACCTCACCAGGAACCACGGTCAGCTCAGAGAGGGCTCAGACCTCTGCTCAGCAGCATGTGCTGGTGTACATGGGAGCTGTGTCTGTGGGTAACACATGTGAGAGCAAAAAGTTATGTCGTTAGGTTTTCTCTGTATGTTACCATGTGTATGAGACCACGTGCATGGGGTGTTGGTGATAGTATAATGATGGTGCCTGTGACAGAATATTCTTAACTGCCCCATACTGACTGCCCTCTCCAGGAAGGGAAAGAGACAGAAGGGGGGAAGCATACCTCTCATTAATAGGAGGGTGTGTGCTGCTTAATGCAGTGAATGTGCCTGGGTGGGCATATGTATTGTTGGTGTGTGTTTCCTGTGATATTTTGGAATTGTTTGTGCTTTTGTGTGTTTTTGGTGATGTATGTGTATAGTGCATGAGTTACGTATATGTGGGGCATAAGTGTTTACCAGGTGTGTCATGAGCCAGCTGTGTTGATGTGCATTGAGAGTGTTTGTGGGGGAGTGGACCATCATTGAGTGATGTGTATGTCCCACTTTTTGTGTTAATTATGACTTGTATGTATGTCTATGAGTGTTTATGAGCTGAACCCCATATTGGCTACTCTTCCTTTAGGATGGAAACATGATCACAGTTCATTGACATTCTCAAATCGGCAGTGTGTGTGTGTGTGTGTGTGTGTGTCTGTGTATGTCTGTGTGTGATTTGTATGTGTCTGGGTCTGCCAACTTGCCCCTATGACCTCAGATATTCCCTTCAGAGCCCTTCTCCTGGGGCACCATTGGCTGAGCTAAACAAGCTCCAAAGAACCCCTGTGTCTGAAATGGATCTGCTGTGCTTCTCACATATCTGAGTGTGACTGTGTCACTCAGAGGTTTTTAACACTTTCACTTAATGTCCAGGCAAAGAAACATTAGGTGTCACGCTGTGTGAAGTCAGAGTGCAGGACTGCCATCATTGGTGTAGCGAACCTTGAGAGAGTCACTTAACTCGTTGGCCTCTGTTTTCAATCTACAAAGTGAAAGGAATGACACTTGCCTCATAAAACACAGGTCCTCAACTAACATGTATTTGTAAGCAAATGATAATGAATGTAAGGGTGTTTTGTTAATTGAAAAACAGAACATTGTCAATAAAGGGAACTGTCTAGGTAGGGATCTAAGAAAATTTTGAAGTACTGTCAACCCTAAATTAGCAAAGGGTGTTTCCAATGAAGAGGGAAGTTTCATGGGGAGTGGGTAAGAGCACGGGTTCTCATCATGCAGACATATTAGACTAAATTGCATGAAGTAGTCAATATTTGATCATTTTTCTCCTTTACATTTATTCTTAAAGAGGACATAAAATATGTTAGATTTAGGTGTGTACAACATGGTGATTTAGCAGTTATATACCAATCACCACAACAAGTCTTGTAACAGTCAAGTCACCATACAAAGTTATTATAATACTAACTCCATTAAAGAATATTTGACACTTTTTAACCTACAAAAATGGTGTAAAATTTATATCCCTTATATTTCTATTTCCTAACAGAATTCTTCGTGCAGCTGTGAAGATTTTTAATCTGGGAATGTAAAGCTGATGTTAGATTTACTTAGCAAACTAGATAAAGCCTTTAACCTCGTGTTCAGTACAGTGTTTATGCCACCAAAATGCTCAGCATTATTATGAAACATCATTTATGGACTATTTTGAAGATTTTCTGGCATCTCATGGTTTCAGTGGACATCCATTTCTAACTTGTCCCTGTTTTTACAGCTGGGGTTCAACGGCACAATGCTCCACAAACGCCCACTGAGCACTGGCGTCTCCCATTACTTTAAAGCAGAAAGAACTGACGGTTTTACAGGGGGTTCACCTTATAGTGCTGCCAGGGTGAATTATTAAGGTTTGGCCCTGGGCTGGTGTAGAAATTATCCCTCCAGGCTCATCAAGATGTAAACTCATAGAAGTGGGGACTTTGCTTCCCTTCTTCACTGCTGCATCTCAGTCCTTAGCAGAGGGCCCGACACTGACTCCATGTTCAATAAATCATGGTGAATGACACAGTGAATACCCTCTTGCTTCTTTGTAATGAGGTCTTGTTGACTACTTGGGGTTCCAATGTTTTCCTGCAGTCAGACTATAATAGAGGAAAGATGCATACATCCACAGGTGTGAGAAATTAATATGAAAGTTTTTAAAAACGAATGGTTTTCCCAGAAAATGATGGTATGAGATGTGATGGTTCTGATCTTCCTTTGTAGGTTCCTGAGATTCCCACACCTTCTTCACCCCCAGCAGACAGAAGAGCAGCATGAGGCCTGAGAACCAGAGCAGCGTGTCCCAGTTCCTCCTCCTGGGGCTCCCCATCCCGCCAGGGCAGCAGGGCGTGTTCTTCACCCTGTTCCTGGGCATGTACCTGACCACGGTGCTGGGCAACCTGCTCATCATCCTGCTCATCAGGCTGGACTCTCGCCTGCACACGCCCATGTACTTCTTCCTCAGCCACTTGGCCTTCTCTGACATTTCTCTTTCCTCTGTCATTGTCCCAAAGATGCTCATGAACATGCAGACTCGGCAACAATCCATTCCCTATGTGGGATGCATTTCTCAGTTGTATTTTTACATGTTTTTTGTTGGTCTTGACAACTTCCTTCTGGCTGTGATGGCATATGACAGGTACGTGGCCATCTGTCATCCCCTGAACTACACTACCATCATGAGGGAGGGGCTGTGTATGTTGCTGGTGGCTGGCTCCTGGATTATCTCCTGTGTCCATGATTTGCTGCACATTCTCCTGTTGGTCCGACTGTCTTTCGGTGCCAATAATATAATCACTCATTTCTTCTGTGACCTGGCTGCACTCCTGAAGTTGAGCTGCTCAGACATCTCTCTCAATGAGGTGGTCATTTTCACTGAGGGAGGAATTATTTTCTTCCTGCCTTTTGGTATTATTCTGGGCTCATATATCCGTATAGGGACCATCATCCTGAGGGTCCGCTCCACTAAGAGACTCTTTAAAGCCTTTTCTACCTGTGGCTCCCATCTCGCTGTGGTGTTTTTATACTACGGGACAACTGCAGGTGTTTACTTTTTCTCCTCTTCCTGGGGTTCCAAAGACATAATTGCTTCGGTCATGTATACAGTAGTTACCCCCATGCTGAACCCCTTCATCTACAGCCTGAGGAACAGAGATATAAAACAGGCCTTAGAGATGTGTGTCAATAGGGTTAAGTTCTTTAACTAGTAATCACTAAATCCTCTTGTTGCAGTCAGGAGCACAGTGAGACAGATCTTCTATACCTATTATACAGTTGATATCTCCATATAATCTTAGATTATGCATTCTGTTGTTATGTACAAGTGCTATTAATATTTAAGTTGGTCAAATTTGCTACTTGGGTTGTTACTAATTCTTTATTTCCTTGTTCATAATCTCTTATAAGGCCTATGCAAAAATTTTTGTAAATTATGTTACACAATTATAATTGTGAGTTTGTAATTTTAGACTATGTTATTGAGGATTCACTGGTTTATCATCATGATCCATTCCTGATAAACTTTTTTTTAAACTGATTATTTTTTGCTGTCTCACACTGGTGTCAAGCTGATTGTGCACATCTCTTCTCACATTTGTTAACATGTTGTTAGACTTCAATCAGCCATGATAAGAATAATTATACTATGAAAATTATCATGTGCTACAAAGCAAGACTTTATAAATGCATTTTTAAAATGAATTTAACAGCCACATCTAGCAATGGATCCTACCTTAATACCTTGTCTACTTCTGATATTAGTACAGATATATTATAACTATATCTATAGACACTATTAAAGCATTGGTAATAAAGATGCCCTTACTAGTTGTTAGTGTTTACATAGTATTATTTCCATCACTTTAAGGGTTGTTCTGTCTTTATATCTGTGAGGTGTCCATCACTAACAGTGTAAAGTTGGATTTGCTCTTTTTTGTCAAGCAACAATTATATTTGTGGAGAATTTTATCTATTGATATCCTATATAATAAAACCCTAATATGCAAATTGACCAATCGGTGGAATGACTGGTTGGTTTGATGCACACTGACCATGAGGGGCCTGACACTCAATGCTGGAACTGCCCCCTGGTGGTCAGTGCGCTCCGACATGGGGAGCTTCACTTAGCCAGAAGCCAGGCTCACAACTGGTGATTGCAGTGGCAGTGGCAGGAGCCTCTCCCACTTCCGCTGCAGGTGGGCAGTAAGGAGAAAGGGGTGCCAGACTGCAAGAGCCCAGACTGTGAGAGGGATGTCTGACTTCTCTGATGGGTCCCTAACTGTGAGAGGACTCAGGCTGAGCTGAGGGACCCCCCTCTTAGGGCAAGAATTTTGTACACTTGGCCTCAGTCTAATATAATAATATATCTAAATTTATATTTTGCATATTACTGATTTTTATTGGATACACCTGCTTCACATTTATTGTCTCTTATCTTCCTCCCTTTTGATTAATCAAAAATATATATTTTATTCCATTCCCCCTTATTTAGATATTAATCATAAATTATTATGTTGATGTTGTAATTCTTTTATGTGCTATATATAGACATAACTTCTTGCTTATTCTTTAATTTTTAATTATAGTTTAATATACAAAACATAAAATTTATCATGTTAGCCATTGGGTGGCATTTAGGACACTCAACACCAATATTTCACACTAGGACCAGTAATGAAAACTCTATGGAACATCAATGAAATTTAGTATTTTGCAACTGGGAAAAATATAAGAACAGAGATATTTATGAATCAAAATGGAGAAATATGATACATTGTTACATTTTAAAAAGCAATGTGGGAAGAACATTTATAGCATGCTACATGTCATGTAAAAATGAAGGGGAAGTAAAATATTCATTTTTATGCCAATCCTATCTAATAAAGAGGGAATATGCTAATTGACCATCACTCCATCACAAAGATGGCTGCACCCACAGCTGAAGCCAAGTTCCCATAAGGAGCCTTAACAAGCAATCAGCAGGGACCTGAGCCTACGCCCTCCCCCACCCCCGTGGGGCTTGACAGGGGACCCCAGGCTGTGCCCCCCGCCCAGCAGGGCTTGATGAGGGAACTAAGGCTGCACCCCCCTGCTGGTGGGGCTTGTCAGGGGACCTCAGGCCATACCCCCCGACCCAGCGGGGCTTGACAGAGGATCTCAGGCCATGTCCCCCACCTGGCGGGGCTTGATGGAGGACCTCAAGGCACATTCCCCACCCCAGTCTGGGCTTGGAGACCAAGGCCACGCCCCTCCATCCTGGCGCTGGGTCAGAGGACCTGAGGCTACGTCCCCTGCCCAGCAGGACTTGACATGGGTGGGACTGGCCAGGTCTGAATCTAGCCCAATGGGGGTGGGGGCAGCCAGGTGTGGGTCTCATGCAATTTGAGGTGCATGTGGGTGGGCGGGGACTTGACTCTGGGTCCCGTGATGTGCCCCAGACTCTGAAAGGAGGAAGGTTTTCATATACATTTTACTAATTTTCTTTTATCTCTGACACTTCTATTATAGAGAAAGGGCAAACAGCAATATTAAATTATTTCCTCTAATTAATCCTCTTTTAATGTGCATGAATTTCGTGCACTGGGCCAATAGTTTAAACATAAAAAAAAACACAGGAAATAGTTAAGATCTGGAAACAGCCCAAGTGCCCATCAGTAGATGAGGAATAAAAAACCCATGGTTCATTTACAAAATGGAATACTGCTTGGCCAAAAAAAAGAAAATCTCCTTTTGAGACAGCATGGATGGACCTGGAAATTATTATGCTATGTGGGAAAAGCTAGCCAGAGAAAGACAAATCCAATAGAATCTCACTTATATGTGTAATCTAATGGACAAAATAACAAAACAAAACAAAAAAAATAAATAAAAACAGAAGCATAGATACATAGAGTAGACTGACAGCTGTCAGAGGGGAGGTGTTAAGGAGGGCTGGGCAAAATAATGGTGAAGGAATAAAGAACGAAAAAATATATATCACATATAGACATGAAAAACAGTATGGTGAGTGCCAGAGGAAAAGGGGTTTTCAGGAGGAGGTGGAAGTGAACAAAGGGAGGATCAAAGGAGAGGGAAAGAGATACGAGTTTGGGTGGTTAGTGCACAATGCGGTATGCAGGTGTCGTTTTATCTTGACATCTGTACACTTGACATCTGTATGGTTTTATTAAACAATGTCAATAAATGACATTGTAATCTAGAGAAGACTGACAGCTGTAAGGGGGGACAGAATTAGTTGTGTCATTTTGACTGTTGTCTTTTGCCACTAAAAATAAATAGAAGGGGTAGTGAATAAATCAAAATAGAATAAAATAATATAAGTGAACCTAATTATAATCCTATTGCACATTGTAATAACACCAAAGAGGAAATTAAAATAAGTACCCTAAGTAATTCTTGAACCCAGAATTTTGACTATATACTCTCACAATTAAAAAAAAAAAAACAAAACACAAAAAAACTGCCAACAAAGATTTAAGCTGTACTTAGTGTGTCATTGAAAATGGTGTGAGTCAAGATTCTAAAACAGAGGAGGAAAAAAATGCAGCAGAATAGACAGACGTGTCCCAAGCCATGTCCCAGAGCAGGTAGAAAGAACAGCTGAGGGTCGCTTGGGGAGTGTTTGTTGGTGAGTTGAGGGACAGCTATACTCCAGGAGATGGTGGGGACTGTTGGACGGGGCTCCCCTGACCGGGCAGCCCCACTGCTGCTTGGTTCCCTCCCAGAGCGACGAGCTCAGACACGGAGAATGCTCCATCTTGAAGGGGAAAGTGAATATTATCAGAAGCCTAAAAATCTACAACTGCGGCACCCACCAAACAGCTGCAAACCCCAGAGCTCCGGTCCCCAATTGGCACAAACACACGGATTCAGAGGAGCTCTACACTCCACCACAGAAAGGTCAAATTTCGCCTGGGATAAGGTGAGGTCTCTGCTCCCAGCAGGAGAGAGAAACACATGCACTGCGGGAGCTGGAGGACCAGGGGAAGTCTGTGCCTAGAAAAATCCATGGCTGTTGGGGCTGGCATGATCCATGAATGTGGAAGAGGGTCCTCAGAACTGCTAATAGAAAAGAACTCTTAGAAGCAACCCATTTTGATCTGATGCAAAAGGACAGCCTAAAAATTTTAAAACTGTGCCGGCTGCTTACACCCAAGGGGAAAAAAAAAGACTGCACAGACTTGCGCACAGCCCCGGAATTCGCACACTTACTCTGGCCCTGTTTGTTTGTTTGTTTGTTTGTTTGTTTGTTTTTGTTTTGTTTTTTCTTTTTCCTTTAAATCCTTGCTTCTGATTACTAAGCCCAATGCATAGGATCACCCAATTGGGGACACCCTAAGAGACTTCAGGGGAAAAGTTGTTTTTCTGGAACCTGGGGATCAGAGTGGGGAATAACCATCAGAGAACCAGCTCTGGGGCAACCCACTCCCACAAACAGAAATTGAATGCCACAGGGAAAGCAGGATCTAAGCACTGGCTAGAGAGGACCTATAGACCCAGAGGTCAATACAGAAACACTGCCACCAAGGGGTTGAATCACAAATTGACTCTTGTGTAAACACAAATAAAGGAATAAAAGAAATTAAGACACACTGCCTACTTAAAAATCAGGATTGGCTTACAACACTGAGGAGCAGTGGAATGCAGGGAACTGCAACACTGTCTTGACTAGGAAATAGGCATGCCAAACAGAACAGTAGAGGAAGTGAATGACCTTTACTACTGCTCATTTTTATTTTTTATTTTTTTCAACTTTTACTTGAGAAACTAAGTTTTTTTCTTTTTTCCTCACTTGATTTTACCTTTTTAATTATTACATTTTTATTTTCAATCAGTATTATTACTACAACTATTTTACCTTTTTTTTTAAGTGTCATTTTATTTCCTCTTTATTTTACTTTGGGATTAGTGTTCTACATTCTATTTTCATCTTCCCTTTAGCGTCATTTCACTCTATCTCAACTTTACCTATATGCAATCACTCTCTTCATAACTTTTTCCCTTTTGTTGTCCTATTTCTCTTACCCTTTTCATGCTATAGATTTTCCCTATTCTTTCTGTTTACCCCATTAAAATTTCACCCTACTTATATATCTAATTTCCAATCCCCTGCTCCAAGCCATACACACCTCTCTCTTCACTATCCAAAAATTTGTTTTTCTCTCTGTCCTTTTGTTGTTGTTTGCTTGATTGTTGATTATATCGATTTTTTATGCTTGTTTGTGAGATTGTTTTGCTTATTCTTTTGTTTTGTTTTTTGCTTCTGTTTTCCCTCACCTCACTTGATATTAGTTGTTGTTTGTAGTTTGTATTCATCTCCAGGTACTTGTTGCTGGCATTTGTTGGGATCAGTGGATGCTCTATTGGAGTTTTCTCCCCATATATATAGTTTGTTCCCGTCTTCTTTTGTATTCTCTTTCTTTTCTCTCTTACATTTTTTTTCCTTTTCCCAATTTCATTATAGCACTCCTTTCTTGCTTTTTTTTTTTCTCTTCTTCTTTCTCTCTTATCCCCTAATTTTCCTTTCTCTGGTGGTCACCTTTATTTGAGGTTATTAATATTGTGAATACATTTCTGTTCAGTGCCTTGTGTGTTGTTCCTGGATGTGTTGTATTTTGTGCCTTTAAATCAACCCAGGAGAGAGAAAACTACATATCCAGACACACGGAGAAGAGAGATCATGAGGAGACAAAGAAACAGCCCGCATATGAAAGAAAAGCAGGCATCACCAGAAAATGAATTACCATATTTTCCGGCGTATAAGACAACTGGGTGTATAAAAGATTTTCCTGGGTTAAAAAAGTCGTCTTATACACCAAAACATACGGTAAATGAAAAGGAGGCAACACCATGCCTGAGAAAGAATGTAGAGAAATGGCTATAAGGTGGCTGAAAAGAATGGAAGATAAATTTGACAATATGAGTAAGAACCATGAGGAAATGAAGAGGAACGAAGAAGAAATGAAAAATTACATCACTGCTGTAAAGAATTCAATAGAAAGCAACAAGAGTAGACGAGAATAAATAGACGACCGCACCAGTGAGCTAGAAGACAAGGTAGAAAAAAAATACCCAAGTAGAGAAGCTTCTAGAAAAAAAATTAAAAGTCAGGAGGAGAGCCTAAGGTAACTTTGGGACAACACAAAACAAAACAACATCCACATAATAGAGGTTCCAGAAGGAGAGGAATCTAAGCAAGGAATAGAAAACCTGTTTGAAGAAATAATGACAGAAAACTTCCCTGATATAGGGGAAAACCCCCACACAAATCCAAGAAGATCACAGAATCCAAGCAAAATGAACCCCAAAAGACTGACACCAAGGCACATTATAATTAAATGAGCAAACAACAACAAATTAAGAATCTTAAAGGTGGCCAGAGAGATACAGAAAGTTACCTACAAAGAAACTCCCATCAGACTAGCGACTGATTTCTCAACAGAAACTCATCAGGCCAGATGGGAATGGAATTAAATATACAATGTCATGCAAAGGAAGGGTCTCAATCCAAGAATACTGTACCCAGCAAGGCTATCAATCAAAATTGAAGGTGAATTCAGGAGCTTCACAGACAAAAAAGGACTAAGGGAATTTATTACCACCAAACCAGCAATGCCAGAAATGCAAAAGGGTCTGCTGTAAAAAAAAAAGAAATAGAAAGCAAAGAATAAACACAGGTAAAGAATTAAAATGGCGACAAATAAGCACCTATCAATAATAACTTTAAATGTAAATGGATGAAATGCACCAATCAAAAGATATAGGGTAATGGATTGGATAAGAAAACATGACCCATATATCTGCTGTCTACAAAAAATCCAACTCAGAAAAAAAGACACACAGAGACTAAGGGTGAAGGGATGGAAAAGGTTTTTCAGATGAATGGAAATGAAAATAAAGCTGGGGTAGCAATACTTATATCTGACAAATTAGATCTCAAAGTGAAGGACATTACAAGAGATAAGGAAGGCCAAATCAAAATACTAATGGGGGCAATCCAACAAGAAGAAATAACTCTGGTAAACATATACGCACCCAATACAGGAGCACCCAAATACATAAACTCCTGGAATATATCAAGAGAGAGATTGACAGCAATACAATCATAGTAGGAGACTTTAATACCCCACTATCACCATTGGACAAATCCTCTAAACAAAAAATCAGCAAAGAAACATCAATCCTAAATGGCTAACTAGATCAGATGGACTTAATTGACATCTTCAGAACATTTCACCCCAAAGCCACAGAATATACCTTCTTCTCAAGTGCACATGGGTCATTTTCAAAGATAGGCCATATGTTGGGTCACAGGCAAAGTCTCTTCAAATTCAAGAAGATAGAAATCATATCAAGCATTTTCTCAGATCACAGTGACATAAAACTGGAAATCAACTACAATAAAAACAATCCAAAAATATCAATCACATGAACACTAAACAGCATGCTAATAAACAATGACTGGGTTACCAGAGAGATCTAAGAAGAAATAAAAAACATCACGGCAACAAATGACAATGAAAACACAACAATCCAAATTCTATGGGACACAGCAAAAGCAGTCTTCAGAGGGAAGTTTATATCTCCATAAGCCTACTGCAAAAAACAAGAAACAATGGTAATAAATTACCTAACCCTACAACTCAAAGTGTTAGAAAGAGAGCAACAAGAAAAGCCCAGTGTAAGCAGAAGGAAGAAAATAATAAAGATCAGAGTACAGATAAATGACATTGAGACAAAAACAAAAACAAAAAAAAACAATACAAAAAATCAACAAAACCAAGAGCTAGTTCTTTGAAAGGATAAACAAGATTGATGAACCTCTATCCAGGCTCACCAAGAAGCAAAGAGAAAGGACCCAAATAAACAAAATCAGAAATGAAAGAGGAGAAATAACAACAGACCCCACCAAAAAACAAAGGACTGTTACAAAATACTATGAACAACTCTATTCCAACAAACTGGACAACCTGGAGGAAATGGACATAATCCTAGAAAAATACAACCTTCCAAAACTCAATCAGGAAGAATCTAAACATGTCAATAGGCCAATTACTATGGAAGAAATTGAAGCAGTCATCAAAAAGCTTCCAACAAACAAAAGCCCAGGGCCAGACGGCTTCACAGGGGAGTTTTACGAAACATTCAAGGAAGAACTAAAACCTATCCTCGTCAGACTACTCCAAAAAATTCAAGAGGAATGAACACTTCCAAGGTCCTTCTATGAAGCCAGCATCACCCTAATACCAAAAACCAGATAAAAACAACACAATGAAAGAGAATTACAGGCCAATATCCCTCATGAACATCGATGCCAAAATCCTCAATAAATTCTAGCAAATCTGCTCCAGCAATACATTAGAAAGATCATACACCATGACCAAGTAGGATTTATCCAAGGAATGCAAGGATGGTACAAAATCCGCAAATCAATAAACGTGATACATTACATAAACAAATTGAGAGATAAAAATCACATAGTCATATCAATAGATGCAGAAAAAGCATTTGACAAAATCCAACACCCTTTCTTGATAAAAACTCTCAGCAAGGTGGGAATAGAAGGATCATACCTCAACATAATAAAAGCTATATATGACAAACCCACAGCAAACATCATACTCAATGGGCAAAAACTAAAACCCTTTCCCCTAAGAACAGGAACAAGACAGGGATGCCCACTCTCACCACTCCTGTTCCACATAGTACTGGAAGTATTAGCCATTGCAATTAGACAAGAAGAAGAAATAAGAGGCATCAATATTGGAAAAGAAGAAGTAAAACTGTCCTTATTTGCAGATGACATAATATTGTACATAAAAAACCCAAAAGATTCCATCAAAAAACTAATAGACTTAATAAATGAATTCAGCAATGTAGCGGGATACAAAATTAACGCCAAGAAATCTATGGCATTTCTATACACGAATAGTGAACTTACAGAAAGAGAGACTAAAAAAGCAATCCCATTTACCATCACACCAAAAACAAAACAAACAAAAAAAAACTAAAATACCTAAGAATAAACTTAACTAAGGAGGTAAAAGACCTATACACGAAAAACTACAAGACACTGAAAAAAGAGATAGAGAAAGACATAAACAGATGGAAGAACATACCATGTTCATGTATTGGGAGAATCAACTTCATTAAAATGTCCATACTACCCAAAGCAATCTATAGATTCAATGCACTCCCCATCAAAATACCAACAGCATATTTCACAGATCTAGAAAGAACTCTCCAAAAATTCATCTGGAATAAAAAAAGACCCCGAATAGCCACAGCAATCCTGAGAAAGAAGAATAAATTAGGAGGGATCTCAATACCAGACTTCAAGCTGTATTACAAAGCCACTGTTCTCAAAACAGCCTGGTACTGGCACAAGAACAGACATATAGACCAATGGAATAGAATATAGAATCCAGATATCGACCCAAACCACTATGCTCAATTAATATTTGACAAAGGAGGCATGAACATACAATGGAGTGAAGACAGTCTCTTCAATAAATGATGTTGGGAAAATTGGACAGATAAATGCAGAAAAATGAAACTAGATCACCAACTTACACCATACATAAAAATAAACTCAAAATGATACAGGACTTAAACATAAGACGGGAAACCATAAAAATACTAGAGGAATCCACAGGCAACAAAATCTCAGACATATGCCAAAAGAACTTCTTCACTGACACTGCCCCTAGGGCAATGGAAGCTAAAGAGAAAATTAACAAATGGGACTACATCAAAATAAAAATCTTTTTTACAGCAAAAGAAACCATCAACAAAACAACAAGAAAGCCCACTGTAAGGGAGAACATATTTGCAAATGCCATCACGGATAAAGGTTTAATTTCCAATATCTACAGGCAGCTTATCCAACTTAATAAAAGGAAGATAAATGATCCAATAAAAAAATGGGCAACAGACCTAAATAGAATCTTTTCAAAAGAAGACAGAAGGAAGGCCAAGAGACACATGAAAACATGTTCAAAGTCACTTATTATCCAAGAGATGCAAATCAAAACAACAATCCCGTACCATCTCACACCGGTCAGAATGGCTATCATCAACAAATCAACAAATGACAAGTGTTGGCGAGGAAGCGGGAGAAAAAGGAACCCTCCTGCACTGCTGGTGGGAATGCAGACTGATGCAGCGACTGTGGAGAACAGTATGGAGTTTCCTCAAAAAACTGAAAATGGAACTCCCATTTGACCCAGGAATCCCACTCCTGGGAATATATCCGAAGAAACTAGAAACACCAATCAGAAAGGATATATGCACCACTATGTTCATAGCAGCACAATTCACCATAGCTAAGATTTGGAAACAGCCTAGGTGCCCGTCAGCAGATGACTGGATCAGAAAACTGTGGTACATCTACACAATGGAATACTATGCTGCCATAAAAAAGGAATTCTCATCATTTGCAGCAACCTGGATGGAATTGGGGAACATTATGCTAAGTGAAATAAGCCAGTCAATGAAAGAAAAATACCACATGATCTCACTCATTTATGGATAATAAAGAACATTATAAACTGATGAACAAAAAGATAGATACAGAGACAGTAAAGCATCAAACAGACTGTCAAATTACAGGGGGAAGGTTAGGGAGAGGTGGGGGAGATAAGAGATCAACCGAAGGACTTGTATGCATGCATATAAGCATAACCAATGGATGCAAAACTCTGGGGGGTGAGGGCATGTATGGGTGTGGGTTGCGGGGGGGGGGGGGCCAATGGTAAGATATGTACACATATAATACCTTAATAAAAATTATTTTTAAAAAAGACAGGGATGCCCACTCTCACCACTCCTGTTTGACATAGTACTGGAAGTATTACCCATTGCAATTAGACAAGAAGAAGAAATAAAAGGCATCCAATTGGGAAAGAAGAAGTAAAGCTGTCCTTATTTGCAGATGACATGATATTGTACATAAAAAACCCGAAAGACTACATCAAAATCTATTAGACTTAATAAATGAATTCAGCAATGTACCAGGATACAAATTTGATGCCAAGAAATCTATGGAATTTCTATATACCAATTGTGAACTTACAGAAAGAGAGGCTAAAAAAGCAATCCCATTTACCATTTCACCAAAAAAATTAAGATACCTAGGAATAAACTTAACTAAGAAGGTAAAAGACCTATACACGGAAAACTACGGAACACTGAAAAAAGAGATAAAGGAAGACGTAAACAGATGGATTGGTAAAATCAACATCATTAAAATGTCCATACTACCCAAAGCAATCTATAGATTCAATGCACTCCCCATTAAAATACCAATGGCATATTTCACAGATCTAGAAAGAACTCTCCAAAAATTCATCTGGAATTAAAAAAAAAAAAAAAAAAAAAAAAGACCCTGAATAGCCACAGCAATCCTGAGAAAGAAGAACAAAGTAGATGGGATCTCAATACCAGATTTCAAACTGTATATTACAAAGCCACTGTTCTCAAAATAGCCTGGTACTGTTACAAGAACAGACATATAGACCAATGGAATAGAATATAGAATCCAGATATCAACCCAATTAATATTTGACAAAGGAGGCATGAACATACTATGGAGTGAAGACAGTCTCTTCAATAAATGGTGTAAGGAAAATTGGACAGATACATTCAAAAAAATGAAACTAGTCCACAAACTTACACCATTCACAAAAATAAACTCAAAATGGATACAGGACTTACAAATACAATGAGAAACCATAAAAATACTAGAGGAATCCACAGGCAGAGAAATCTCAGACACATGCTGAAGCAATTTCTTCACCGATACCACTCCTAGAGCAATGGAAACTAAAGAGAAAATAAACAAATGGGACTACATCAAAATAAAAGCTTTTGCAAAGCAAAAGAAACCATCAACAAAACAACAAGAAAGCCCCCTGCAAGGTAGAACATATTTGCAAATGTTATCACTGATAAAGGTTTAATCTCCAACATCTACAGGGAGGTTATACAACTTAATAAAAGGAAGATTAATGATTCAATTTAAAAAATGGGCAATGGACCTAAATAGAATCTTTTCAAAAGAAGACAGAAGGAAGGCCAAGAGACATATGAAAACATGCTCGAAGTAACTAATTATCCAAGAGATGCAAATTAAAACGACAATGCAGTACCATGTCACACCGGTCAGAATGGCAATCAACAACAAATCAACAAATGACAAGTGTTGGCGAGGATGCAGAGAAAAAGGAACCCTCGTGCACTACTGGTGTGAATGCAGACTGGTGCAGCCACTGTGGAGAACAGTATGAAGTTTCCTCAAAAAACTAAAAATGGAACTCCCATTTTACCCAGTAATCCCACTCCTGGGAATATATCCCAGGAAACTAGAAACACCAATCAGAAAGGATATATGTACACCTATGTTCATAGCAGCAAAATTTACAATAGCTAAGATTTGGAAACAGCCTAAATGCCCATCAGTAGATGAGTGGATTAGAAAACTATGGTACATCTATGCAATGGAATACTACGCTGTAATAAAAAGTAAGTAATTCTTACCATTTGCAGCAGCATGGATAGACCTGGAGAGCATTATGTTAAGTAAAATAAGCCAACCATTGAAAGAAAAATACCACATGATCCCTCTCACTTATGGAAAATAAAGAACATTATAACCTGATGACCCAAAAGATAGATACAGAGGCAATAAAGCACTGAACAGACTGTCAAATTACAGTGGGGAGGCTGGGGAGCGTTGGGGAGGGGGGGAAAGAGATCAACCAAAGGACTTGTATGCATGCATACAAGCATAACCAATGGACACAAGACACTGGGGGTGGGGGTGGGATGAGGGCATGTGACCGGGGGTAGGAGAGGCTGGGGGAAGGTCAATGGGGGGAAAAAAGAGATATATGTACTACTATATGTAATACTTTAAAACAATAAAAAGAAATAATACAGATATATACTTACTCAGTAAAAAAAAAAAGGATAATAACACTAGCTATTGGAAACATTATATATCCTTCTGATAATATGCACTGTGGTATATCAGCTATAAATCTAAGCCTGAAATATACATACAAGCTTACATACATACATACTTATACAAACACAGAAGGTAAACGTAGTAAAATGTTAACCATTAGGGGATATGGCTGAATTCTTTGTCCAGGAATTCTTAATATCATTATTACAACTTTCTATATCTTTAAAATAATATCAAAATAGAAAGTTGAAAAATCCTTCTTCCCAGCTGGAACAATGCCCAAGAAGAAAGGCATCCAGGGCATGACTGGAATCAGGGACACTGTCCCCCAGGACTCCAGTCCCTCTGGCTCTTGGACACACAGCTCCCAAAGGGCAGTCAGAAATCAGCCACAAGCTTGGGGACTTGGTTGCAGTCTCTCAGTAGCAGTGAAGTGTTACCTTTGAACTCATTTCTCTGGAGCTGGTTAAGGAAAATGCAAGTCTGTGGAAGTGCCAAGGCCCCAGATATTGCTTTGTGTGCTTGGATGGTAGGTCTCCTGAAGAAAACCTAAGGAGATGGGCAACAGTCTGAAGCAGAAGGTGTCTGAACTCACCAATGACGAGCCCATGTGAGAGGAGCTGGAAATCTGTACTTGGCTATGGATCTGCCTGTGTGCTAGTGGGTTCATGTATGAGACTGTGTCCACCAATGTGTGTGTGTGTGTGTGTGTGTGTGTGTGCGTGTGTGTGTATTGTGTATGCTTGTGTAGGTACTATTTGATAGTTACATGTCTGTATGTGTGCTATGAATCTGACTCAGTCTTGTTTTAGTTGTTGTAGATCAAGTTACCAGCCTCCTGGCATGTGGTTGGGGACCCCTAATTCATGTCTGTAACTGTAAATACTGGCATAATAGCTGAGCACCTGGAGTGATGTTCTCTGTGCTGCTGGACAAGAAGTTGCTGATCTCACAAGGAGCCAAGGTCAGCTCAGAGAGGGCTTAGACCTCTGCTTAGCAGTGTTTTGTGGTGCATATGTGAGCTGTGTCTGTGGGTGAGACACTCATCTGTGAGAACTAAAAGGTGTGTTGTTGGATTTTCTCTGTATGTGACCATCTGTGTGTAACCACATGCATGAGTGTTGGTGGTGGTTTAATGACTGTGCCTATGACTGAGTAGGCTTAACTTCCCCACACTGACTGCCTTCCCCAGGAAGGGGATGACCAGAAGGGGGAAAGCATGCCTCTCATTAATAGGAGAGTGTATACTATTTGTTGTAATGAGTATAGCTATGTGTGCATATGTGTGTGGTGTGTGTTTCTTGCAAGATTTTTGAATTGTTTGTGATCTTGTGTGTTTTTGGTGAAGTATGTGTAGTGTTTGAGTTACAGATATGTGGTGAGAGGGTTTACCAGGTATGTTATGAAGCAGGTATGTTGATGTGCATGTGAGTTTTTGGGTGAGTGGTGCATCATTGTATATTGTGTATGTCCAACTTCATATGTTAATTTTGACTTGTGTATATGTATATGTTTCTGAGCTAAACCCAATACTGGCTATCCTTCCCTTAGGATGGGAACGTGATCACAGTTCATTAAAATTTTCAAATCAGCAGTGTGTGTGTGTGTGTGTGTATGATCTGCATCATGGCTCAAGTATTTTCTAAAGTGTCCTTCTGGGGCACCATTACCTAAGATACTCAAATTCTAAGCAACACCCTGTTTCTTGAAATGGATCTGCTATCATTTTTATGTACCTGAGTGTGACAGAGTTACTCAGAATTTTCCAACCTCTTCTTTACTTTTACTAAACATCCCAGGGAAACAAACAAACAAAACAACCATAAACTCCAGGCATCATGATGTGTGAAGGTATTGGGCAGAATTAGCATTAAATAGTGATGAGACCTTGGGGAAGTTATTTAAAAGTGTCACTTCTCCATCTATAAAATGGAAAGAATTACACTAGTTTTGTGAATCTTGCAGAGACCATCAGTAAATAGTTATTGCATAAATAGACATTAAAGTATTTGAGAATTTTTTGTCAGTTGCAAAATAAATAAATATGAAGAGCTAAAATTATCTAGTAAAGGGAATAAAAACATTTTGTACATCTCTGGGTCCTCACAGCTCTAAAATGGTACACTGTGCTTGGCTCCTCTAAGCAAGAAAAAGGAAGTTTCCTGTGTAATGATTAAGAGCATGGGTTCTGACCACACAGACATATTAGACTGAACTCCATGAAGTAGCTAATACTTGGTGATTTTTAATTTATAGAAAATGGTAATACATATATATCAAGTTATAAACAGTATGTATCACATATATAATAGATACTAATATACACACATGTATTTGTGCACCATTCTGTCCCTGCTGTACTACTGTGTGCCTACAGAATTTGTCATTTGTGCTTATATTTCGTAACTAAAATAGGTCAAAGAATACAAACTCTTAGAGCAGCTGTGAAGATGTTTTAAAATTTGGCAATGTAAGGCTGATGTGTGGATTTAATTAGGAAATGTAGGTAAAGTCTGTATCCTGGTACCCAATGTTCATCTAAATCAGGCGTCCTCAAACTATGGCCCGCGGGCCACATGCGGGTGTTTTTGCTGTTTTGTTTTTTTACTTCAAAATAAGATATGTGCAGTGTGCATAAAAATTTGTTCATAGTTTTTTTTTTTAAAACTATAGTCCGGCCCTCCAACGGTCTGAGGAACAGTGAACTGGCCCCCTGTTTAAAAAGTTTGAGGACCCCTGATCTAAATGTTCAGCATTATTATGAAAGACTAGTGGCCCAGTACATGAAATTCATGCATTGGAGGGGGGCGGTTCCCTCAGCCTGGCCTGCACCCTCTCCAATCTGGGGCCCCTTGGGGGATGTCAAACTGCCGGGGGATGTTCCTGTGGGATTGGGCCTAAACTGGCAGTCGGACATCCCTCTCGCAATCTGGAAGCACTGGCTCCTAACCACACACCTGCCTGCCCAATGGCTCTAACCACTCTTACCTGCCAGCCTGCTCACCCACAATTGCTCTGCCCCCGCTGGCCTGATCGCCCCCCAAATGCCCTCCACTGCCAGCCTCATGGCCCCCAACTGCCCTCCCCAGCCAGAGGCCCTCTGCAGCTGGGCCAGAGGCCCCCCACTGCCAGGCGCGGAAAACTTGCCTCATAGCTGCGGTGACAAAGCAAGAATTCCACCAGGCTGCTCACACTACCTGGTCTCAGGGGCTGCCACCTCCACCCCCAGGACTGGGGGACTCCAGCAGGGCTGAGAGAACTGGGCACCGCCATCTTTGTGGCAGAGTCATAGTTAATTTGCATATTCTCTCTTTATTAGATAGGCTAGTTTATGGACTATTCTGTTTTGGAGCTATTCTGGCATCAAGTGGCTTTCAATGGCCACCCATTTCCAGACTGTTCTTCAGTTTAAAGCTGAGGGTAATGGGACCCAGAGGTTCATAGGAGGAGGGTGACAACACTCCAACAATGCCAACTGAGCACTGGAGTCTCACGTTACTTTAAGGCACAAAAAAACTGACACCAGTTTTCTGGGGTTCATCTTCTGTTTCTGTCACAGTGAATTATTATGTCTTGGCTCTGGCCTGATGAGAATAAAGGGATAATTTCTACATCAAGATCTAAACTAATAGATGTGGGGGACTTGCTTTTTTGTCTCTGCTGCATCTCAGTCCTTAGTAGAGGTCCCAACACAGACTTGATGTTAAAAGTAATGGTTGAATAAAACAGTGAACCCCTCCTGCTTCTGTGTGATGATGTCTTGTTGACTATTTTGGGTTTTAATGTTTCCTGAAGCCAGATTGTATTAGAGGAAAAATTCATACATGCACAGGTGTGAGAAATTAATATGAAAGTATTTAAAAATTAATGGTTTTCCAGATTTTAAGGAATTGGCTCATGCAATTGTGGATGGTTCTGGTCTTCCTTTGTAGGTTCCTAAGATTCCCAACCCTTCTTCATCCCCAGCAGACAGAAGAGCAGCATGAGGCCTGAAAACCAGAGCAGCGTGTCCGAGTTTCTCCTCCTGGGGCTCCCCATCCCTCCAGGGCAGCAGGGCGTGTTCTTCACCCTGTTCCTGGGCATGTACCTGACCACGGTGCTGGGCAACCTGCTCATCATCCTGCTCATCAGGCTGGACTCTCGCCTGCACACGCCCATGTACTTCTTCCTCAGCCACTTGGCCTTCTCTGACGTCTCCTTCTCATCTGTCATTGTCCCTAAGATGCTCATGAACATGCAGATTCAGCACCTCCGCATTTCCTACCCAGGGTGTATTTCACAGATGTATTTTTATATACTTTTTGGTTGTGTTGATAATCTCCTTCTGGCAGTGATGGCATATGACAGGTACGTGGCCATTTGTCACCCTCTACATTATACCATCATCATGAGGGAGGGGCTGTGTGTGCTATTGGTGGCTGGTTCCTGGATTCTCTCCTGTAGCAGTGCCCTGTTGCACACCCTCCTCTTGGTCCAGCTGTCCTTCTGTACTTACAACATCATTCCCCACTTTTTCTGTAGCCTTCCTATTCTACTCAAGCTGTCTTGCTCAAACACCTCTGTCAATGAGCTGGTTATATTCACTGCAGGGGCTGTAGTTGTCATTTTTCCATTGAGTGGCATCATGACCTCCTATGGCCACATTGCAGCCTCCATCCTGAGGGTCCCCTCTACCAAAGGGATCTGCAAAGCCTTGTCCACCTGTGGCTCCCATCTGTGTGTGGTGTCTCTCTTCTATGGAACAATTATGGCTCTGTACTTTTCCTCCTCATCAAACAACTCTAATGACAAAGACATGATTGCCTCTCTGATGTATACAGTGGTGACCCCCATGCTGAACCCCTTCATCTATAGCCTGAGGAACAAAGACATGAAATTGGCTCTGGGGATTCTTTTCAGAA
This sequence comes from Eptesicus fuscus, assembly GCF_027574615.1. Taxonomy (NCBI): domain Eukaryota; kingdom Metazoa; phylum Chordata; class Mammalia; order Chiroptera; family Vespertilionidae; genus Eptesicus; species Eptesicus fuscus. Next base: position 62,915,369 of record NC_072487.1, on the reverse strand, counting down.
ACAGTGTCCTTGTTGCCAAGTGAGAATTATCTGATTGTGTTCTTATTTCACCCACTGACCTTGTCAATAATCCTGTAATATGGTGTGTTGACTGTCCATGTCGCTAGCATTCTCCCCACTGCTCTTATTGTATCTAATCCCTTTTGATTTAGTCATATCTTCTGTCCATTTATTCTTTCATGATCAAAATATGGCACTGCCCACAACACACACTTATCCTGAAGTCATCAAACTCTTGGTTAGTCAGGCTTGGACTGATCTTTCTAAATAGCTTGCGCTGTCAGCTTATCCTCCTGAAGAGACATTAAAGACTTGCTAAGTTCACAAAACAACCAACCATCTTTCTCAAAATGAAAATGACACTGGCATGTTATGCTTCCTTTTAAAAGATAAAACCAGTTTGGCTTTAGGCTAACTTGAGGTGTGAAATAAGGCTATACCTTCTCAGGCCTTGATTTTCTAACTCTTAGGTGACTTAGGTGACAGCTGGTCAGAATTCTTATGTCTGTTTATGGTACTTACTTTGTCTATAATGAAATGAACAATTGGACCCTGAATCAGAGCCGGCTTAAAGTTTTGTGAAATATTGTTTGAATAGATTAGAAAAAGCCCTCCTCAACATTAGGTAATATGGCTTTTAATTAGAATTCACAGTTTCTGTCTGTTGGAGTAAATAAGATATAAATCACCTCATTTCCTCTCTTTTATCTATTGTTTTCCAAAGTTACAAATATTCAGTAAAGTTTCTAATGTTTTGTTTAATAAAGCGTGGAATGCTATACCTTTTAATGTAGTAGGTAGTTAATAAAGTGCTTTTGATGTTTTGCTAAAACCTAAATAAACTTTAATTTGATTCTGCTTGTGACAAGAACTTAATCAGGGACCACATTCTGCAATTTTTGCCTCTAAGTTGGATTTTTGTGGTGAGAACAGGCTATCTCTGTCTGATTAATATTAGTCATGAACTAATTATTGTCTTATTCTCAAACTGAGAGCTCCCATTTCTAATAGGGAAAAGCTAAATGCCTGAATTTGTAACTCATGCATATAAAAATATTTATGCATGAATATGATATGCCAGGTGATTTTCTAAGTTCTGCATATCACTTTTTTTTAAAAGACACCCAATCCCCACATAGGATATATATTCCAACCCTCATGACCCCACTCCTCATGCTACTCTTTCTCCAGAGCAGTTTTTAATTTTCTAACACATCATAGTCTTACTAATTTCCTTTATTGTCATTGCTTCTTTACTGGAATCTCAGCTCTATACGAGATGGGCCTGAATCTGAAATAAAGAAATAAATTCTAAGTTTTGTTTGTAGGTAAAAACTGCCATGAATAAAGGAAGCATAGAAAGGGGGAGCAAATGCCCATCAAAAAGAATGAAATCTTGCCATCTGCAACAACATGGATGGACCTAGAGGGTATTGTGCTGAGTGAAATAAGTCAGACAGGGAAGGACAAATACCATATGATTTTACTTATATGTGGAATCTTAAAGAGAATAAATGAACAAACAAAACAGAAGCAAACTCATAGATACAGAGAACAAACTTGATGTTTGCCAGATGGGAGGGAGGTAAGAGGATGACTGAAAAAGGTGAAGTATTAAGAAGTAGTAATTGGTAGTTATAGAATAGTCACAGGATATAAAGCACATCTTAGGGAATGTGGTCAATAATATTGTAAGATCTATGTATGGTGTCAATGGGTACTGGACTTTTCAGGAGGACCATTTTGTAAGTTATATAAACTCTAACTACTAAGCTGTACACCTGAAATGAATATAACATTGAATGTCAACTGTAATTGAAAAAAGGGGGGAATCAGAGGGCTGTGGTCAGGGTTTTTAATTTACATTGTGTGGCCCAAGTAGAGCTCATTGGAAAAAATAACACCCAAACAAAGACCTTAGTGAGGACAGGTAAATGAGCCATGGGCATATTTGAGGAAAAGCATTCCAAGCATGAAAATCAGCAACCTGAAATACTCTGAGGTGAGATGATGCCTGGCCCATTGCAGGAACATTAAGGGGGCCTCTGGATCTGGACAAGGCCACTGGGGGAGGGATGGTAGCTGATAAGTTTGGAGGTATCAGGAGACCATATTGGTTGGGTACTTATAGTCATAGTAGGTCAGTGATGGCGAACCTAAGACACGCGTGTCAGCACTGTCACGCATAGCCATTTCTGATGGCACACGGCCGCTGAGGTGGCCGCATGTCAAGGATGAAACATTTGCTGCTCCTGAGGATGAAACACTCGCAAATGTTTCATCCTCAGGAGCAGCAAATGTTTCATCCTCGGCATGCGGCCGCCTCAGCGGCCGCATGTCATCAGAAATGGCTACGCATGTCAGTGCTGACACGCGTGTCATAGGTTCACCATCACTGGTATAGGTGGTAAAGATGTAGCTTTCTTGTGGTTAATATTTACATGGCATTTCTTTTCCATTACATTACACTTTTCTATAATTTTATATCTGAGAGGTGTTAACTGTGTAAAGTTGGATTTTGCACATCTTAGGTACAGGAACAATTATTATATTTATGGAGATTTTTATCTATATAGAGTCCCAGTGCATGAATTTGTGCACGGGTGTGGCCCAGCTGATCAGGGCACATCGGGGCCAGGCCTATAGGGAAGAGAAAATGGCAGGAGTTTGGCCAGTGGGCCCTGCCCCGAATTGTGGTGGGGAGCTGATTGGGGGCGGGGCCAGCCATGGGAGGGGCTGTAGGCAGTGGGCCAGCCAGCCCCGCCCCCAAATGGGGTGGGGGGGGCAGATCGGGGGATAGCAGCCTCAGAAAGGGGCCATTGGTGGCTGGCCAGCAGGCCCTCCTCTGATCAGAGTGGGAGGGCTGATCTGGGTCAGAGCTGGTTGGGGGAGGGGTCGCAGGTGGTTGGCCGGCCAAGCCCACTCCCTATTGGGGTAGGGGATGATCAGGGGTGGGGCCAGCTGGGGGAGAGGCTGCGGGCCAATCGGGATTGGGCAGGGCGATCAAGGGTGGGACCAGCCAGAAGGAAGGGCCGTGGGGGGCGGGGGAGGAGGGGTGGCCAACTGCCCAGCCCTCAATCAGGTTGGGAAAGGCCAATCTGGGGTGGGGCTGGTTGGGCAGAGGGGCTGCAGGAAGTTTACCTGCTGGCGCCACCCTGCCAATCGGGATGGTTCACTGGCCGCAGTGGGCATCATAGCTACCAATCATTCTGGTCGTTATGGCATTCTGGTGGTTATGGCACTCCGGTCACTGACTTTTTATATATATAGATATCTAATGCATACATAATATATTTAAACTTATATTTTCCACATTACTATGACTTTATTCAATACATCTTTTTCATATGTATTTTCTTGTCTTCCTCCTTTTTGATTAAATATATATTTTGTTATTTCATTCCCCCTCTATTAGCTTATTAATCCTAAATTATTATTATCTTATAATTCTTACCTGTTTTTATGTAAAAATTACTTGTTATCTTTTCCTTAATTTTTAATTTTTTAATTACATTTTACTATACAAAACACAAATTTTACCATTTCAGCTATTTGAGGTATACAATTCCGAGGCATTTAGGACATTCATCACCAATATCTCACTCTAGGACTCCTAAAGAAAACTCTATAGAACATCAATGCAATTGAGTATTTTGCAACTGTGGAAAAATAAGAACAAACATATCTATGGATCAATATGAAGAAATATGAGGATATATTGGTAAATGGGAGGAAAGCAATGTGCAAAAGGATACTTATAGCATGCTACTTTCTATGTAAAAATGAAGGGGAAATAAAATATAAAAAATCTTCCCATTTAAGAAATAAGAAACACAAGCAAAATTAATCAGAAACTAATAAGATTGTTTACCTAAAAGAGGTGGGGCAGAAAAGATGGGAGATGAGTAGAATTATTTGTATCATGTGACCATGTTGTCTTTTGTCACTAAAATTAAATAGGAGAGATGGTGAACAAAAATCAAAACCAAATGAATCTAACCATATTTCAAATTAACACCATAATTAGACTAAAGGGGGAAATAAAATAAGTAATCTAAGTAATTCTTGAATTGAGAATTATGTCTATATATTCTCAAGAACAGGCATAGAGATCAATGGAATAGAACAGAGAACCCTGGAGTTGAATTGACCCAAGTAATTACCCTCAATTAATATTTGACAAAGGAGGAAAGAGCATACAATGGAGTCAAGACAGTCTCTTCAACAAATGGTGGGGAAACTGGACAAGTACATGTAAAAAAAAGTGAAACTATACCACCAACTTACACCATAGACAAGAATAAACTCAAAACTGATAAAATAATTAATTGTTAAGTTGTGAAGTCATAAAAAATCTTAGAAGAAACCATAGGCAGCAAAATCTCAGACATCTCTCATAGCAATATGTTTACTGATACATGTCCTAGGACAAAGGAAACTAAGCAGCCAATAAACAAATGGGACTACATGAAAATAAAAAGCTTCTGCACAGCAAATGAAACCATCAACCAAAGGGAGCCCACTGCATGAAGAACATATTTGCCAATGGTACATCTGATAAGGTCTTAATTTCTAAAATATTTAAGGAACTCATAAAACTTAATAAAAGGAAGACAAACAATCCAATAAAAAATGGGCAAATGACATCAATAGATACTTCGCCAAAGTGACCAAGAGACATATGAAAAAATTGCTCAAAGTCATGATCATCAGAGAGATCTGAATTAAAATGACAATGAGGTATCACCTCAGACTTGTCAGAATAGCTACCATTAACAAATCAACAAATGACAAGTGCTGGCAAGGATATGGAGAAAAGGGAACCATAGTACACTGCCAGTGGGAATGCAGAATGGTGCAGCAATTATGGAAAACATTATGGAGTTTCCTCAAAAAATTAAATATGGAACTCCCATTTGACCCAGTGATCCCACTTCTAGGAATATATTGTGAGAAACATGAAACACAAGTCAGAAAGAATGTATGCACCCTGATGTAAATTGATAGTCGTACAATTTACAATACCTAACATCTGGAAACATCCCAAGTGCCCATCCATAGATGAGTGGATTAAGTGCATTTACACAATGAAATACCATGTGGCTGTAAAAAAAAAAAGGAAATCTTACCATTTGCAACAGTATGGGTGGACCTGGAGAGTACTATGCTAAGAGAAATAAGCCAGTCAAAGAAAGATAAGTATCACATGATCTCACTCATATGTGGAATGTAATGAATAAAATAAACTTATGAACAAAATAGATCCAGAGCCATAAAAGCATGGAACAGACTGACAAATTTTAGAGAATGGTTGGAAGTGGGGGGTAGAAATGGGGGGTAAACTAACAGGGGAACTTCTCTGAATATATTCATAGCCCATGGAAACAGACAATAGTGTGGTCAAGGCATGGGAGGGCAGATATGGTGTAGAGGGACAGGTATGGTATAGAGAGGCAGGTATGGTGTAGAGGGAGTCAATGGGGGAAAAAACAAAGGGGCATCTGTAATACTTTCAACTATACAGATAAAAACAAAAACAAAACAGAAACAAAGTTTTAAGCTGTACTTAGTGTGTCATTAACAGTTGGTACAAGTTCAAGTTTCTGAAACAACTCACCATGTATCCAAAGATTCAGGAATTAAGTAGACATTGAGGGAAAGAGAGTGACTCCTAAGTCTCTGGGAAAGGCGCTGTGTACATGGAAAAGGAGAGAATGGGAAGAACTCCAAAATGGCAAACTAGAGTAGGAGGTATTGAGTGGAACTTAAGGATTTTTAAAATATATAAATAGATTGAAATTTATAGGTTATAGAGCAACACCTATACTTGTTCCAGTCCCCATTCTTCTACTTCTATCGTGACCCACCTCTTATGGGTAAACTTTCCCTTAGTTCCTTAATTTCTGGTTTTTACTTCTTGTGTTTCTTTAATGAATACTTCCCAGTTGGCTTCTCTGCGATCATTTAGAATCCTTGTAAGTAATGACCATACCTAGAGCTTCAGAATGAATAACAACTGTAATGGATTATAAATCAGAGTAAGAATCCATGACTCCATAATGATATAAATAAATTAATATGAATGAAAAATAAGAATAAGACCCTTCTCATAGGAGAATACAATTAATAAGCATAGAAGAAATGATAGAATTAGAAAAATCACCATTTGGCCACCACATTTCCAATAATTTTGTCATATAAAAATCATCAATGAATGTTAAATGTAGTCGATGCAATTTTAATAAACATATGATTGTTGTTTTTAAAATATGTATCCAAACAAAACCTATTAATAATCAGGTTAAAATAGTTTAAAAATGATATCTCTTTTAAAAACTGATAACTTTACAGTACAGAACCTTGCACACAGCACCTTAGCCAACTGATAAGGGTAAAACACTAGTCATTGGAAAAATTAATATCATATACCTTCTAATAATATGCTCTGTGGTATATCTGCTGAAAATCTAAGCCTGAAATATACTTACATACAAATATATGGTAAACATAGTAAAATGTTAGCCATTGGGGAATCGGTTTGAAGCTTGTTCAGGAATTCTTAGTATCATTTTTACAACTTTCTATATCTTTAAAATAATTGCAAAATAAAAAGTGGAAAAATCCATTCTCTCGGCTGGAACAATGCCCAGGAAGAAAGGTGTCCAGGGCATGACTGGAATCAGGAACACTGTCCTCCAGGACTCCAGTCCCTCTGGCTGTTGGACACACAGCTCCCAAAAGGGCAGTCAGAAATCAGCCACAAGCTTGGGGACTTGGTTGCAGTCTCTCATTAGCAGTTAAGTGTTATATGTGGACTCATTTCTCTGGAGCTGGTTAAGGAAAAGGAAAGTCTGTAGAAGTGCTAAGGCCCCAGATATTGCTTCTGTGTGTCTGGACATTAGGTCTCCTGAAGAAAACCTGGGGAGATGGGCAACAGTCTGGAGCAGAAGGTGTCTGAACTCACCAATGACGAGCCCAGGTGAGAGGAGCTGGAAATCTGCACTTGGCGATGGATCTGCCTGTGTGCTAGTGGGTTCATGTGTGATACTTGGTGTCCATGACTGTGTCTGTCAGTCTGTCTGAATATACTATGTACGTTTGTGTATGTGCTGTTTGATAGTTGTGTGTGTGCATGCACTATGTATCTGACTCTTTTCCTGAGTCAGACTTAACCTGGGCCCTGTTTTAGTGCGTGTAGATCCAGTCACCAGCCTCCTGGCGTGTGATTAGGGACTCCTCATTCATGTCTGTGAAAGTAAACACTGGCATCACAGCTGAGCATGAGGAGTGAGACTGTTGTCTCTGCTGCTGGACAGGAAGATGCCTTACCTCACCAGGAACCAAGGTCAGCTCAGAGAGGGCTCAGACCTCTGCTCAGCAGCATGTGCTGGTGTACATGGGAGCTGTGTCTGTGGGTGACACACATGAGTGAGAGCACGAAGGTGTGCTGTTGGGCTCTTTGTGTATGTGACCATGTGTGTGTGACCATTTGCATGGGGTATTGGGGTGTTTTAATGACAGTGCCTATGACTAAACAGGCTTAACTGTTCCATGTTGACTGCCCTCCCCTAGTCAAGGGATGGTCAGAAGTGGGGAAGCATGTCTCTCATTAATAGGAGTGTGTGTGCTGCTTGCTGTAGTAAGTGTGGCTGGGTGAGCATATGTGTCATTGGTGTGTGTTTCTGGTGAGAATTTTGAATTCTTTGTGGTCTTGTGTGTTTTTGGTACATGTGTGTAGTGTTTGAGTTATGTATATGTGGTGAGTTGAGTTGTCATGAGTCAGGTGTTAGTGTGTTTGTGGGTGAATGGTATATCAGTGATTGTGTGCATGTCTCACTTAGTATGTTACTTATACTTGTATGTATGTATATGAGTGTTCATGTGCTGAACCACAGTGAGGCTATTTGTCCCTTAGGATGGGGATGTGGGCATAGGTGACTGGAATCCTCAAATCCTCTGTGTGTATGTGTGTGTGTGTGTGTGTGTGTGTGTGTGTGTGTGTGTGTGGTGTGCATCTCTGTATATGATCTATATTCAAGACCTCAAGAATTTCCTTAAGTGTCCTCCTTCTGGGGCACCATTAGCTGAGATAAGCACTCTCAAAACGTATCCTTGTTTCTTTTATTTAATATATTTTTATTGATTTCAAAGGGAGAGAGAGCTGGAAACATCAATTATAAGAATCATTGATCGGCTGCCTCCTGCACGCCTCCTACTAGGGATCTAGCCAGCAACCCAGGCATGTGCCCTTGACTGGAATCAAACCTGGGACCCTTCAGTCCCCAGGCTAACACTCTATCTACTGAGTCAAATCAGCCAGAGCTCTCCTTGATTCTTGAAACAAATCTGCTCTCATATCCATTTACCCAAGTGACTGATCAGAATTTTACAACTTCTTTTTAGTTTATTAAACATCAAGGTAAAATAAACTCCAGGCATCATGCTGTGTGAAGTTATAGGGCAGAGTCACCACCATATAGCAGTGAGACCCTGGGAAAGTTACATAAATTTTTTTTAATCCTCAACAGAGGATATTTTTCCATTGATTTTAGAGAGAGGGAAAGACAGAGAAATATAGATGAGAGAAACACATCTTTTGGTTGCCTCCTGCATGCACTCCAACCAGTGCCCAGACTGGGAAGGAGCCTGCACCCGAGGTACCTGCCCTTAGCTAGAATCAAACCAGGGACCCTTTGGTCTGCAGGCCAAAGCTCTATCACTGAGCCAAACCGGCTAGGGCAAGTTACATAAATTTTTGGCCTCAGTTTCCACATTACAAAATGGAAAGCATTACACCTGCTTCTGTGAATTTTACAGAGCCTCTCAATAAATATTTATTGTATAAATAAAGCTAATGTATTTGAGAATTTATTATCAGTTGGAAAGAATATAAATATGAAGAAACGAAATTATCTAGGAAGAGGACTAAGGTTTTTGGACAATTTTTGGTCCTCACAGCTCTAAAATAATACATTGTTCTTGGTTCCCTTAAGCAGAAAAGGGAAGTTTCCATGTGCAATGGTTAAGAGCATGGGTCTGATCACAAAGATACATTAGACGGAACCCCAAGAAGTAGCTAATTCCTGGGAATTTTTAATATAGAAAAAATGATAATACATATATATCAAGTTATAAACATTGCATATCACATATATTTAGATACAGACATACACACAAGTGTATATATGCCCTTCTGTCCCCTAATGTATAATTGTGTGACTACAGAACTTGTGTCATTTATGTTTCTATTTCTTAAAAGCTAAATAGGTGAAAGAACACAAATTCTTAGTACAGCTGTGAAGAGGTTATAAAATCTGGAAATGTGCCCAGTGGCTTTGGCTCAGTGGTTGAGCACTGACCTATGAACCATGAGGTTACGGTTCAATTCCCTGTTAGGACACATGCCTGGTTTATGGGCTTGATTCCCAGTGTGTGTGTGTGTATGGGGGGGAGCATATGGAGGAGGCAGCTGATCAATGATTCTCTCTCATCATTGATGTTTCCATCTCTCCCTTTCTTTCTCCCTGAAATAAATAAAAATATATTTTTAAAAATCTGAGAATTTAAGACTGATGTGTGGATTAATTAGAAAAGGTAGGGGAGGTCTCTAGTCGAGTACCCAAATGTTCACCAAAATGCTCAGCATTATTATGAAATATAGTTTGTGGACTATTCTATCTTGTAGCTATTCTGGCATCCAGTGGCTTTCAATGGCCACCCATTTCTAGACTGTCCCTGAGTTTACAGCTGTGGGTTAATGGGACCCGGCAGGTTCACAAGAGGAGGATGGTAACACTCCAACAACACCCACTCAGCATTGGAGTCTCACGTTACTTTCAGGCAGAAACAACTGACACCACTTTGCAGGAGCTCATCTTCTGTTTCTGCCACAGGGAATTATTATGGTTTGGCTCTGGGCTGGTGTAGAAATGATCCCTCCATGCTCATCAAGATCTAATCTCATAGAAGTCGGGACCTTGCTTTCTTGTTTATTGCTGCATTTCAGTCCTTAGAAGAGGTCCCAACACAGAATTGATGTTAAAAGTAATGGTTGAATAAAACAGCAAACCCCCTCCAGCTTCTGTGTGCTAATGTCTTGTTAACTACAACATGGGGGATCAACGTTTTCCTGCATCCAGATTGCAATAGATGGAAGATGTATACATCCTCAGGTGTGTGGAAATAATATGAAATTATTTTAAAGTGGTTTTCCTAGAGAATGACAGTATGAGATGTGATGGTTCTGGTCATTCTTTCTAGGTTCCTGAGACTCCCAACCATTCTTCATCCCCAGCAGACAGAAGAGCAGCATGAGGCCTGAGAACCAGAGCAGCGTGTCCGAGTTTCTCCTCCTGGGGCTCCCCATCCCTCCAGGGCAGCAGGGTGTGTTCTTCACCCTGTTCCTGAGCATGTACCTGATCACAGTGCTGGGCAACCTGCTCATCATCCTGCTCATCAGGCTGGACTCTCGCCTGCACACGCCCATGTACTTCTTCCTCAGCCACTTGGCCTTCTCTGACATTTCTCTTTCCTCTGTCATTGTTCCAAATATGCTCATGAATATGCAGACTCGGCAACAATCCATCTCCTATGTGGGATGCATTTCTCAGTTGTATTTTTTCATACTTTTTGTTGGTCTTGATAATTTTCTTCTGGCTGTGATGGCATATGACAGGTATGTGGCCATCTGTCACCCTCTGCACTATTCCACAATCATGAGTCTGGCACTGTGCATGTTGCTGGTGGCTGGCTCCTGGATGGTTGTCTGTGTCCATGCTCTAATTCATACCCTCCTCTTGGTCCGACTGTCCTTCTGTGCTGACAATACCATCACCCACTTCTTCTGTGATCTCACTGTTCTTCTGAAGCTGAGCTGCTCAGACATCTCCCTCAATAATCTGGTCATCTTCACCGAAGGAGGAATGCTTTACTTCCTGCCTTTGAGCATTGTTTTGGGCTCATATATCTGTATAGGAACCATCATCCTGAAGGTGCCCTCCGCTAAGAGACTCTCTAAAGCCTTTTCTACCTGTGGCTCCCATCTCTCTGTGGTGTCTTTATACTATGGGACACTTGCTGGTGTTTACCTTCTTTCCTCATCATGGGGTACCAAGGACATAATTGCTTCTGTCATGTATACAGTAGTTACCCCCATGCTGAACCCCTTCATCTACAGCCTGAGGAGCAGAGATATAAAACACGCCCTAGAGATGTGTATGAATAGAGTTAACTTTTTAAAGTGGCAATCACTAGATTCTCTTGTTGCAGTCAGGAGCACAGGAAGATAGATCTAAAAGTATTTATGTTCGACATCTCCATATAACATTAACAGAATATGCATTCTGTTGTCATGTACAAGAGTTGTTAATATGTCAACTAGGTCACATTTGCCACTTGGATTGTTAATAATTCATTATTATTTTTTGCTTGTCCATCGTCTCTTATAAGATACTAGAGGCCCAGTGCATGAAAATTTGTGCACGGGGGGGAGGGAAGGAGCAGTCCCTCAGCCTGACCTGTATTCTCACAGTAGTCTGGGACCCCTCGAGGGATATCCGCCTGCTAGCTTAGGCCCGCTCCCCAGGGGAAGAGGCCTAAGCTGGCAGTCAGATATCCATCTGGCAGCCCAGGATCCCTCAAGGGATGTTTGGAACCCCTCACTCCTTACTCCCCACCTGCTTGCTGCTTCTTACCACTTGGCTCGCTGCTCCTTAGCACTGCCACAGAGGCAGGAGAGGCTCCCACCACCACCGCTCTGCTTGCCAGCCGTGAGCCCGGCTTCTGGCTGAGCGGCCTCCCGCTGTGGGGGTGCTCTACCACCAGGGGGCAGCTCCTGTGTTTAGTGTCTGCCCCCTGATGGTCAGTGCGCATCATAGCAACTGGTCAATCTGGCCGTTCTGCTATAATGGTCGCTTAGACTTTTATTACATAGATTGTGTGTTCACCACCAAAATTCAGGTATCCTTTCATCACCATTTATCTTCCCTTTTCCTTCTTCTACTTCCCCCCACCCCGGCTTTCTTCTGATAATAACCATACTGTTGTCTGTGTCTATGAATTGTGGGATTTTACTTAATCCCTTCAACTTTTTCACCCAGCCCCTCAACACCCTTCCCCTCTAACAGCTGTCAGTCTGCTTTCTGTATCTATGAGTGTACTTGTATTCTGTTCATTAAAGTCAACATAAATATGAAATTATATGACTTTTGTCTTTCTATAACTGGCTTATTTCACTTTGCATAATAATCACAAATTCCATTCATGCTGTTGCAAAACATAAAGATTTTCTTATTTTTTATGGCCAAGTAGTATTCCTTTGTATAAATGTGCCATGGCTTCCTTTCCCTTTCCATTGAATTTATTGGGGTGACACTGGTTAACAATATTATACTGGTTTCAGATGCACAATTCCACAACACATCATCTGTACACTCTATTGTGTGTTCACCAACACAAGTCTCCTTCCATCACCATTTATCACTCTTATATCCTCTTCCATTTTCCCCAAGGCAGACTGCCCCCTAGCAATCACCATACTATTGTCAGTGTCTACTAGGTTTTCTTTTTTGCTGAAACAAGCAATTCAGAGAACAGTTTGTACCACAGCATTTTTATCCACTTGTCTACTGCTGGGCACTTAGGATACTTCCAAATTTTGACTATTGTAAGTAATGCTGCAATGTACATTGGAGTGCATATATTATTTCAAATCCGTGTTTCAGGATTCTTTGGATATATTCCCAGAAGTGAATCACTGGGTCAAAAGGAGGTTCCATTTTTAACTTTTTGAAGAAACTCCATACTGTTTTCCACAGTGGTTTCACCCATCTGCATTCCCACTAACAGTGCATGATGGTTTCTTTTCTCTACATCTTTGCCAGGACTTTTTTGTTGATTCATTGATGATAGCCATTCTGGTAGGTGTGAGGTGATATGTCATTATGGTTTTCATTTGCATTTCTCTGATGATTAGTGACATTTAGCATCTTTTCATATTTCTATAAGTCATCTACATGTTCTCTTTGCAGAGTGTCTAAGCAGGTTCTTTTTGATTTTTTAATTGAGTTTTTTCTGGGGGTTTTGGTGTTGAGTTATATAAGTTCTTTATACATTTTGGTTATGAACACCTTATCACTATATCATTGGTGAATATGTTCTCTCTTTCAGTGGGTTGTCTTTTCATTTTTCTGATGGTTTCCTTTGATGTGCAAAATCTTTTATTGGATGTACTAGTAATCCCATTTGTTTATTTTTCCCCTCCCTTGTGGAATATATTTAAAAAATACAGTGCTACAAGAAATCTATGAAACTTTGCTGCCTATGTTTACTTCTAAAATTTTTATGGTTTTGAGTCTTAAAGTCTTTCATTCATTTAGAATTTATTCTTGTATATTGTGTAAGTGGATGGTTTAATTTCATTCTTTTGAACATATCTGTCCAATTTTTCCAACACCATTTATTGAATAAACTGTCTTTAACCCATTGTATGTTCTTACCTCCTTAGTTGAATATTAATTGTACATACAGCAGTAGGTTTATTTCTGGACTCTCTATTCTATACCACTGATTAATATGTCTGTTTTTATGCCAGTACCACCCTGTTTGTATTATTATGACCTTGTAGTATAGTTTATTATATAGTGTGATTCCTCAAACTGTGCTCTTCTTTCTCAAGTATGCTACGGCTATTCAGGGTTTTTTGTGGTTCCATATAAATTTTTGAAATATTGTTCCAGTCTGTGAAATATGCTATTCATACTTTGATAAGAATTGCATTGAATCTATAGCTTGTTTTGGGTACTATGGATATTGTAATGATGGTAATTCCTCCTATCCATAAACACAGTACATGCTTCTACATATTTGTATCTCCAATTTCTTTCTTCAGTGTCTTATAATTTCCTAGTACAGGTCGTTTACATCATTGTTTAAATGTATTCCCAAGTAATTAAAAAATAACATACATATAATCTTTATTGTTGAAAATATTACATATGTTCCCTTTTTCCCCCATTGACTTCTCCCATCCTGCCCAACCCTGGCCTTCACCACTTTATTGTCTGTGTCCATGGTTTATGCATATACAAATATGAGTTCATTGGTTGAGCTCTTCCTCTCCAACCCTACCATACCATCCCTCTGAGGTTTGATAGTTGGTTCGATGCTTCTATGTATCTGGGTCTATTTTTGTTCATCAGTTTATGTTGTTCATTAGATTGCACATATGAGTGAGGTCATGTGATACTTATCTTTCTCTGACTGGCTTATTTCTCTTAGCCTAATACCCTCCAGGTCCATTCATGGTGTTGCAAATGTTAACAGTTCTTCTTTCTTTTTACAGCTGTATAGTATTCTATTGTGTAGATGTTCCACGGGTTTTTAATCCACTCATCTGCTGATGGGCACTTTGGCTGTTTCCAAATCTTAGCTATTGTAAATTGTGCCACTATGAATATAGGGGTGAATAGATTCTTTCTGATTGGTGTTTCTGATATCTTAGGATATATTCTTAGAAATGGTATCATTGGTCAAATGGGAGTTCCATTTTAGTGTTTTGAGGAAACTTCATACTGTTTTCCACAGAGGCTGAACCAGCCTTTATTCGCATCAGCAGTGTACTACTAAGTAGGGTTCCCTTTTCTCCATATCCTTGCCAACATTTGTTGTTTGTTGATTTATTGATGATAGCCATGCTGACATGCGTGAGGTGGTACCTCATTGTCGTTTTGATTTGCATCTCTCAGATGATCCCAATTTCCATAGCAAAAACAAATTTAAGATACTTAGGAATAAACTTGACAAAGAAGGCAAAAGTCCTGTACTCTGAAAAGTACAGGACATTGAAAAAGAGATAGAGGAAGACATAAAGAAACGGAAGAATATAGCATGTTCATGGATTGGTAGAATCAACATCATTAAAATGTCCATACTATCCAAAGCAATCCATAGATTCAATGCATTCCCCATTAAAATACCAACGGCATATTTCACAGACCTAGAACAAACTCTCCAAAAATTCATCTGGAATAAAAAAGACCCCAAATAACTGCAGCAATCTTGAGAAAGAAGAACAAAGTTGGAGGGATCACAATGCCAATATCAAGCTATATTACAAAGCAACTGTTCTCAAAACATGAACGGACATATAGATCAATGGAACCAAACAGAGAACCCAGAAATCGACCCAAGTCATTGTGCTCAATTAATATCTGACAAAGGAGGCAAGAGAATACAATGTAGTCAAGACAGTCTCTTCAATAAATGGTGTTGGGAAATTGGTCAGGTAGATGCCAAAAAAATGAAACTAGACCACCAACTTACACCATACACAAAAATAAACTCAAAATGGATAAAGGACTTAAAAGTAAGACAGGAAACCATAAAAATCTTAGAAGAACCCACAGATAGCAAAATATCAGACATATGTCGCAGCAATATCTTCACTGATACAGCTCCTGGGGTAAAGGGAACTAAGAAGAAAATAAACAAATGAGACTATATCAAAATAAAAAGTTTCTGCACAACAAAAGAAACCATCAACAAAACAACAAGAGAGCCCACTGTATGGGAGAACATATTTGTCAATGTTATATCTGATAAGGGCCTAATCTCCAAAATTTATAGAGAAATCATACATATTAACAAAAGGAAGATAAACAATCCAATCAAAAAATGGGCAAAGGGCTTAAATAGACACTGTTTAAAAATGGACACACAGAAGGCCAAGTGACATATGAAAACATGCTCAAAGTCACTATCATAGGAGAGATGCAAATTAAAATGACAATGAGGTCCCATCTCACACCTGTCAGAATGGCTATCATCAACAAATGACAAACAACAAGTGCCTGCGAGGATGTGGAGAAAAAAGAAACATCATGTACTGCTGGTGGGAATGCAGACTGGTGCAGCCACTGTGGAAAACAGTATGGAGTTTCCTCAACAAATTAAAAATGGAACTTCCATTTGACTCAGTAATACCACTTCTAGAAATATATCCCAAGAAATCAGAAACGCCAATCAGAAAGGACATATGCACCCCTATGTTCATAGCGACACAATTTACAATAGCTAAGATTTGGAAACAGCGTAAGTGCCCATCAGCAGATGAGTGGATTAAAAACCTGTGGTACATCCACACAATGGAATACTATGCTGCTGTTAAAAAAGGAAGAACACTTACCATTCACAACAGCATGGATGGACCTGGAGAGCATTATGCTAAACCAGTGGTCGGCAAACTCATTAGTCAACAGAGCGGCAAACCACGGCTCGCGAGCCGCAAGTGGCTCATGAGCCGCAGTTTGCCGACCACTGTGCTAATCGAAATAAGCCAATCAAGAGAAAGATAAATACCACATGATCTCACTCATTCATGGAACATAATGAATAAGATAAACTGATGAACAAAAATAGATCCAGAGAAAGAGAAGCATTGAACACACCATCAAACTCAGAAGGAAGGCAGTGGAAGGGTGGGGTAAGAAATCAACCAAAGGGGACTTATATGCATCCTTATAAGCATAACCAATGGACACAGATACTAGGGGTTTGAGGATATGTGCTGGGGGTTGGGGGTGGCCTGGGAGAGGTCAATGGAGAAAAAAGTAGACATAGGTAATACTATCTACAATAATAAAATCATAATATGCTAATTAGACCAGATGTCCTTCCAGACAAAGCCAGGGCTGCAAGGGAAGCCCGGATCCGGGGTGCCAGAGGGAAGCCGGTGCCAGCAGCCAGGGGAAGGAAGGCCTGTATTTGCAAGAATCTTGTGCATTGGCTCTCTAGTATGTAATACTTTAAACAATAAAGAATTTAAAATGATAAAATATCTCAGACCCCAAAGATTGTCTTCTGCATAGAAATAGGGCTTAACAAGTTGTAGAGATTGAGGTTTAGATTTAAATAGGAACTCTTGCATAAAATATAAAGGTAATATTTTGAACTCTAAATATTTTAAGGCAAAATCAGTAGGCAAATACAAAATAAAAAAAGAAAGAAAACATAAGCTGTGAAGATATTTTTAATGCTTGGGAATTATTGTTACTGCCATTAAAAAAAAAACAATAAAAATGAAATAATGTAAAAGAAAAAGAAGGAACTCTTACCAGTTGCAACAGCATGGATGTACCTGGAGAGTATTATACTAAGAGAAATAAGCCAGTCAGAGAAAGATAAGTATCACATAATCTCACTCATATGTGGAATGTAATGAACAAAATAAATCCAGGGACATAGAAGCGTAGAACAGACTGTAAAATCTCAGAGGAAGGTGATGGTGGGTAGGTGGGAAGAGATCAACCAAAGAACTTGTCTGTATATATGCATAATCCACCACAGACAGTAGTGTGGTGAAAGTCTGGGGTGGGGAGTGGGGGTGGGCTAGAAGGGTTAATGGAAAGGGGAAAGGGGACATATGTAATACTTTCAACAATAAAAAATAAATTAAATTTGAAATTTTGTTTAAAAAGGATAATAACACTAGCTATTGGGAACATTATCATGTGCCTTCTGATAATATGCACGGTGGTATATCAGCTATAAATCTAAGTCTGAAATATACATACAAACATACATACATATATACATATACACACAGAGAAGGTAGGAAACATAGTAGAATGTCAACCACTGGGGAATTGGCTGAATTCTTTGTCCAGGAATTCTTAATATCATTATTACAACTTTTCTATATCTTTAAAATCATTTCAAAATAGAAAGTTGAAAAATCTTTCTTCCCAGCCAGAGCAATGCCCAAAAACAAAGGCGTCCAGGGCATGACTGGAATCAGGGACACTGTCCCCCAGGACTCCAGTCCTCTGGCTCTTGGACACACAGCTCCCAAAGGGCAGTCAGAAATCAGCCACAAGCTTGGGGACTTGGTTGCAGTCTCTCATTAGCAGTTAAGTGTTATATGTGGACTAATTTCTCTGGAGCTGGTTAAGGAAAAGGAAAGCCTGGAGAAGTGCCAACGACACTTCTGTGTGTCTGGATATTAGGTCTTTTGAAGAAAACCTGAGGAGATGGACAACAGTCTGGAGCAGGAGGTGTCTGAACTCACCAATGACAAGCCCATGTGAGAGGAGCTGGAAATCTGCACTTGGCGATGGATCTGCCTGTGTGCTAGTGGGTTCATGTGTGAGACTGTGTGTCCACCAATATGTCTATGTGTATATGTATGTATTGTGTATGTTTGTGTACGTACTGTTCGATAGTTGTGTGTGTGTATGTGCTATGAATCTGATTCAGTCTTGTTTTAGGGCTTGTAGACCAAGTTATCAGCCTCCTGGCATGTGGTTGGGATTCCTGATTCATGTCTGTAACTGTAAATACTGGCATCATAGCTGAGCACCTGGAGTGAGACTGTTGTCTGTGCTGCTGGACAAGAAGTTGCAGATCTCAAAAACTAACCAAGGTCAGCTCAGAGAGGGCTCAGACCTCTGCTTAGCAGTGTGTTGTGGTGCATATGTGAGCTGTGTCTGTGGATGAGACACTCATGTGTGAGAGCTGGAAGGTGTATTGCTGGATTTTCTCTGTGTGTATGTCACCATCTGTGTGTAACCACATGCATGAGTGTTGGTGGTGGTTTAATGACTGTGCCTATGACTGAGTAGGCTTAACTACCCCACACTGACTGCCTTCCCCAGGAAGGGGATGATCAGAATGGGGACAGTATGCCTCTAATTAATAGGAAAGTGTATACTATTTGTTGTAGTGAGTATGGCTGGGTGTGCATATGTGTGTGGTGTGTGTTTCTTGCAAGATTTTTGATTGTTTGTGATCTTGTGTGTTTTTGGTGAAGTGTGTGTAATGTTTGAGTTACAGATATGTGGTGAGTTGAGGGTTTACCAGGTGTGTTATGAAGCAGGTGTGTTGATGTGCATGTGTTTTTGGGTGAGTGGTGGATCATTGTATGTTGTGTATGTCCAACTTTATATGTTAATTTTGACTTGTGTATATGTATATGAGTGTTTCTGAGCTGAATCCCATATTGGCTATCCTTCCCTTAGGTTGGGAATGTGATCACAGTTCATTAAGATTTTCAAATCAGCAGTGTGTGTGTGTGTGTGTGTGTGTGTGTGTGTGTGATCTGTATCCATGACTCAAGTATTTCCTAAATTGTCCTCCTTCTAGGAAACCATTACCTAAGATACTCAAATTCTAAGCAACACCCTGTTTCTTGAAATGAATCTGCTATCATTTTTATGTACCTGAATATGACAGAGTTACTCAGGATTTTCCAACCTTTTCTTTACTTTTACTAAACATCCCAGGGAAACAAACAAACAAAAAACCATAAACTCCAGGCATCATGATGTGTGAAGGTATTGGGCAGAATTACCATTCAATAGTGATGAGACCTTAGGGAAGTTATTTAAAACATTGGTCTCACTTTCCTATCTATAAAATGGAAAGAATTACCATACACTAGTTTTGTGAATCTTGCAGAAACTCTCAGTAAATAGTTATTGCATAAACAGACCTTACTGTGGCACAACATGAGGCCAAGAGAATCAGCTCCTCAAGTCATCCACCCAGAAAGCGGTGAGGCCAGACTCACTCACAGCACAAGGAATCTGGCTGCAGAGTCTTACCTTCACTCAGTCCTCTGTCAGGTGTGCCCAGAGGGTCAGAGGGTCAGAGGGCCAAGGAAAGAGGTCCTGTGTGTCCCATTTATTCCTACATCCTCAATTAGGAAGCATAGTGCCAGGAACCTGTTTGATTAAAATAATAAGTAGAATGAATTTGTGTTTTTTTTATTACAATTACAAAGTATTTTATTTAGAAATCACAACCATTGCAAAATGGCTTTAAAGCTGGATTTGGGGGGGTGTTTGTCAGAGAAGGAAGAAAAATGAGTTAGGAATTCAGTCCTGTCTCGTCTAAATTTTCCAATGTGTATTCTGGTTTTTAGTTGTGTGAGGTAAAATATTCAGTCTGGGTAGCTTTAAAAAATATAAATAACTTTAACTTAAGGTGTGCCTCTTTTATGCTGGACCTGGTCTTAATGTTTTCTTTTCTTTTTTTTTTTTTCCTTGTTTTATTTTATTTTTTAAAATTTTATTTTATTGTTTCAAATATTACATATAGTATTATATATGTCTCCTTTCCCCCCATTCATTTCCCCTGGACAACCCCACCCCCCAGCACATACCCTCACCCCCCTAGTGTCTGAGTCCATTGGTTATGCTTATATGCATGCATACAATTTGAAAGAAACCATGTTTGGCACCAAGGGTTGTTGCTCGCTTTGGCAGCGCTAGTCAATGATTTATGTATTTAAGAAGTTATTCTTTTTCTCCAGGAGAAAGTAAGAGACCCTAATGTGGTGGCTATAATCACTCTTCAAAGTCTGACATTTTTCACTGCCCTTTCATTCCCAGAAGAGAGAGGAGGAGCATGAGGCCTGAGAACCAGAGCAGTGTGTCCCAGTTCCTCCTCCTGGGGCTCCCCATCCCGCCAGGGCAGCAGGGCGTGTTCTTCACCCTGTTCCTGAGCATGTACCTGACCACGGTGCTGGGCAACCTGCTCATCATCCTGCTCATCAGGCTGGACTCTCGCCTGCACACACCCATGTACTTCTTCCTCGGTCACTTGGCCTTCTCTGATGTCTGCTTTTCCTCTGTTACTGTCCCTAAGATGCTCGTGAACATGCAGACTCAGGATCAATCTATCCCCTATGCAGGGTGTGTAACACAGATGTATTTCTTCGTATTTTTTGGTTGTATTGATAATATTCTCCTTGCAGTGATGGCATATGACAGGTATGTGGCCATCTGTCACCCTCTACAATACACCACAATCATGGGGAAAAAACTGTGTACCTCACTAGTGGCTGTGTCCTGGTTATTTTCATGTAGCAGTGCAATGTCCCACACTCTCAGCCTGGTCAGGCTGTCCTTCTGTGCTGATAACACTATCCCTCATTTCTTTTGTGATCTTGCAGCTCTGCTCAAATTGTCGTGCTCTGACATCTCCATCAATGAGCTGGTCATCTTCACTGTGGGGGCACTGGGTATCATCATACCACTGACTGGCATCCTGGCCTCTTATGTCCGCATTGGGGTCTCCATCCTGAGGGTCCCCTCTACCAAAGGGATCTGCAAAGCCTTGTCCACCTGTGGCTCCCACCTCTCCGTGGTGTTTCTATTCTATGGTACGATTATGATTCTATACATTTTCCCATCATCAAACAACTCCAATGACAAAGACATAATTGCCTCAGTGATGTACACAGTGGTGACCCCCATGCTGAATCCGTTCATCTATAGTCTGAGGAACAGAGACATGAAGGGGGCTCTGGGGAAACTTTTCAGGAAGGAGATCCTTTTCTCCAAGTGAAAATTACCTCATCTTCTCAGTTCTTAGTTCACCAAAAGTCACTGTTAGAGATTCCTCTTTGGAAAACTACACAGGGGATTATTCTTGCTACTGACACACCCATCTCAGCTCCATGTTTCAGTTACCTGTTTTGACTGTTATTACTATTTGCTTCCCATGAACCCAGTGGCTTCTTCCAGGCACAGACTCACCAATTGTGCTCTTTGAACCAACTTCTTTTTGCTTTAGCTTTTTATTTTTTGTTTCTTTATGCTTCTATAAGCCTTGGCATCTGATACATACAATAGCACCATTATCTCAGTTGTCTTTAAAGCACCCAATTTAAGTCAGGAGTAGAATTTATCATCCTTTACAATTACAATATTTCCTTATATTAATTAATAGACAAAAAATCTTGCTTTGATACATGTTTCCTCTTTAAGGTAAAAGAAATTTTGACTGCAAATGTATTTGGTGTTTGAATTTGTTAGGCATTCTTATAAGCTGTATCCTCTCATTCTCGAAGTTGAAGAATATGGAAAATGTCTAATGTGATGTGGCTTGGAAATTTTTGTAGTGTTTATGTTGACATCTTATATGAGTTTGTATCAATACTTGTGTAACTCAGTGGTGTAGATAATTCGAACACTTGAAATGGCTGCGTAAGAATTCATCATAATCCATATTTCAGCAATGGGATCCTTAGTTCCACCCTCAATTTGTCAAACATGTTTTTCCAGATCTAGGAATCTCAATTTAACTCCAAAGTTCAAGGTAAGGACATTCAGAATGCTGGCCTACTGAATGGAGCAGCTGACTAATTAAATGCTTCTTACGGTTTCCTAAAATCTAAACACAATACAAAACTTCTGCCAGATGACTCTTATGTGAGGCTGAGGTTGAGGTCATTTAAATTAAGCGATTAAGAGCAACACATGTAACGGAATCAAGATGCATGTATTGAAAATAAACATCTACACCTACACTGGGGATTGCTATAGATAACTGATATGGAGGAAAATCTACCAAAACTTTGCAAATAACTGAAAGAACTTCATATCCTTGGGAGCCCTGTAGATAATGCAATGTGGACCAAACATAAGGAATCATCCCTTGAGAAAGCGATGGAATAGGGCAGATGTAACTCTGATCTCCAGTCATTTGGATGGTGACTGGGTGGGAAAAGCTTACTCTTCCAAGGGAATCTGCTCTGAAAAACAAAGATGGAGAAAAATAATATTTCTACGTTAAATTCTGCTGTGAAATACATTTGTGTGGAAAGGCTTCCCTGTTGTGAAATTGTGTTAATTAAGATAATGAGAAATGGTCTCAAAGGAAATGTCTCTGAAGTCTGAGGGGACCCCTGCTTCTTTCTTATTTCTTTTATTTTTAATAAATCTTTATTGCTGAAAGTATTACATATGTCCCTTTTTTCCTTTTCATTTACAGTTTTATTGACATACTAGAGACCTGGTTCACAAAATTTGTGCACGGGGGGTGGGGGAGAAGGGGGGGTGTCCCTCTGTCCAGCCTGCACCCTCCAATCTGGGACCCTTCCAGGGATGTTCAACTTCCCATTTAAGCCCGATCCTGGTTTGATGAGGCCTAAACGGGCAGTCGGACATCCTTCTCACAATCTAGGACTGCTGGCTCCCAACCACTTCTGCTTGCCAACCTGATTACCCCCTAACCACTCCCCTCCCAGCCTGATTGATGCCTAGCTGGTCGCCTGCCAGCCCGCTAGCTCCTACCTACCTTCCCCTGCTGGCCTGGTCACCCCTAACTGCCCTCTCCTGCCAGCCTGGTTGCCCCCTAATTGTCCTCCCATGCAGGCCTGGTCGCCACCAACTGCCATCCCCTGCTGGCCCAGTCATCCCTAACTGCCCTCCGTTGCCAGCCTGGTCACCCCTAACTGCCCTCCCTTGCCAGCCTGGTCGCCCCCAACTGCCATCCCCAGAAGGCCTGGTCACCCCTAACTGTTCTTCCCTGCAGGCCTGGTCGCCCCCAACTGCCCTCCCCTCCTGGCCCAGTCACCCCTAACTTCCCTCTTTGCCATCCTGGCCACCCCTAATTGCCCTCCCCTGCTGGCCCGATTGCCCCTAACTGCCCTCCCCTTCTGGCCTGGGCACCCCTAACTGCTCCCCTTGCTGGCCTGGTCTCCCCTAACTTCTCTCCCCTGCTGGCCTGGTTCCCCCCAACTGCCCTCCCCTGCAGGCCTGGTCCCCCCCCCCAACTGCCCTCCCCTGCAGGCCTGGTGCCCCCCAACTGCCCACCCCTGCAGGCCTGGTCCCCCCCCCAAATTCCCTCCCCTACAGGCTTGGGTCCCCCACAACAATCCTCCCCTGCAGGCCTGATCACCCCCAACTGCCCTCCCTTGCAGGCCTGGTCCCTCCCAACAGTCCTCACCTGCAGGCCTGATTGCCCCCAACTGCCCTCCCTTGCATTCCTGGTCCCTTCCAACTACCCTCCCCTGCTGGCCTGATTGCCCACAACTGCCCTCCCTTGCAGGCCTGGTCCCTTCCAACTGCCCTCCCCTGCTGGCCATCATTGAGGGTAGGGAAGTCAATTAGCATATTCCCTCCTTATTGGCTGTGGGTGCTGCCATCTTTGAGGGCGGGCAGTCAATTGGCATATCCCCTCTTTACTGGCTGTGGGGGCTGCTGTTTTTGAGGGTGGGGCAGTCAATTAGAATATTCCCGGTCGAGCAGAAAATGGCGGCGGAATAAACAGACGTGTTCTGAGCCTTGTCCCAGAGCAGAAAGAAAGAACAGCTGAGGGTCTCACGGGGAGTGTTTGTTGGCAAATTAAGGGACAGCTAAACTCTAGGATTAGGTGGGGGTCTGCTGGACGGGGTTCCCCTGACCAGGCAGCACCCACTGCTGCTGGGTCCCCTCCCAGAGCTACAGGTTCAGATGCGGAGACAGTGCCATCTTGAAGGGGAAAGTCGATCTTATCAGAAGCCTGAAAATCCACAACTGTGGCAACCACTGAACAGCTGTGAGCCCCATAACACCGGTCCCCAATTGGCACAAACACACAGATTCAAATGAGCTCTTCACTCCACCACAGAAAGGTCAGATTTCACCTGGGATAGGTGAGGTCTCTGATCCCCACAGGAGAGAGAAACGCATGCTTTGCGGGAACTGGAGTACCGGGGAAGTCTGTGCCTAGAAAAAATTTATGGCTGTGGGGTCTGGTGTGATCTGTGAATGCGGAAGGGGGTCCTCAGTGCTGCTAACAGAAGGGATCAGAAGGGACCTCAAAAAGGGATCAACCCATTTTGATCTGATGTGGAAGGAAGCCTAAGAATTTCAAAGGTGTGCTGGCTGCTTAGACTTGCACGCAGACCCATTGTTCGCACACTTGGGCTTTTTCCTCTTCAAATCCTTGCTTCTGATTACTAAGCCAAATACATAGGATCACCAAGTTGGGGACACCCTGGGAGACTGCAGGGGAAAGTTGTTTTTCTGGAACCTGGGGGTCGGAGCAGGGAGTAACCATCGGAGAGCCAGCTCTGAGGCAGCCCACTCCCACAAACCGGTATTGAGTGCCACAGGGAAAGAAGGATCTAAACACAGCCTATACAGGCCAAATAGATCCAGATGTCAATCCAGAAACACTGCCACCCAGGGGCTGAATCACAAATTGACTCTTGTGTAATCAAAAATAAAGGAATACGAGAAATTAAGACACCGCCTGCTTAAAAATCAGGACTGGCTTACAACATTGAAGAGTAGTGGAATGCAAGGAACTGCACTACTGTCTGGACTGGGAAATAGGTGTGCCAAACAGAACAATAAAGGAAGTTAATAACCTTCACTACTGCACATTTTAGTTTTTTGTTTTCATTTTTTGCATCTTTTACTTAAGAAACTAATTTTTTTCTTTTTTCCTCACTTGATTTTACCTTTATAATTATTACATTTTTATTTTCAATCAGTATTATTACTACTATAATTTTACCTTTTTTTTAAGTGTCATTTTATTTTCTCTTTATTTTACTTTGGGATTAGTGTTCTACATTCTATTTTCATCTTTCCTTTAGCAATGTTTTACTCTATATCAACTCTACCTCTATGCCATCACTCTCTTCCTAACCTTTCCCCTTTTGGTGTCCTGTTTATCTTACCCCTTTCCTGCTTTAGATTTTCCCTATTCTTTCTGTTTACCCCCTGTTATATATATTCTTTCACCCTATTATATATGTAATTTCCTATCCCTTGATTCAAGTCCATATACACCTCTCTCTTCGCTGTCTTAACTATCCAAAAAATTGTTTTTCTCTCTGTCCTTTTGTTGTTGTTTGCTTGAATGTTGATTATATCGAATTTTTATGCCTTTTTGTGAGATTGTTTTGCTTATTCTTTTTGTTTGTTTGTTTTTTGTTTGCTTTGTTTTTGTTTTTGTTTTTTGCTTCTGTTTTCCCTCACCTCACTTGATATTAGTTGGTATTGTAGTTTGTATTAATCACCAGGTACTTGTTGCTGGCATTTGCTGGGATTAGTGGTTGTTCTATTGGAGTTTTCTCCCTATATATATAGTTTGTTCCCCTTTTCTGTCTTAGGCTCTTTCTCAACTCTTTTACTTTTTGTTCCTTTTCCAATTTCATTTTGGCACTCCTTATTTTTTCTTTCTTTTTCCTCTTCTCTCTCCTATCCTCTAATATGCCTTTCTCTGGTGGTCACCTTTATTTTGGGTTATTAATATCGTGAATACATATCTCTCCAGTGCCTTGTGTGTTGTACCTGGTTGTGTTGTATTTTGTGCCTTCAAATCAATGCATGAGAGAGAGAACCACATAACCAGACGCCCAGAGAAGAGAGACCATGGGGAGACAAAGAAATAGCCTGCATATAACAGAAAAGCAGGCATCACCAGAAAAGCAAGTAAATGAAATGGAGGAAGACCTGTCAGAGAAAGAATTCAGAGAAATGGTCATAAGGTGGCTGAAAAGAATGGAAGACAAATTCGACAATATGAGTAAGAACCAAGAGGAAATGAAGAAAAACCAAGAAGAAATGAGAAATGACATCGCTGCTGTAAAGAACTCAATAGAAAGCATCAAAAGTAGAATAGAAGAAGCAGAGGACTGCATAAGTGAGTTAGAAGACAAGATGGAAAAAAAAACCCAAATAGAACACCTTCTAGAAAAAAAATTAGAAAACATGAGGAGAGCCTAAGGGAACTTCGGGACAACACGAAACAAAACAACATCCAAATAATAGGGGTACCAGAAGGAAGGAAACTGAGCAAGGAATAGAAAACCTGTTTGAAGATATAATAACAGAAAACTTCCAGAGAAACCAAGATGGCGGCATAGGTTAAACACCTAACCTACAGCCTGGCACAACAATTTCAAAAATACAACTAAAAGTCAAAACGGACATCATGTGGAACCACAGGAAAGCTGGCTGACTGAAATGCCCACAACTAGAAGGAAAGATAAAATCATAGGGAAAATCAGAGGAGCCGTAAAAGCCTGAGGTATGGAGACACGGGCGGAGACACCAGCATGCACGCATGCGGGGAGGACGGAGCTGGAGAGGAAGTGGCGGCTGACAGCCTGGCCAGCATTCTCTAGCAGGAAGGAGATAAAAGCTCCAGATTGCGCTGAACCCCAGCTCCGGGTGAAATCCTGGGAAGCCAGGCTCATTCTGGGGGAATCTGGGCTGTGGGGCGGAGGCACAGAGGAGCAGCAAAAGGCAGAGCTCCGGAGGTGCGCACATGAATGCGCGCAGAGAACAAACTGTTGCCTGTGCCACTGAATTGCCCTGGCGGGAAGGAGACAAAAGCTCCAGAACGTGCTAAACCCCAGTTACGACTGCACTGAACCCTAGTTCCGTGAAAGACCCTGGGAAGCCAGGCTCATACTGGGGGAATCTTGTCTGTAAGGCGGAAATGCAGAGAAGTGGCAAAAGGCAGAGCACCAGAAGCGTGCACGGGAATGCGCGCAGAGGAAGGTCTGTTGACTGTGCTGCTGAATTGCCCTGGTGGGAAGGAGGCAAAAGTGCCAGACTGCACTGAGCCCCAGTTCCGACTGCACTGAAACCCAGTTCTGGGCGAGAATCTGGGAATCCAGATTCATTGGGGGAGATACTAGACTGTTTGGCAGCGGGCGAAACTCCAGGACGCTTTTCTCTCAGAGGTGTTTGCAGGGAGTACAGAGGGACACTGAGACCCAGGAGCCTTGTGGGGCGGGGCTGATGGGAAGCCAAGGCTGTAGGCTCCACCCTGAGACTCCGCCCCATCCAGGCTGAGCACAGAGGCTTTTACAATTTTGCAAGTCTAGTTGAATGAGGCTGTCTCCCGGCATGGACACAGCTGATCCTCACAGCCAATTGGACTGGAGGTCAAATCCTCCCAGTGTACCAACAGCAATCAAGGCTTAACAACACCAAGACTTTGCACTCAGCCCACAAAGGGGGGTATCAAGAGCTACCACCTAGGGAGATTGGGGAAGCTGAGCTATAGGAAGGCAGCCAAAAGGTGAAGACACCGAGGCAGGTCACAAATAGAAGGGATGAAGGAAGGTAAAATAGTGGATGACACAGTGTCCAGAACCACGTTTATAGGGTTACTTGGGAATCTTCTGGAGGACCAAGATGGCGGCATAGGGCAGACGCCTGATTGTTGCCTACCATAACAATTTTAAAACTAAAACTGGAAAACAGAGCAGACACCATCCAGAATGATGGCTGGAGGAGATGCTGAGAGGGAGTTGACCGATGGGAGTTGGGATCGGGAAGACGAGGCTCAGCTGGGTCCCGGATCGAGGTGCGCTTGCCTGGCAACTGGTCGCTGCTGCAGACCCGAGTGCCGCTGCAGCGACCTTGGACCAGCCTGACACCGCGCACCGGGCGCACCGGAGCTTCTCTGAGCCCGCCACCCAGCGAGTTCCGTGGCAGCTGCCCCGGAGCTTTGAGAAAACGGCCAAAGGAATTGCTGAGAGGGAATTGACCAACAGGAATTGGTATCAAGAAGACGAAGCCCCGCTGGGTCCCGGGTCCGGGTGAGGCCGCGCCCCTGGGTCCAGGCGAGGCCACGTGCCCCTGGGTCTGGGTGAGGCCACACACCACTGGGTCCGGGTGTAGCTGGATCACGGGTCCGGGTGAGGCTGTGCACCCCTGGATACGGGTGAGGCTGGGTCCCGGGTCCGGGTGAGGCCACACGCCCCCGGGTCCGGGCGAGGCCACGTACCCCTGGGTCCGGGTGAAGATAGATCCTGGGTCCGGGTGAGGCCGTGCACCCCTGGGTCCAGGAAAGGCCACGCGCCCCGGGGTCCGGGTGAAGCTGGATCCCGGGTCTGGGTAAGGCCATGCGCCCCTGGATCCGAGTGAGGCTGGGTCCCGGGTCTGGGTGAGGCCGCGCCCCTGGGTCCAGGAGAGGCCACACGCCCCTGGGTCCGGGTGAGGCCATGCGCCCCTGGGTCCGGGTATAGCTGGATCCCAGGTCCAGGTGAGGCCGTGTGCCCCTGGATCCGGGTGAGGCTGGGTCCCGGGTCCAGGTAAGGCTGGGTCCCAGGTCCGGGTGAAGCAGGATCCCGGGTCCGGGTGAGGCCGTGCGCCCCTGGATCCGGGAGGGGCCACGCGCCCCGGGGTCTGGGTGTAGCTGGATCCCAGGTCCTGGTGAGGCCGTGTGCCCCTGGATCCGGGTGAGGCCACGCCCCTGGGTCCGGGAGAGGCCATGCACCCCTGGGTCCGGGCAAGGCCACGCGCCCCTGGGTCCAAGCGAGGCTGGGTCCCGGGTCTGGGTGAGGCCGTGCACCCCTAGATCTGGGTGAGGCTAGGTCCCGGGTCTAGGTGAGGCTGCGCCCCTGGGTCCAGGAGAAGACACGCGACCCTGGGTCCAGGTGAGGCTTGATCCCGGGACCAGGTGAGGACACGCGCCCCTGAGTCCAGGTGAAGCCGCGCCCCTGGGCCCGGCCGAGACCAAAACAGAGGGAGTCGGACCTGCATTACCACCATTTGTCCACCATCCAGAGCTGAAAAGTCAGTGCCGATATGTACACATAAGGAACTGGTAGACATTGAAATAGGGTCTCAAAAGAACTGTTGTCCAGAAAGAAATTCACTACAGACTGACATTTGCCTGTCAGCATAACTATTATTGCTCGTCTCACATTCGGTTCTTATAAGTATATTTCTAGTAACACATGATCTCACTCATCTAGGGGAAATGATGAACAACATAGACTGATGAACAAGAACAGAACCAGAAACAAGGAGGCATCGATCGGACTGTCGGGCCTCAGAGGGAGGGTAGGGGAGGGTGGGGGTAGGGGGGAGAGATCAACCAAAGGACTTGTGTGCATGCATACAAGCCTAACCAATGGTTGGGGACAACAGGGGGGGTGGGGTCATCCGTGGGGAGGGATGGGGATGGGAATGGGGGGATGAGGACAAATATGTGACACATTAATCAATAAAGAAATTAAAAAATAAATAAAATAAAATAAAAGAAAAGAAAATAAAAAGAAAACTTCCCTGATATAGGGAAGAAAAAACCCACACAAATCCAAAAAGCTCACAGAGTCCCAAGCAAAATGAACCCCAAAAGACCGACGCCAAGGCACATTATAATTAAATTGGCAAACACCAACGACAAAATAAGAATCTTAAAAGAGGCCAGAGAGAGACAGAAAGTTACATACAAAGGAACTCCCATCAGACTAGCAACTGATTTCTCAACAGAAACTCATAAGGCCAGAAGGGAATGAAATGAAATATACAAAGTCATGCAAAGGAAGTGTCTGAATCCAAGAATACTGTACCCAGCAAGGCTATCAATCAAAATTGAAGGTGAAATCTGGAGTTTCACAGACAAAAAATAACTAAGGGAGTTTATAACCACCAAACCAGCAATGCAAGAAATTCTAAAGGGTCTGCTGTAAAAAAAAAAAAAGGAAGGAAGGAAGAAAGAAAGAAAGAAAGAAAGAAAGAAAGAAAGAAAGAAAGAAAGAAAGAGGAAGCGAAGAAGGAACACAGGGGTAAAGAATTAAAATGGCAACAAATAAGTACCTATCAATAATAAATTTAAATGTAAATGGATTAAATGCCCCAATCAAAAGACATAGGGTAAGAGATTGGATAAGAAAACATGACCCATATATCTGCTGTCTACAAGAAACCCACCTCAGAAAAAAAGACGCACACAGACTGAGGGTGAAGGGATGGAAAAAGGTTTTCCAGGCGAATTGAAGTGAAAAAAAAGCTGGGGTAGCAATACTTATATCTGACAAATTAGATCTCAAAGTGAAGGACATAACAAGAGACAAGGAAGGCCATTTCATAATACTAAAGGGAGCAATCCAACAAGAAGAAATAACTCTGGTAAACATATACGCACCCAATACAGGAGCACCCAAATACATAAATAAATAAAAAACTCCAGGAGGATATCAAAGGAGAGATTGACAGCAATACAATCATAGTAGGAGACTTTAATACCCCACTATCACTATTGGACAAATCCTCTAAATAAAAAATCAGCAAAGAAACATCAATGCTAAATGACTCACTAGACCAGATGGAATTAATTGACATCTTCAGAACATTTCACCCCAAAGCCACAGAATATACATTCTTCTCAAGTGCACATTGGTCATTTTCAAAGATAGACCATATATTGGGTCACAGGCGAAGTCTCTTCAAATCCAAGAAGATAGAAATCATATCAAGCATCTTCTCAGATCACAGTGGCATAAAACTGGAAATCAACTACAATAAAAACATTCAAAAAATATCAAACACATGGAGACTAAACAGCATGCTATTAAACAATGACAGGGTTACCAGAGAGAACAAGGAAGAAATAAAAAACATCACGGCAACAAATGACAATGAAAACACAACAATCCAAAATCTATGGGACACAGCGAAAGCAGTCTTGAGAGGGAATTTCATAGCTCTACAAGCCTACTGCAAAAAAAAAAAAACAAGAAACAATGGTAATAAATTACCTAACCCTACAACTCAAAGAGTTAGAAAAAGAACAACAAGAAAAGGCCAGTGTAAGCAGAAGGAAGAAAATAATAAAGTTCAGAACGGAGCTAAACATCATTTGAATTTACCCATGAGCTCCTTCAAATCCTGCCTCTCTGTCTTCTCTTAAAAGGAAATGAATTGCCTGATTTTTATGCTTATGATTTCACTAGATTTCTACAGTTTCATTTTTATGTGTACACATCTCTCTCTCTGTTTCTGTCTCTCTTTCATTGCTTGTAAATATGCATATTTACATATGTATGCAGGAGACCAGGATTTATAGAACCCATGGCCCATTCCCCAGGTTCCCATTGTGATGGTGGGATATAATGCCCCTCAATCTTTTGTTCAGAGAGTGAAAGTATTAGCGTGTTTCTGGTATTCTTGAAACAGCACTGGGTTCAGAAACAAGAGAGATTCACTAACACACTCAACTTCCAGTTCAGTTTGTTATGAACTCGGAATTGCATTTTCCCTAATGTCAACTGAGAAGACAAAAACCTTTTGGAATCACCCTGTCCCAGTAGCTGCTTTGTGGTTAATATCATTGTTCCTCCAAGGATGAACTCTCCAAGTGCCTGCTATCAACAAACAGTTTTCCCCTCAAGGGAACCAAAGGCAAAAAAGCAATTATTCCAGTTTGTCTCTAATTTGGAGGCGGGCGGTGTACAGTTGGCCACTCACCACCCCCTGGGTTTTCTCCATAATCTATTAAGTTAGAACCCACACCCATTGCTCAGAGTGTTAAATAAGTGTGTGTCTGCATATCTTTCCTATTTGGGTTTGAACCAAGAATTCTTCTCCCTGCTGTGATGTACTTTGAAACCTGAGAGGCTCCACCTGCTTCACTGTATTATATGTCTTCTAGAGAGAAAAAGTGGAACCTTCCCATGCTGCAGCTGAAGGTGTAAGTGCTCATCACCTAAAAGGCAGTATCAGAGCAGGAGTGGAATTCACTATTCAGTGGTGTGATTGCATGTGTTTGTGTGTTTGTGTGTGTCCAATGTAAGTTACTGATCTCTAGCCTGTCCCTGCAGCACCTCACACCAAAGGATAACAGAGAGCTCCATGTAGTTTAATTTATCTCAAACTGATCCTCTGTCTAATTTTTCATGAAATAGAAAAAACATACTTCCTCTTGCTTATTATTCATCCCCCATTAAGTCTTACTGGTTTTTCCTCCAATTTTATCCCAATTCTGTAATGATCTTCAGCTTCTGCCATAATCCAGGTATAAGCAGGTATCACTTTTGTACCTGAACTACTGCTATGTCATCCTAATATTTCTGCTAACACTCTTGTCTTGCTATAATCTGTTCTCTGCCCAGGAGCCAGCCTACTATTTAAATGTCTTCATTCATTCCTTTCCTTAAACATTTTCATGAGTGTTCTGTTGCTGTGAGAATAGAATACAAACTTTCCATTATGGCAGAAAAGACCTTACATAATCTGGTTCCCAGATGAATCTCCAACCGCATAACGTTCCCATGGTGATATGCTCCTGAATTTTCTCTGTTCCTCAAACACCATAGCCCTGTCTTCTCCACTTAACTAGAATGACCATTTTTATAATCTCCACATGACATGTGTTATTTTTCAGGACTCATCTTAAAAAACACATAAGACAAGGTTTCCTCACCACCTTAGCCTCTTGTAATTGGACAATATCTATCAATATTGTGAATGTGCATCCTCCTATTCCATTTCTAAGTTTTATCCTTCAGATATACACTGAGTGGCCAGATTATTATGATCTCTGAATGCATAATAATCTGGCCACTCAGTGTAGACTGACCACAGAGTTGGGATTTTAAAATAAGGTTTTCCGTGTATAAGAATTGCATTGTGGGTAGGTAGAAATAAGCAGAGGACTTACTAGCCAGAGGCTTGGGGCCACTATCTCCTGGTTCCTTAATATATCAAGATTTGCAAGCTTTCCCTTATATATAAATATACTGAGTGGCTCTAACTTAAAAGCATTCAGAGATCGTAATAATCTGGCCACTCAGTGTATATACTAATGTGAAAATGGCATATGAAGAACGTTATTGGTGAAATATTGTTAGAAACAGAAGAATATTAGAAACAACCAAAATTTCCATCAGACAGATAGCTAGTTCTTTCATTGTGGTAGGTAAACTGATTACTATTAACATGGGAATGACTAGCAAAACTGAATGTGCAATTCATCTCAGGTAAAAACATTAAATTAACAGGACTTTTAATGTAATAGACTAAAAAATGTATGAATTTTAGATATAATTTCAGTCAAATTGGGAGAATTGGTAGATAATGTAAACTTTAGTTAACCCACAAGATGAATCATGAGTCCTACAGTGAGACACTTTCTCTGCTCTCAAAGAGAAGGATCTTTAGATTGAATATTTATATAATATGTGGATTCTATTTTTTAATAGATAGATCATGCTGTTTTCTTTCCCTATTATTTTGTGAGTGTTCACATGGGCAAGTCTAAGACTAATTGACCTTAAAAAAAGAGAGAAAATGATAGTATTGGCAAAGTATAAGAAGTGTTAGAATCTGACAAGAAAAATATCAGTTATGAATCACTGGCATAAAACCTAGGGTAGGAACCCGAAATAAAGGTGGGCACTTACAAACTTTATTCTTTGGCAGATCCAAGATATGACTGGGGAAATTCCTGGTGTTGTGAGAACTTAAATAAGAGTGATCTGGTAAGAACTATGGGAATAAGGTGGGAATTTGGAAGAAGAACAGACATTTTTCTCCACATTCCATGACGATTCATTTAGAAAGAGTGATGCTAGACTGAAAATGTTGAGAAGTGGAAAGGAATTATCTTAAAGGAAGGACCGATGGCTATGTAATAAACTTTTTCTCTAGATTTATTATGTTATTGACATAGATTCTTCTCCTTAATACCTTTGTGTTATATGTGATGTTTCCACCAAGCCCTCAAATTCTGATTTCTGGGAGATCCAGGGTTGTCTAATCTTAACCCAATCCAAGGAAATAAAGCATGGTATAAGAAGAACTAATGAAATAATTTCTGGAGATAGAAAAATATAATAAAAATCCAAAGCATGTGTGAGAAGCATAAGAAGGTTAAAAAAGGAAACGAGCCTCTGGCATGGCCTCTATTAGTGTTTCTAATAACTGGTTACTGACCTAGCCTTGTCCCTAATTTACTAATCTCAGATTTCTGTCATGAATTCCTAGACTTCTCAAATTTGAACCTGACCTGACATAAT
Organism: Eptesicus fuscus; assembly: GCF_027574615.1. Classification (NCBI taxonomy): domain Eukaryota; kingdom Metazoa; phylum Chordata; class Mammalia; order Chiroptera; family Vespertilionidae; genus Eptesicus; species Eptesicus fuscus. Next base: position 62,880,829 of record NC_072487.1, on the reverse strand, counting down.
CATCATTCTGATGGTTCGTGGTTTTTCCAGAAAAGATTGCATTGGTTTCTAGGTGGACATATACTATCCTAATATCAGAATACCATTATCCCATTAGTGGGCAAAAAGTATGAGTTGTTTGGGTTAAAATTCATTTACTGACTAATTGTTATATTCCTATTATGTTGTAGTCATAATGATTTCACATTCTTTAACATCTCCATCTCTTTTTTCATCTACAACAAAACAGAAGATCATGAGGAGGAATAATCAGAGCAGTGTGTCTGAGTTCCTCCTCCTGGGGCTCCCCATCCCGCCAGGGCAGCAGGGCATGTTCTTTGCCCTGTTCCTGGGCATGTACCTGACCACGGTGCTGGGCAACCTGCTCATCATCCTGCTCATCAGGCTGGACTCTCGCCTGCACACGCCCATGTACTTCTTCCTCAGCCACCTGGCCTTCACTGACATCTCCTTTTCATCAGTCACAGCTCCAAAGATGCTCATGAATATGCATACTCAGGATCAATCCATCTCCTATGCTGGATGCATTTCCCAGGTGTATTTCTTCATATTTTGGGGGGATCTTGATAGCTTCCTTCTCACCTCAATGGCCTATGACAGGTATGTGGCCATCTGTCATCCCCTCCACTATACAACCATCATGAGTCACAGCCTATGTGTTTTGCTAGTAATTGTGTCCTGGGCCCTATCTTGTGCTAGTGCCCTTTTGCACACCCTCTTCCTGGCCCGTCTTTCTTTCTGTGGAGACAACACTCTCTCGCACTTCTTCTGTGATCTCTCCACCTTACTGAAGCTGTCCAGCTCAGACACCACAGTCAATGAGCTGCTTATCCTCACCGTGGGAGTGGTGATCATTACTGTGCCATTCATATGTATCCTGGTTTCTTATGTCCGCATTGGGGCCACCATCTTGAAAGTCCCCTCCACCGAGGGCATCTGCAAAGCCTTGTCCACATGTGGCTCACATCTCTCTGTGGTGTCTCTGTACTATGGAGCAATCATTGGGCTATACTTTTTTCCTTCATCCAACAACTCCAACAACAAGGATGTCATTGTGGCTGTATTGTACACCCTGGTCACTCCCATGCTAAATCCCTTTATCTATAGTCTGAGGAATCGGGATATGAAAGGGGCTCTAGGAAATATACTCAGTAGAGGAACATGTTCCTCATGATCTGCACTGTTTCTCCCTATTGATTGGTTATATGATCTGCTCATCCTGCACATGCAACGTGAGCATCCTTTCCTCTCCAAATAGCTGCTTCGTAGTGAATCTCGAAGTGGCAACCCATCTTCTGTCTCTGTTTCAGCTTGGACTTAGTTTTCTTCTCTGTTTAGTTTTCTTGTTCATTTTGGAATCATGCAAAAGGTATATTAAAAACATACCTGCACAGCTATCCTTTCCTAAATGTCTTTTTTAAGTTTTCATATGATATCCCTTGTCCTACAAATAGTGTATATAGTCACAGCTTTATTTTTTATATTCTCCAAACTTTATATAGACAACACAAATATTTATTCTGGCAGTTTCATGACTTTATTTGAATGTTTAATTTTTAATACATTTGGAATTTATTTTTTACAAATGATATTACTTAGAAATTGAGTTTAATTTTTGTTTCTAGTTTCTTATCACTTGTCCAAATTTGGGTTTTCAGTTATGTTTTTAGATTGACATTTTAAGCTAACAAAATAACTTAAAACAGTGTCAGTGAACTTCTCTAGGTTTTTTAAATTTCCAATGGAGTTCAGGAAGTTGTGGGAACATTTGTGGTTAGTCCAATGATTGAATCTACTACCAGCATTTAGTGGTCAGTGGCCAGGAATGATGAATGGTTTGAAATGCACAAGAAATCTTGCCCAACAAAGAACTGCCCTATTCAAAGTGTTAAGAGTAACCCATGGGAAAACACTGATAGCCAAACATGCAAATATTTCCCCATTTTCTTATGATCACTTTCCTTTTCTTTTTAACAGTGTATTGCTTTATTGGGATGGGGTTGAGAGGGGAGACACCATGGTGAGGAACGAAATCAATTAAAGGAATACTAACTCAGGAAGCATTAATGTTAAAATAGTAGTACACAAAATGGTTAACTGCAATCACTTTCTTAAAAGGACATGATTCGTGCAAGAAAAACTTTAATTGCCATTGCAAAAAACATCTGGATGAAGTAGAAATTGTTTTCAATAACACTGGTAGAGAATATGTTCTAGAAATTGAAGGTAACTGGATGTAACATGCTGGCAGCAATTTAATAGAACAGTCCCAGATGGTTAGGCTGAGGCCAACACCTAATGAGGACAAAAGCCTTGTCTATGGGGAATTTTGGATGAAACCTGGAGAAATATTACACTGTACATAAACAAATTGAAGAGTTGTCCCAAGTGTTGTAAAGTTTCATACAGTAAAAGTTTTTTTCAACATGCACTTCAGTTTCACAGTAAGAGTGGCATAGGATGCCTAAACACAGAAGAAAGCATTCATGCAAGATACCTAACTCCTTGATATAATAATGCATACAGTTCAAAATGATTACACTATCATTATATCTAGGGCTTTCTGTGACTACAATGGGGTGGATATGGAAAGCATGGCCCCCGGTATCAACATCTAAAAAGCAGCAACCATCTTATTTTATGTGTGTTTCCTTTTTGTGTTTTTTTCTTCGTTTTTTCTTAAGCAACTCTGCTGCTGTTGCTTCTTAGCAAAACTGGTAAAAACAAAGTTGTAATCATAGAGCACAGCACTCTGGCAATCAAGATATTTAAAACCTTCAATCTTCTAGGGCAATGGTCGGCAAACTCATTAGTCAACAGAGCCAAATATCAACAGTACAACGATTGAAATTTCTTTTGAGAGGCAAAATTTTTAAACTTAAACTTCTTCTAACGCCACTTCTTCAAAATAGACTCGCCCAGGCCATGGTATTTTGTAGAAGAGCCACACTCAAGGGGCCAAAGAGCTGCATGTGGCTCGCGAGCCGCAGTTTGCCAACCACAGTTCTAGGGCAAAGAAAGCACTGTGCGACATTTAAAACTCTGGTTTACAAACAAGGTGGTCACAAATTTTTCTGGCTTGAAGACGTCCAAACTTTCCTGATTAAGTCTTCATAGGAGGTCTGACTTAAGTTTGTTTCAAAGCTAACATAAGAAAATTTTGGTTCTGGAGTGATGTGAATGGCCCAATACATTCCATTCAATTTCATGCCATTCATCGAATACCCACAAAGATTGAACATTGTGGCATCAATGACAGAACCTGGTATCAGTTCACAAATTCCACTCTCATGAGTGACATCCTTTGCAGTAACACCATCTTTCATGTAGAACTGGTCCATAACTGCTGGGTCAAGCTCACTCATCAGAATTTCCAGGGTTTGATCTGGCTGACTGATTACCCTACTCTCTGGGAAGTCTAAAGTACCAACAGTCAGAATTCATACGTCCCATGCAATATGCTGCTCCATTTGGGAAAACTGCATTAAGAAACTCTATTTCTTCCTTGAAATTCTGGTGTGGGCACCCTTGGTGAGAAGCTTTGAAATTCTTACGAGAATAAAAGAAGCTTTGAGTTGAGTCAAACCCACTGTAATCTCTAGCAAGTTTCAACAGGGGAACCAGTGCTTTCAGCAAGAGGGTGGTATCCCATGTCTTCAAAATGAAACATCTCTTGGAGACAAACATGTTACTCTCACTGAGTCCACAAGCTTCCTGCTTGTTTTTGTCACACTTAGGCTTGAACATTGCACACCCTTCAAAAGTATGTCCCACTCGGATCTTGGGATGATGCGAATATCCCCAGATTCTTGACTTGCAATGAGTTGCTGCTTGGAGAACCAAACGTCCAATAGCTTCTCAGTCCCTTTGAAAAAAATGTGCAGCTTCCATCACCATGAGACTAGCGAACAACTAACTAACCACCACAGAAAATCACTAAATTAAATCTCTTCTCCCGCCGCTGCGGATTGTTCCAGCTTCCTTTTTTATTTTTTACTACAGTTTTATGTTAACTTTTTAAAAAAATAATAAAATTTTCCCAAATTTGTGTGTGTGTGTGTGTGTGTGTGTGTGTGTGTGTGTGTGTGAAAAGGTGAATGTGAGTCTGTTGGAAAAAGAAGCAGATACACTTCAGTCTCTCAGAGTCGGCTGGTGATTTCTGTGCAGCTCAGCCTGCCCAGATTGGACCTGGAGCACCACACCTATCATCTCCTGGCCCAGCTGGAGTATCCAGAATCTACTGAGGCAAAGCCTGAGGGACAGGAAGAGTGAGGGATTTGTAAATGTGTACATTTGAGGGGGATTAGGGAGGGGGTTATGCCTCACTAGGAAAAGCCTCCAGAGTCTGGAGCTGGGCCAGGAACACCCTCAGACAGCAGATAGCAGTCTGAGAATGCTTCCTGGGGTGGAGACTGGGCTGAGAGTTCTCTTAAAGGCAGTATAATGTTTTTCTGTAAAAAGGCAAATGGAAAGCCATTTGTCTTGGTTAATCTTTCTCCTCCTCCATTTTCAGTGCCAGGTTTAGAACATTGTCTATCACCAGTCCCACAGCTAGAGCCAGCTACTATGCCAGTTTCAGCAGCAGCAGCAGCAGCAAATCTAGAGTCAGTCCACTGCTAGAGCCAGCTCCAGACGTAAGAGTCAGATCCAGTACCACCAGCTCTGCCACCCATTCAAGTTGGAACTAGCACCAGTTTAAAGTTAGAGCCAGTCTCAGAGCTAGAGTTAGCTCCATCGCCCTCTCTAGCACCAGCTATAGAGCTAGAGCAGCGCCAGTGCCAGAGCTGGAGCCACCTCCAGAACTGTTTTCACTTATTGTTATAGGGTGCGGGGAAGAGGAGAGAGAGTTCAACCAAAGGACTTTTATGCATGCATATAAGCATAACCCATGGGCACAGTCAGTAGGGGGGGTGAGGGCATATGCTGGGGGGTGGGAATGAGTGGGGAGAGGTCAATAGGGGGGAAAGGATTCATATGGAATACTTTAAACAATAAAGAATTTTTTTTAAAGGAGAAAGATAGGGGAGATCAAGATGGTGACCAGCAGGAAGGTAGGGAGGGAAAGAGTGTGAGAGAGTGAGGAACCCATAGAGGAGAGTGTAGATGTGTGTGGTGTGTGTGTGTATGAGCTAGGGACAGTTAGATTCTGCAGGTCCTCCAAGGGGCTGCAAATCGGGCAGTCTTAGACGGCAGAGCCCCGCGCACAAAACGGACACTTCTGGGCAGCCAGTGCGGGCACGGAGACCACGCCATCTTGAGAAACAGAGCTGCCTGAGACTAGGATCCTGGCCTCAGACACAAACCAGGACCCTGCAGCCACTGGGGACAGAGAACTGCAACCACAGCTTCAGACCAATAGACAACAAGAATCCAGACTTCTCGGCAGCAGATTGAGTCAAAGAGCCTATCCCCTCCGTGCAGGCTCCTGGATAGCGCCATAGTAACTGATAGACCCGCCCCTCGCCCAAGCTGCAATGCCCCTACTGGGAACTTGAGAGCACGCAGAAGGGGAAGCAGCTTCCCTTCGGGAATTTGGCACCCTTGAAGCAGCTTCCCTTCAGGGAATTTGAGTGCGAGCACGGGACTCAGCTCCCTTTCAGGGAATTTAGCACACGGGACTCAGCTCCCCTTCGGGGAATTTGAGAGTGCACGAAGCCCTAGCCGGTTTGGCTCAGTAGAGAGAGCGTACACGGACCCCAGCACTGCTACTGGAATTTGAGAGACTGAACCCGAAGCCCAAGCAGGGCAGAAGTGCCACCTGACTTTGACTTTGGACAAGCGCACACAGAAGTCAGATTTCCACAGCGCAGGCACACCACAGAGCTATTGTGCAACCCAATGAGCACCACCAACTTGACTCTGTTTCTTACCATGTGCGCCTGGGATCCCTGACTCACAGTGCATTCACACTAAGAGCCAGTGACTCCAATTCTTGGTGCATGCACACACAGGGACCCTGATTCTCAGCAAGAAGCTGCACCAGGCAACGGAGACTCTGACACTCGATTCTTGGTGCAGACAAGGGAAACTCTGACTCCTGGTATGCGCTAAGGGACTCATTTTCAGCACATACCAACAGTATGGTGCAGGCAGGGTCCCTGATTCTAAGTGTGCACACAAGACACACTGAACACTGGGGACACTGACCCTGGGCAAGCCTGGTTCTCACCAACACATGGCAGCCACACGTCCTAGTGTCAGAGCACTTCAGTGAAACTTGGGTGGTGAGAAGTTCCCACAGCAAATTGAAGGTTGAACCTTCTGGTGATAGTCAGAATGGGGAGACGACACAATCCACAGAGGGGGAAAAATGAGGAGTCACCAAGAAAGGAAATTAGTGAAATTGAAGCATGCAACATGACCGAAAAAGAGTTCAGAGTAATGGTCGTAGAATTTATACATCGGATGGATAAGAAAATCAACAACTTATGCAAGAACCAGGAAGAAATGAAAAGTGATATAGCTACAATCAAAAACACCATGGAAAGTTTCAACAGTAGACTAGAAGAAGCAGAGGACCGAATTAGTGAGTTAGAAGATCAGATACAGAAACAAGCTCAATCTGAACAGCAATTGGAGGAAAAAAAAATTAAAAAGCAGGAGGAAAGCCTAAGGGAGCTTTGGGACAACATGAAACAAAGTAACATACATAAAATAGGGCTGCCAGAAGGATAAGAAGAGCAGCAAGGATTAGAAAATCTATTTGAAGAAATAATGACAGAAAACTTCCCGGATATGGGGAAGAAAAAAGTTACACAAGTACAGAGAGTCCCAAGCAGGATCAACTCCAAAAGACCCACACCAAGACACGTCATAATTTCAATGGCAAATATAAACGACAAAGAGAGAATCTTAAAGGTGGCAAGAGAGAGACAGAGTTACCTACAAAGGAACACCCATCAGATTATCAAATGATTACTCAACAGAAACACATCAAGCTAGAAGGGAACGGAAGGAGGTATACAAAGTGTTGCAAAGCAAAGGACTGAATCCAAGAATACTCTATCCAGCAAGACTATCAATAAAAATTGAAGGGGAAATCAGGAGCTTCACAGACAAAAAAAAAGGCTAAGGGAGTGTATCAACACCAAACCAGCAATGCAAGAATTGCTAAAGGAAACACTGTAAAAAGAAGAAATAAACAGGTAAGAAGGAACACAGACACAAAAATAGATATGACTAAAAACAAATACCTTTCAGTAATAACTTTAAATGTAAACGGACTAAATACTCCAATCAAAAGACATCGAGTGGCTGAATGGATAAAAAAACATGACCCATATATATGCTGTCTACAAGAGACCCACCTCAGAACAAGAGACTCACACAGATTGAAAGTGAAGGGATGGAAAAATATCTTTCAGGCAAATTGAAATGAAAAAAAAACTGGGGTAGCAATACTTATATCTGACAAAATAGACCTCAAAGTAAATGCCATAACAAGAGATAATGAAGGCCACTTCATAATACTAAAGGGATTGATACAACAAGAGGATATAACCCTGATAAACATATATGCACCCAACACAGGAGCACCCAAATACATAACAAAACTACTGGAAGATACCAAGGGAGAGATCACCAACAAAACAATCATAGTAGGGGACTTTAATACACCACTGACATCACTGAATAAATCCTCTAGACAAAAAATCAGCAAAGACACAGCAATCCTAAATGACTCAATAGATCAGATGGACTTACCTGACATCTTCAGAACATTTCACCCCAAAGCCACAGAATATACGTTCTTCTCAAGTGCACATGGGACATTTTCAAAAATAGACCACATATTGGGTCACAAGCAAAGTCTCCCCAAATTCAAGAAGGTTGAAATCATACCAAGCATCTTCTCAGACCACAATGGCATAAAATTAGAAATAAACTACAATAAAAACAATCCAAAAATCTCAAACACTTGGAAGCTGAATAGCATGCTATTAAATAATGACTGGGTTACCATAGAGATCAAAGAAGAAATTAAAAACATCCTGGAAACTAATGACAACAAAAAGACAACAATCCAAAATCTATGGGACACAATGAAAGCAGTCCTGAGAGGGAAGTTTATAGCTCTACAAGGCTACCTCAAAAAAAAAAATGGTAGTAAATCATCTAACTCTACAACTCAAAGAATTAGACAGCAACAAGAAAAGCCCAGAGTAAGCAGAAGGAAGGAGATAATAAAGATCAGAGCTTAAGTAAATAACATAGAGACCAAAAAACAAATACAAAAGATCAATGAAATCAAGAGCTGGTTCTTTGAAAGGATAAACAAGATTGATGAACTTCTAGCCAAGCTCACCAAAAAGCAAAGAAAGAGGACCCAAATAAACAAAATGAGAAATGAAAGAGGCGAAATAACAACAGACCCCACAGAAATACAAAGGATTGTTAAAAAATACTATGAGCAACTCTACTCCAAATAACTAGACAACCTAGAGGAAATGGACATATTCCTAGAAAAATACGACCTTCCAAAACTCAATCGGGAAGATTCTAAAAATCTCAATAGGCCGATAACTATGGAAGAAATTGAAGCAGTCATCAAAAAGCTCCCAGCAAACAAAAGCCCAGGGCCAGACGGCTTCACAGGAGAGTTATAATAAATATTCAAGGAAGAACTAAAACCTATCCTCCTCAGACTATTCCAAAAAATCCAAGAGGAAGGAACACTTCCAGGCTCATTCTATGAAGCAGGCATCACCCTAATACCAAAACCAGATAAAGACAACACAATGAAAGAGAATTATAGACCAATATCCCTCATGAACATAGATGCCAAAATCCTCAACAAAATTCTAGCAAATCGGATCCAGCAATACATCAGAAAGATCATACACCATGACCAAGTAGGATTTATCCCAGGAATGCAAGGATGGTACAATATCCGCAAATCAATAAATGTGATATATCACATCAACAAATTGAAAGATAAAAATCACATAATCATATCAATTGATGCAGAAAAAAGCATTTGACAAAATCCAACACCCCTTCTTGATCAAAACACTCAGCAAGGTGGGAATAGAAGGATCGTACCTCAACATAATAAAAGCCATATATGAAAAATCCACAGCAAACATCATACACAGTAGACAAAAACTAAAAACATTTCCCCTAAGAACAGGAACAAGATATGGATGCCCACTCTCACCACTCCTGTTCAACATAGTACTGGAAGTACTAGCCATTGTGGTCAGACAAGAAGAAGAAATAAAAGGCATCCAAATTGGAAAAGAATAAGTAAAACTGTCCTTATTTGCAGATGACATGATATTATACATAGAAAACCCTAAAGACTCCATCAAAAAATTATTAGACTTAATAAATGAATTCAGCAATGTAGCAGGATACAAAATTAATGCCAATAAATCTATGGCATTTCTTTAAACCAATAGTGAACTTATAGAAAGAGAGACTAAAACAGCAATCCCATTTATCATCGCACCAAAAAAATTAAGATACCTGGAAATAAACTTAACTAAGGAGGTAAAAGACCTATATGCGAAAAACTACAGGACACTGAAAAAAGAGATAAAGGAAGACATAAACAGATGGAAGAACATACCGTGTTAATGGGTTGGCAGAATCAACATCATGAAAATGTCCATACTACCCAGGGTAATCTACAGATTCAATGCAATTCCCATTAAAATACCAATGGCATATTTCACAGACCTAGAAAGAACTTTCCAAAAGTTCATCTGGAATAAAAAAAGACCCCAAATAGCTGCAGCAATCCTGAGAAAGAAGAACAAAGTAGGTGGGATCTCAATACCAGACATCAAGCTGTATTACAAAGCCACTGTTCTTAAAACAGCCTGGTACTGGCACAAGAACAGACATATAGACCAATGGAATAAAATAGAGAACCCAGAAATCGACCCAAAGCACTATGCCCAATTAATATTTGACAAAGGAGGCATGAACATAAAATGGAGTCAGATAGTCTTTTCAACAAATGGTGTTGGGAAAATTGGACAGATACATGCAAAAAAATGAAACTGGACCACCAACTTACACCATACACAAAAATAAACTCAAAATGGATAAAGGACTTAAACATAAGATGGGAAACCATAAAAATACTAGAGGAATCCAACAGGAAGAAAAATCTCAGACATATGCCAAAGGAACTTCTTCACTGATATTGCTCCTAGGGCAATGGAAACTAAAGAGAAAATAAACAAATGGGACTACATCAAAATAAAAAGCTTTTGCACAGCAAAAGAAACCATCAACAAAACAACAAGAAAGCCCACTACATGGGAGAACATATTTGCCAATGACATCACCGATAAGGGTTTAATCTCCAACATTTACAGGGAACTCATACAACTTAACAAAAGGAAGATAAGCAATCCAATCAAGAAATGGGCAATGGATCTAAATAGACACTTTTCGAAGGAGGACAGAAGGAAGGCTAAGAGACATGCTCAAAGTCACTAATTATCTGAGAGATGCAAATCAAAACAACAATGCGGTATCATCTCACACCCGTGAGAATGGCTATCAACAAACGACAAATGTTGGCGAGGATGCGGAGAAAAAGGAACTCTTTTACACTGCTGGTGGGAATGTAGACTGGTGCAGCCACTGTATTCAGTATGGGGTTTCCTTAAAAAACTAAAAATGGAACTCCCATTTGACCCAGTGATCCCACTTCTAGGAATATATCCCAAGAAACTAGAAACACGAATCAGAAAGGATATATGCACCCCTATGTTCATAGCAGCACAATTCACCATAGCTAAGATTTGGAAACAGCCTAAGTGCCCATCAGCAGATGAGTGGATTAAAAAACTGTGTACATCTACACAATGGAATCCTACGCTGCAGTAAAAAAGAAGGCGTTCTTACCATTTGCAACAGCATGGATGGAACTGGAGAGCATTTTGCTAAGTGAAATAAGCCAGTCAGAGAAAGATAAATACCACATGATCTCACTCATTTGTGGAATATAATGAACAACATAAACTGACGAACAGGGACAGATCCAGAGGCAGAGAAGCATCTATCAGACTGCCAGACCTCAGAGGGAAGCTAGGGGAGGGTGGGCGAAAGGAGATCAACTAAAGGACTTGTATGCATAAATATAAGCCTAACCAATGGACATGAACACCAGGGGGCTGAGGACATGAGTGGGGGGGGGGTTAATGGAGGGATGAGGACACATATGTAATACCTTAATCAATAAAGAAATTTTAAAAAATAAAATAAAATAAATAAATAAAAAAGAGATAGATTGATTAGTGGTGGCTCCTAGAGGATGTCAATGGGAAGGGGCTCAAAGAAACTCTGTGGAGTAAGGTCAATGCTTTGTATATTCATATGTATTTGTTCAAATGGATTGACTAGTTCAGTAATATCTGAGCATGTAAAGTATATATTATAATAAAAATATAAGAAGAATGTAGGCTATTTAATTTTCTTTCACCTTTATGAGTTAAAAAAAAAACCACAACACAAGAGTAATATGTGGTGATAAATATAAGAAGATTTACCTCTAGAGGAAATTACTGGGAGAGGCATGATGAAGGATTATTTCTCTATTTGGCTGCTAATTTCAGGAACGTATTTCTTTGGAATTCATGAAACAGCACTTAATGCATGCTAATTTTTCTGTATGCATGTTATACTTCCATTAATAAATATTTTTTAAAGAATCATTTGAATCTACCCATGAGCTCCTTCAAATCCTGCCTGTCTTCTCTTAAAAGGAAATGAATAGCCTGATTTTTATGCTTATGATTTCACTAAATTTCTAGTTTCATTTTTATGTGTACACATCTCTCTCTGTTTCTGTCTCCCTTTCTCTGTGTGTGTTTATATGATATTTATATATGAATGCAGGAGACCAGGATTTATAGAAACTGTGGCCCATTCCCCAGGGTCCCATTGTGATGGTGGGATATAATGCCCCTCAATCTTTTGTTCAGAGAGTGAAAGTATTAGCGTGTTTCTGGTATTCTTGAAATAGCACTGGGTTCAGAAACAAGAGAGATTCACTAACACACTCAACTTCCAGTTCGGTTTGTTATGAACTCGGAATTGCATTTTCCCTAATGTCAACTGAGAAGACAAAAACCTTTTGGAATCACCCTGTCCCAGTAGCTGCTTTGTGGTTATTATCATTATTCCTCCAAGGATGAACTCTCCAAGTGCCTGCTATCAACAAACAGTTTTCCCCTGGCAAAGGCAAAAAAGCAATTATTCCAGTTTGTCTCTAATTTGGAGGCGGGCGGTGTACAGTTGGCTACTCACCACCCCCTGGGTTTTCTCCTTAATCTATTAAGTTAGAACCCACACCCATTGCTCAGAGTGTTAAATAAGTGTGTGTCTGCATATCTTACTTATTTGGGTTTTAACCAAGAATTCTTCTCCCTGCTGTGATGTACTTTGAAACCTGAGAGGCTCCACCTGCTTCACTGTATTATATGTCTTCGAGAAAAAGTGGAACTTCCCATGCTGCAGCTGAAGGTGTAAGTGCTCATTACCTAAAAGGCAGTATCAGAGCAGGAGTGGAATTCACTATTCAGTGGTGTGATTGCATGTGTTTGTGTGTTTGTGTGTGTCCAATGTAAGTTACTGATCTCTAGCCTGTCCCTGCAGCACCTCACACCAAAGGATAACAGAGAGCTCCATGTAGATTATTTTTTTATCTCAAATTGATCCTCCATCTAATTTTTCATGGAATAGAAAAAACATACTTCCTCTTGCTTATTATTCATCTCCCATTAAGTCTTACTGGTTTTTCCTCCAATTTTATCCCAATTCTGTAATGATCTTCAGCTTCTGCCATAATCCAGGTATAAGCAGGTATCACTTTTGTACCTGAACTACTGCTATGTCATCCTAATATTTCTGCTAACACTTTTGCCTTGCTATAATCTGTTCTCTGCCCAGGAGCCAGCCTACTATTTAAATGTCTGCATTCATTCCTTTCCTTAAACATTTTCATGAGTTTTCTGTTGCTGTGAGAATAGAATACAAACTTTCCATTATGGCAGAAAAGACCTTACATAATCTGGTTCCCAATCAAATCTCCAACCTCATAACATTTCCGTGGTGATATTCTGAATTTTCTGTTCCTCAAACACCATAGCCCTGTCTTCTCCACTTAACTAGAATGACCATTTTTATAATGTTCACATGACATGCTGTTATTTTTCAGGACTCATCTTAAAGAACACATAAGATAAGGTTTCCTCACCACCTTAGCCTCTTGCAATTGGACAATATCTATCAAAATTGTGAATGTGCATCCTCCTATTCCATTTCTAAGTTTTATCCTTCAAATACATATACTAATATGAAAATCGCATATGAAGAATGTTATTAGTGAAATATTGTTAGAAACAGAAGAATATTAGAAACAACCAAAATGTATATCAGACAGATAGTTAGCTCTTTCACTGTGGTAGGTAAACTGATTACTATTAACATGGGAATGACTAGCAAAACTGAATGTGCAATTCATTTCAAGTAATAATATTAAATTAACAGACTTTTAATGTAATAGACTAAAGAATGTATTTTAGAGATAATTTCAGTCAAATTGGAAGAACTGGTAGATAATGTAAACTTTAGTTAACCCCCAAGAAGAATGATGAGTCCTCCAGTGAGATACATTCTCGGAGCTCAAAGAGAAGGATCTTTAGATTGAATAAATATTTACATAACATGTGGATTCTATTTATTAATAGATAGATCATGCTATTTCCTTTCCCTATTATTTTGTGAGTGATCACATGGGCAAGTCTAAAATAATTGACCTGAAAAAAGAGAGAGAAATGATAGTACTGGCAAAGTATAAGAAGTGTTAGAATCTACAAGAAAAGTATCAGTTATGAATCACTAGCATAAAACGTAGGCTAGGAACTGTAAAAAAAGGTGGACACTTATACAGTTTATTCTTTTTCAGATCCAGATATGACTGAGGGTGGGGAGTATTTCCTGGTGTTCTGAGAACTTGAATAAGAGTGATCTAGTAAGAACTGTGAGAATTTGAAAGAGGAACAGACTTTTTCTCCACATTCCATGACGATTCATTTAGAAAGAGTAATGCTAGACTAAAAATGTTGAGGAGTGGGCAGGAATTTTCTTAAAGGAAGGACTGGTAGCTTTGTAATAAACTATTTCTCTAGATTTATTATTATTGACATAGATTCTTCTTAATGTCTTTAAGTTACATGCATTGTTTCCACCAACTTGCCAAATCCTGATTTCTGGAAGATCCTGTGCAATCCTCTCAGTTGTCTTATCTTGATCCAACCCATGAAAATAAAGCATGGTATAGAAACAATGTTATTAATTAAATATTTCTGGATATAGAAATATATTAGACACATGCTTTGGCTGAGAGTCATGGGAAGGTTAAGAAAGAACAACAGGCTCCTTGGAGGGCCTCTAGTAGTGCTTCTAATAACTGGTTACTGACCTAGCCTTGCCCCTAATTTACTAATCTCATATTTCTGTCATGAATTCCTAGACTTCTCAAATTTGAACCTGACCCGACATGATCATCATTCCGAAGGTTCATGGTTTTTCAAGAAGATATTGCATCGGTTTCTAGGTGGACATATACTATCCTGATATCAGACCACCATTAGCCCAATACTGGGCAAAAAGCATGAGTTATTCAGTTAAAAGTTATTCAGTGAGTAAAATTCCGTTATTCAGTGAGTAAAATTCATATACTCACTAATTGTCTTGTTTCTATTATTTGTAGTCATTAAGGTTTCACATTTTTTCACATCTCCATCTCTTTTTTCATCTACAACAAAACAGAAGATCATGAGGAGGAATAATCAGAGCAGTGTGTCTGAGTTCCTCCTCCTGGGGCTCCCCATCCGACCAGGGCAGCAGGGCATGTTCTTTGCCCTGTTCCTGGGCATGTACCTGACCACGGTGCTGGGCAACCTGCTCATCATCCTGCTCATCAGGCTGGACTCTCGCCTGCACACGCCCATGTACTTCTTCCTCAGCCACTTGGCCTTCACTGACATCTCCTTTTCATCAGTCACAGCTCCAAAGATGCTCATGAATATGCATACTCAGGATCAATCCATCTCCTATGCTGGATGCATTTCCCAGGTGTACTTCTTCTTATTTTGGGGGGATCTTGATAGTCTCCTTCTCACCTCAATGGCCTATGACAGGTATGTGGCCATTTGTCACCCCCTCCACTATACAACCATCATGAGTCACAGCCTATGTGTTTTGCTAGTAATTGTGTCTTGGGTCCAATCCTGCGCTAGTGCCCTTTTGCACACCCTCTTCCTGGCCCGTCTTTCTTTCTGTGGAGACAACACTCTCTCGCACTTCTTCTGTGATCTCTCCACCTTACTGAAGCTGTCCAGCTCAGACACCACAGTCAATGAGCTGCTTATCCTCACCGTGGGAGTGGTGGTCATTACTGTGCCATTCATATGCATCCTGGTTTCTTATGGCCGCATTGGGGCCACCATCCTGAAAGTCCCCTCCACCAAGGGCATCTGCAAAGCCTTGTCCACATGTGGCTCCCACCTCTCTGTGGTGTCTCTGTACTATGGAACAATTATTGGGCTGTACTTTTTTCCTTCATCCAACAACTCTACCAATAAGGATGTCATTGTGGCTGTACTGTACACCCTGGTCACTCCCATGCTAAATCCTTTTATCTACAGTCTGAGGAATCGGGATATGAAAGGGGCTCTGGGAAATATACTCAATAGAGGAATGTGTTCCCCATGATAAGCACTGTTCTCCCTAATCATTGGATATAAGATCTGCTCATCCTGTACATGCAACATGAATATCCTTTCCTCTCCAAAATCTGAAAGATTAAAAAGGATCTGCCAGTAATTTAACTATCTACCAGAACAAAACTCAGCACCTTTAAAACTAAAATATACTTTATACTAAATGAATCTTTCAAAATTTCCAGTAAACATTGAAAAATTACTAAACACAGTGGAAACCAAGATGGCAGCATAGGTAAACACCTAAACTGCTGCCTCGTGCAACAATTTCAAAACTACAACTAAAAGACAAAACGTCTATCACCCAGAACCATGGGAAAGCTGGCTGAGTGGAAGTTCTACAACTAGAAGGAAAGAGAAAAGAACATTGAAACGTGCACAAGCGCTGAAAAGCTGAGGTACAGAGGTGCACAAATCGGGCTGGCGGCAGGCAACTGGGTGCGCTGCTTTTTTCAACCCAGAGGGAGACAAGCTCCCGATTACTCTGAACACCAGTTTCTGGGGAGACGCTGGGGACCCAAACTCCTACAGGGAGAAGCTGTATTATCTGCCTTCAGGTCGGAAAGTGAGGGTGATTTTCTTGTAGAGGTGCACCCAGCAATCATTGTTTACTGCACTGGGGCGCAAGACATGGGGACTTGGAAATGCAGAGATGCAGAGACAGCTGACTGGCAGCCATAGCTGTTTGCCATGCCCTAGCCTAGTGACTCCCTGAGACCCCGCCCCGCACAATCTACAAACCCACCCAACTTCCACGCAGTGGCTTTAGCATATAAATGGCCTGCCCTATCTCAGCTTAACCTAACAAACTGCAGCTCTGGTCAGAGAGCTCTAAAACCTCCAAACTCCAAGCAAAGAAGAGAAAACTGTAGTTCTCACTGTAGCTCCTGCTGGGTGGCCTCAGACAGTAGCTGACCTGCACCCCATTGGAGATCCAGAAGCTAGTGTATCTAGTGGTCAGTGTGAGAAAACACCAGATTTCAACTACTCACATCCATAAGTGACACACTCAAGAGGCAGACTCAGTGAGCACCAAAGCCCCACTGAAACAAGTCCTGCCCCATAAGTGTGTCTCCAGTATAGCAGTTCTTCCATTATAGACACAGCAGGTCCTCACAGCCAATTGGCCTGGAGGTCAATTCCTCCCAGTGACACCAAAAACAATCAAGACTTAACTACAACAAGGCTGTACACACAGACCACAAAGGGGTGCACCAAGTGTGTACACCTCAGGTAACTGGGGAGGCCGACCCATTGGGCCATATAGGACACCTAGCACACAAAGCCACCCTACCAACTCAGGGAAGCAGTGAAAATGCAGAGACAAAGAAACAGATCACAAACGAAAGAAATGGAGGAAAACAAACGACTGGATATAGAGTTCAAAACCACAGTTATAAGGTTTTTCAAGAATTTCCTAGAAAAGGTCAATAAATTTAGCGAGACCCTCAAGGATATGAAAAAGGACCAACTAGAAATTAAACATACACTGACTGAAATAAAAATTATTATACAGAGACCCAATAGCAGACTAGAGGAATACAAGAATCAAGTCAAAGATTTGAAATACAAAGAAGCAAAAAACACTCAACCAGGAAAGCAAAAAGAAAAAAGAATCCAAAAATTTGAAGATAGTGTAAGAAGCCTCTGGGACAACTTCAAGCGAACCAACATCAGAATTATGGGGGTGTCAGAAGAAGAGAGAGAGCAAGATACTGAAAACCATATAATACCTCAATAAAAAATAAATAAAAAATAAATAAATAAATAAATAAATAAAGACTGCTCACTAATTTCCTCTCTGTAAATCCTTTTACAAAGTAGACCAATAAATGGATTTTTAAAATGTAAAAAAAAAAAAAAAGATACTGAAAACCTATTTGAAGAAATAATGACTGAAAACTTCCCCCACCTGGTGAAAGAAATAGACTTACAAGCCCAGGAAGCACACAGAACCCCAAACAGTTAATTACCTACAAAGGAGCACCCATACGATAGTCAGCTGATTTCTCAACAGAAACTATGCAAGCCAATGGGAGTGGCAAGAAATATTCAAAGTGATGAATAGCAAGAACCTACAACCAAGATTACTCTATCCAGCAAAGTTATCATTCAGAATTGAAGGTCAGATAAAGAGCTTCAAAATAAGAAAAAGATAAAGGAGTTCATCAACACCAAACCAGTATTATATTAAATGCTGAAAGGTATTCTTTAAGAAGAGGAAGAAGAAAAAAGTAAAGATAAAAATTATGAATAACAAATACATATCTAGCAACAAGTGAATTTAAAAATCAAGTGAATTAAACATCTGAGGAACAGAATAAACTGGTGAATATAATAGAATCAGGGGCATAGAATGGGAGTGGATTGATAATTCTCAGGGGGAAAGGGGTGTGGGGGTACAGAAAGAGACTGGACAAAAATCGTACACCTATGGATGAGTGGGGGGGAGGTAAGGGTAGAGGGTGGGGTGGGAACTGGGTGGAGGGGAGCTATGGGGGGGAGGAGAAACAATTGTAATAATCTGAACAATAAAGATTTATTAAATTTTTAAAAAAGAAAAGAAAAATAGTCCTGATGGTGTCAAGTACAAAAAGAAAAGAGAGAGAGAAAAAGAAAAATTACTAAACACATGAAGTAAACAAAAGAGCATCATGTCAAGAAAGGGTCATAAGAAACAGATCACAAGAAAGCATAGATACTGAAATTAACCAAAAAAATATGTAGAAGCAGTTATCATAAGTATGTTCATTACATAAAAGAAAAATGGTTATAATGAGTGGGGCACACAATTCATGTAAAAACATAAAAACTCAACATTTCTCAAATTTGGTTAAAAGCATCAATTTACAGGATCAAGAAACAAGTTAAACAAACTGAAAGAAAGATAAATTTGAAAAAAAGAAATGCACCTACACACATCATAACTAAGGATAAAAAGAAAACCAAAGGCAAAGAATAAACCCATGAAGATGCCAGAGAAAAAGGATACAAAATGCCTTAGGAAGACTGTTAAGGAATTAGGCAGGATTAGGGTGAGAAGGCTGAGTTGTGCAGATACAGGATCAGTTTCTATCTTTATTTACATTTTATTTTGTCAATCATATATTTTTGTATTAATTTTAATTTGGTAAAAGGGTGCACTGAGTTCATCTTAATTAAAAATTAATCTTTAATATTTGCTTTAATTATTGAATTTTTGAAATGTCTCAAATTTTGCACTTGAGGCAAATTTTACACATATGCTTCTTTTGCCTTTTTAAAAAATCACACTTAATTTGTATGTAAGTACTAGAACTCTTAGCCTTCTCCCAAAATATCTTAAGCTAACCAAATAAATTAAAACACTGTCGGTGAACTTCTCCAGGTATTTTAAATTTCCAATGGAGTTTAAGAAGGCGTGAGAGCATTTGTGGTTAATCCAATGAATGAATTTGTGGTTAATCCAATGAATCTGCTACCAGCAGTTTAAGAAGGTGTGAGAGCATTTGTGGTTAATCCAATGAATTTGTGGTTAATCCAATGAATCTGCTATCAGCATTTAGTGGCCAGTGGCCAGTGCTGCTGAATGGCTTGAAATGCACAAGACATCCTGCCCAACGAAGAACTGCCCTACTCAAAATGTTAAAAGTACCCCCACTGGAAAACATTGATAGCCAAACATGCAAATATTTCCCCATTTTCTTATGACCACTTTCAATGTTTCTTTGAAATACATGGTAGATTAAATTAATAATCCTCATAAAATATCTCAAAAGTACATGAAAACAAAACAAAACATGATGACTAAGATTGCTCTGGAATGTATTTTTATTTATATCTACTAGATGCCCAGTGCACGAAATTCATGCCAGGCCTGCACCCTCTCCAATCCAGGACCCCTCAGGGGATGTTTGACTACCGGCAGTCAGACATCCCTCTTGCAATCTGGGACCACTGGCTCCTAACTGCTCACCTTCCTGCCTGCCTGATAGCCCCTAACCACTCTGCCTGCCTGCCTGATCTCTCCCTAACTGCTCCCCTGCCTGCCTGATTGCCCCTAACTGACTGCCTCAGCCCCCACTACCGTGGCTTTATCTGGAAAGATGTCTGGAAGATGTCTGATCTAATTAGCATATTACCCTTTTATTAGTATAGATTGGAACTGGACTGTTCCAAGCTCACAATTAGTAGATATTTGGATCTCCATTATAAGGAAATTGTTATGATGACCCAGGAAATGCTTATAATTTCAGATCACTGAAATGAAAATAGAACTTTGAAGCATTTCTCAAAAGCAATGAAGTACACTATAATTTGTGTTAAAACTAATTATTCTAAGCCAGGGTGAGGACTGTCTGGGCCACAGGCCATAAAAGGCCCACAAAATCATTTGGTCTGGCCCTGCCAAGGCATTAAGGGTGAGTTAATTAAATGTTTGACCAAATATAGCAGGCTAATTTTTAAGTTGATAATTTTGTATGACCCACAAATGATGTTATAAATATCCAAATGGCTCTTGGCAGAAAAAAGGTTTCCCACCCCTGCTCTAAACTAACGTCAACAGGAATGGCAGGGTACGGACCCCGGAATATACCTACACTAACAAAAAATAAAATATCTAAAAATCCTGTAAAAACTAGTTTATTTCCTGATTTTTTTCTAAGGACTTGGGAATGATGAGATGAATTGTGGCCTCTTGGAGACTGGGAATCTAGAACACTTGGAGATAAAATACCAGATGAAAAAAATATACGTATTTTTTAATTCACAGAAATATTTACTTGTTCCATCCAACATACATATTTCTTTTTACTTTTGAGTGATCAATCCCTCACTAATAAAAACCAACCCTTTTTATCACTTCTTTCTGCCAAGCAAGAATCTGAGATCCAGAAAGTTGTCAGAATGGCATATTGTCTTTTTTCTCATTTTTCTGAAGTCTAGTTGTATTTATTGTACCCACCTTTGTGGTGATGGGGCATAGGAGCAAGAGTGAAAAAGGGGTGACAATAATATGCTTCTTTGGTTGCTACCATATTGAAGAGGTTTGACTTCTCTCCACCTGGATGATGGTTAAAACTAATTCATTCTTATGTTATCACTTCCAGGCCAGAGGATATTGAGAGATTTCCATACTAGACTGCCTTCCCAAAAATCCTCTGTGATACAGCTAAAGTATATTTTCTTCTGTGACTGTTTCCCCTCATAGCCCCTGGTTCTGGGTGGTGCATCCCCTACAGATCTCTTACTCTTTCTTAGAATCTCCCAGACTTTCTAATGGATTTTCTTGGGAATAACTGAAAATGGTTGCAATATCAGTTCTCTCTCACACATAATCCACCTGTGGTTCATAGGAAACATTTGTGCTTTTATTGCCCCACTATGAAAATAAGTGAAGGTGTTTCTCAAACATAATTCATTCTCTTTCTTGCTCACTCTCACTCTAGCTCTCCTCCCATTTCATCTTTCCTATTGCTTTTCACATTCATTAAAAACAGGGGATATATATATATATATATATATATATATATCAAACTCTCTAAATGGTACTGTTGAAGCTTCTCCAAGTTTAAGGTGAGAAGGAAGGCACATCCCCCCAAGGGAGATTTTGGGGCTCACTGCTCAGCTTTATCCAAAAGAAATATCTTTACAAGAACCTCTCATCTCCTCCATATCTTAGCACTTTAGATCCAGGTTCTGAGGCTCAAGAGTTATGAAATTGATTATTGGGTATTTCCTATAAACTCCTTTATTATGTGCCTTACAACTCCCTTTGGTATCTGGTGTCTCTGAAATTATGGTGCCTCCATTGGAACTTCCAGTTCAACATCCCAAGACATGCTGCTCCCTTTGCCTTGATCATCAGGATGAGAGAAGACTTTGTGTGTCTGAGTAATTCTGATTTGTTAAATCTCCGGTAAAGCAGCACCTTCTCTGGGGAGTTTTTCATATATCCTCTGCCACTGGGCTGAGCTAATTATTCCTCCTCAGGACACAGCGTTCTATAGGATTATCATTCTTGGCTGAATCGCTGTGGAGTCAGACAGCCAAGATTCAAGTCTTCCTTTCACTAACTGCAATTCTAAATTGTTCTTCACCTCTTTGAGCCTGAGTTTTCCCTACATATCTCTTAGGGTTGTTCTCAGAATTAAAGTAGATGGCTTTAATGCATATTAAGCTCTCTGACTGATACCTGAGACAATGGATGTGCCATTTATTTTGTTGCTGAATATCTGCATGTGTTGGGGAGAAAGGATGTGTGAGATATAGTCCTAAAGGACAAGAAAGCAGTGTGTTAATTATTATGTAAGGAGTGTAAAATTTAATATGTTCTCCCTTAAAGTTATAGAAGGGCTCCGAGTCCCTGGATGTGTGGGTACCTGGGGGAGCAGAAGCCATATCATCACCAAAATGAAAAATTCTTTCAAAATGAAGATGTGAAAGGCCAAACACATTTTACAACTTAAAAATTGGGGGAAGGACCAGCCCTGGCAGCTTCTATTTAATGATACCAGCCAAAGAGACATAGTATCCTCCAAGTATTTTATAATCCCCATTATTTAAAAAGAAAAAGAGCAAATTAAGTCCTATAAAGCACATCCTGTGTTACTATTCCCATAACAAGTCCAAGAATAATGTCAGCCAAGGTTTGTGATTGATAGCTATAGAAGGAAGACAAGTGAGCTCTGTTTTTAATAAATTGTATTTACATGCTATTAAGGAAATATGATCACATGGGTGTTTTTAAAAGAAAGGTAGTATCAGCTGGAATAATATGTTTTCTTATGCAAGAATTTCCTCAGTGTCCCTTTCATGTCTTTATTTCTCAGGCTATAAATAAAGGGGTTCAGCATGGGAGTCACCACTGTGTACATCAATGAAGCGATTATGTTATTGTCATTGCTGTTGTTGGATGAAGGAATAAAATATAGACCAATAATTGCCCCATAATAGAGAGTCACTACTGAGAGATGAGAGCCACATGTGGATAGGGCTTTACGGATGCCCTTGGTAGAGGGAACCCGGAGGATGGTGGCCCCAATATGGCCATAAGAAACCAAGATGCATAAGAATGGAAGCATAATGGCTGTTAATCCTGCAGTAAAGATTACCAATTGGTTGAGGGAAGTGTCTGAGCAGGACAATTTGAGCAGGGCAGCAAGGTCACAGAAGAAGTGTGGGACAGCATGGTCAGCACAGAAGGACAGACGGGCTAGGAGGAGGGTATGCAAAAGAGCACAAGCAGAAGCAATGAACCAGGACCCAGCCACCAGCATGATACAAATGTTCTGACTCATGATGGTGGTGTACTGAAGAGGGTGACAGATGGCCACATACCTGTCATAAGCCATTGATGTGATCAAGAAACTGTCCAGATCAGCAAAGAGTATGAAAAAATATGTCTGTGAAACACAGCCTTCATAGGGGATAGATAGGTGCTGGGTTTGCATGTTCGCGAGCATCTTAGGGACAGTGACAGATGAAAAGCAGACATCAGTGAAGGCCAAGTGGCTGAGGAAAAAGTACATGGGCGTGTGCAGGCGAGAGTCCAGCCTGATGAACAGGATGATGATCAGGTTTCCCAGCACCGTGGTCAGGTACATTCCCAGGAACAGGATGAAGAATAGGCCCTTCTGCCCTGGTGGAATGGGGAACCCCAGGAGGAGGAACTGGGACACGCTGCTCTGGTTCTCCCTCCTCATACTGGCACCCTAGCTGGAGCAGACTGGTGGGAAAAGCTGAAGGAAAAGGTGGAATTTCTTGGAATTAAAAAAATGATAGCTGTGACATAGCATAATAGAGTCATTCTTTTGATTTAGAGAATGTCTTCATATTTTCTTACATTTTATGTATATTTTGCTGAATAAATGTAAAAGAAGCATAGCTTAGGATATACAGCCACTTCCTTTCTCAACGTAGTCCCAGTCTCTGTAAATATTAATACTAACAGTTAATGTTTATTAAATGTTGTTTTGTGCCCTGGTCTAATAATTTATATGCAGTAACCTAAAATATATGAATTAGATTGGTACTGTTATTATTTCCACTCTTCAGATGAGAGAGCTGAGGCAGACACTCTCACATCGGTAAGAAAAGGAGAAGCTGGGATTTGGACCCAAGCGTTTTGACTCCAGAGTTTGTCCTCTTGAAACAAAGCAAATTATTTGACATCAGAAATCTCATCAACCTTCATAATTTTGTGTGTAATGATCTGTTTAACTCTGTATCCCCTGCTTG
Organism: Eptesicus fuscus; assembly: GCF_027574615.1. Taxonomy (NCBI): domain Eukaryota; kingdom Metazoa; phylum Chordata; class Mammalia; order Chiroptera; family Vespertilionidae; genus Eptesicus; species Eptesicus fuscus. Next base: position 62,856,863 of record NC_072487.1, on the reverse strand, counting down.
TCTACATATCCCATAATTATTTCTAATTGGTTCATTGGTTGTAGAACCAGAATCTGTCACAGATAATCCATGCATACACAATATAAATTTGTTGATCAAATAAAAGATCTCTCATCCAATTAAATTCATCATGTCAGCCCATTTAAGAAACTTACATCAGGCCTTATTCAAGACCCCGGTTTAGTCCTAATAATCCTAATAACATGGCATTACAAAGAAGTGCATCTAAAAACCAAAAATAATTTTAAAGAGGAATTCTAATCCTTCCAGTGTTTTTAAATTAGCCTACAAGAGATTTATTTCCTAACCCAGATCATTAATTATTGGAATATCACTATATATAAATTTTAAAGGTAGGAATTAACTATAACATATCAAATCTTACTATACAGCTACATTGATTACAACAAATAATGTATTTTTACGAAGGTAAACCAATAAGCCAGTGGAGGAAAATGGAGTGCCTAGACACAGACACATTTATAAAGAGGACTTGGTAACTGACAGAGTGGCACTATAAATCAGTGAAAAAAATATAGACTCTTTAAGTAATGGTGCTAAGGCAGTTGTCTTTCCATAAGGGGAAAATAACATTATATCACTACCTCACACCATACATAAAAATAATCCCAATAAAAAACTTAAGTGTGAGAAGCAAATTTTCAGAAACATTAGAAAAATTTTGTAAATTATAATATGATCTTAGGGTAGTAACAATTTCTTAATCAAGACTCCCCAAAGCATACTACATAAATATAAATTTTATTGCATTAAAATAAAGTTTCTTTAGTACAACCACTACCACCATAACAAAGCCACAAAGAGACAAGCCATGGGTGGAGAATACGCACTGCCCAAATCAGTAAGAGATTAGCACTCAGGATACATGCATAATTCCTCTGAGTTAATAAGGACAAGACAAAAAGCTCAATCAATATGAGCTAGAAATTCACAGAAAAAAATGAAGTCAAATAGTCAATAAGTATATTTAAAAAGGACTTACTTTCCAAGTGATGACAGATGCAAATTAAAATAATGAAATGTCGCTGATAAAATTTTGTTAAATATATATGAGAACATCATGCAATGACGGGAATGTGAAGAAAAGAAACTTTCAGGCAGTGCTACTGATTATTGAAAGTAGTTCCTCTATTTTGAATATATCTTATAAAGTTGAAGATTTATATTCTCTTTGATGTAGTTGTCTTTCTCCATCTATCCTGCAGAAAAATGCTCTCACTTCTTCATAAGGATAAAGACCTCATAATTATTTGCAACTTTTTAATAGCAAAGAACTAAAACAACTAATTTCCTAATAGTAAAAAATGGATAAACTCAGGTTAGTTTATTCATGCAATCAATCCTATCCATCAGTAAAACTAAATGAACTCTATACCACATGGATAGATCTCTAAAAATTAATTTTGGCTTAAAGTAGATGCAAAATTATGCCTACAGATGATATATCAAAACACTCAACAATACTGTATTATTTATGGTATGTATATGTACTAAAAGTATAAAAATGCATAAAAATATTAAAAGATATAAATTTAAAACTTCATGATAGTATTTAACCCTATAGAGAAGGAAGCAGGAGATAGGAATGGGTAGATGGAGCTTTGGCTGTGTCTGTACCATTCTGTTTTGTTTATTTTAACTGTTAGAAACAAATGTGGCATATTCTGAGTGTGGGTACCTGGGTCATATGTTTTATTTATTTTTAAATATTAAATAATCAGAATATTGCTCTAAATGAAAAAGAAACACTTCTAAGGTCACATTCTCCAGAAAATGTTACTGGTTGAGAGGGTAAGATAGAGAGGATGGAGGGTGAGATATGTTCAAATGTAGGAAAAATCTGTCTGGGTAATAAAGTGCCATCAGTTTGATTAATGCACTGTACAGCTGGGTAATATTTACATCTTTAAAAGAATGACTTCATAATAATCAATGTTAGGAAGGCAGTGTCTCCCTCTATTTTTCCTCCTCAATTTCCATGATTCCTTTAATCCTATGCTTTCCCACCAGCAGTTTAAATAAGTTTTACTATTAAAGTTTAATGCAAGTACTTTGACCAATACCTATAGCCAATGGGCAATTGTCAATCCCAAAGGCCTGTGGCAAAAGCCAAATATTCTACTCCCAGGCCAGCTAGTCAATACTAAGAAAATTATTGTCATAAAGATGCTATAAGGAAGCAGAGAATCCATACCCTGGTAATTCTCTCCCATTTAAAGAAGGGGCAAAGATTGCTTGTTTCATTCCCACCTAAACATACACTATCCAACACGAGGGAAGGAAGCAGAAGCAAGAAGATAGTGTCCAGAGGTCTCATCATCACTTTGTCGACTGGATTCCGAAGGCCACCATATGCCACCAGACCTGGTTTCCCACCCCAACTGAGTGAAAGGAAGAGTATAGTTATGAACCAACTTAATCCAATAAGGAAAATTTCATTTCAAATGACAACTTTCAATGACTACATCAAAGCAGCTGACTGGCTCCCTATATATCTGGGACCAGATATCAAATCAGTATATTAATGAATGCTTAATCATCAGGTCCCCTAGAAATAGGTGAAGATGGTTTGCTACTTAGCCCCAGAGGCAGAGAAGGCTTTCTGCCCAGATTCCAACCCTCGGACCCAAACCTGATCCCACAATCTTCATGGGTTGTGGGAAATGAGTAATGGAACACACTCTTAAATTTCTTGAGATTCTTCAGATTATCTGGGTCAGTTTTTCTCAGGGGACATGCAGAACAATAGCTGTGTGGTGTGGCTTCCAGAGCATCGAGCCTTCATATCCCTTCCCAAAACACCACCCTCAATAGCCTGCAGATACCTTAAATTCAGCAAGAGGAAAAAGGCTTTAAGGTCCCAACTACAGACTAAGTTTAACAGTAAGTATTCCTGAGAGACAGTCCTCTGTACAACACTCTCACTAAGATAGAATGGCTGGGAACCATATATTTGGGGCAGGGGGGAGCAGGTTTAGAGGGCTGAACAAGGGGTGAGGAGGGGTAGAGGTGAGGGGTGGGGATTACAGGTAGAGTGAAAGCAGAGGCTGTAGACACTGAAAGCAAATTTACTATCATTCCAATTTGACTTAGATGGCTGCCAATGAGATGACTGTGATGGGGCTAGAAATAAATAGTCACAATTGTCAATAAAATAGGATTTAGCACCTAATTTGGACAAGGTGTTTTTCAAATATTGATTGTCAATAAAATAGGATTTAGCACCTAATTTGGACAAGGTGTTTTTCAAATATTGCTCACTTCTTCCCACATAGGCATCTAATTCTCAGGTTATGAGGAGAAAATTGGGACTCAGTGATGAAACTAACCCAGTGTTATAGCACTAGTATATGGTGAACCTGGGATTTGATACTAGGTCTATCTGGCTTCAAAGACTAAATTCTTCCCACTGTATTACATGATTTTATTAACTATATTCTCAAGGAAGACAGTGCTTGCTGCCTGAAAGCACTTTAGGACTTTAGGAAATAAACCAGAAAGTTTGAGAATGAATGAAAACCTATGGTTTCAAGATATGTGCCTAGATGGTAATATCAATAATAATGACAATAACAATTATAATAAAGACCATTTATTAATCACATATTTATTGTGGAATATAGGCCAACTTCTGTGACATATATTTTATATAATATCAGTCTAATAGGACCACAAAAAAAAGGCATTATTCTTATTTAACCATTTGGAAACTAGGACTTAGAGAGTATAAATAATTTGCCTAAAATATTCAGCATGGAAATAGGAACAGGTCATTCAATCTCAGATTTATCAGATATCAAACCCATGTTTCTAACCACCATATTATATTTTCTCTAGCAGAGCATAATTTGACCCAAAAAAAGACATCTGCTCCTCATTAAAGAGCAGAAGATGGGATTTGTAATTTCCCAAAAGCTTTTGGATAGATGTATTGCCTCCGTCCCTAATCAGATGACCAAAAGTGAATAGAGAAACTAGAATACCAACTATTGAATTTAAAAAGACAACTGCCATCTGAGGTGGGGGTAAAGAGGAGAGATCAACCAAAGGACTTGTATGCATGCATATAAGCCTAACCAATGGACACAGACAACAGGGGGGTGAGGGCATGAGTGGGGGGGTGTGTAATGGGGGAATAAGGACACATATGTAACACCTTAATCAATAAAGAAATTCTTTTGAAAAAGACAACTGCCTGCTCGGCTAGCATGGCTCACTGGTTGAGTGTTGACCTATGAACCAGGAGATCACAATTCGATTCTTGGTCAGAGCACATGCCTCAGTTGCAGGCTTGATCCCCAGTGTGGGTTGTGCAGGAGGCAGCTGATCAGTGATTCTCTCTCATCATTGATGTTTCTATCTCTCTTTCCCTCTCTGAAATTAATAAAAATATATTTTCCTTCCATTCTGAAATTAATAAAAATATATTTTAAAAATGAATAAATAAAAAGACAGCTGCTTATGAAGTGAATTTCTTGGGGCTCCAGGTCAGACCCTGGTCAATGTTTTCGATGGACTACCTAATTTCAGCCAACAACGGAAAGTTTAAGGCAACCATGGTACATATCCATTGGAAATAATATTATTTAGCCAATGAAATGAGTTAATGAAAAACATATGTTATAATATTTGAAAGAACATAATAAAAAATTCTATACATGCATATTTACAATTATTTGCAAAAACCACAGACAACTGTTTTAAACCTGGAAGCTTGTGCCCATAGTTTGGATGCAAGCCAAATCTTCAGCAAAAATGTAAAAGAGATCATACTTTCCTAGAGATGAAAGTACAAACCTCAAGGAATTATAATTATTACATCCATCTAAGTTATTCAAGATGACACAACAAAATTATATAAAGTGTTTGACATAAATCATTCACATACACACACACACACACACACACACACACACACACACACACACATACTGCTGACTGCAGCCTATAAGAACTGCCCTTACCTAGCTCAGGAGTAATAAATTCAAATACTGTCAGCTCTAAGATATGCACTAATATTTCATTTTCTCTCCAAAAGGTTTAGAGCTGGGAAAGAAAGAAAAGTCACAAGCTCAACCCTGAAGTGGGAAGAAGGTACACTCTCTCTTTTAAACCAGATCTAGGCAAAGACAAGGGTATCCGTTTTTACCAGCCAGGCTGGGAACCCAGGAGACCAAGGTCACAAATTTCCAGTGAGGGACAAGGAACAATTTGGGAGTAATTACTGCATTTCCTTAACCACTCCCAGTGGAGATGTGCCTTAGCCATATACTAAAGACAGTCAACTCCTTTGGGAATATAAATGAGAACTTTTATATTTGCAGATTCATTTTTTTTAAATATATTTTATTGATTTTTTACAGAGAGGAAGAGAGAGGGATAGAGAGTTAGAAACATCGATGAGAGAGAAACATCGATCAGCTGCCTCCTACACACCCCCTACTGGGGATGTGCCCGCAACCAAGGTACATGCCCTTGACCGGAATCGAACCTGGGACCCTTGAGTCCGCAGGCTGACGCTCTATCCACTGAGCCAAACCGGTTTTGGCTGCAGATTCATTTTTTATAAAGAATACTCACACCCATGATCTCATTTAATCCACACAATAATTCTTGAGTTAGATAGATTTTCACCATTTTATTGCATTTGAGAGTTAGTCAAAAGAAATTTACCTAAGGAGGATTCAAACCCAAACACATTAGCTACAAATGCAAAGTCTAGTTCCATTGTACCATGAAGCCTCCCTTGTAACAGTGGGCTCTGTAGCATATGGACTTCTTCCTTCTCATATTCAATCTGGAACTGGGAGAAGAGCTGCTGTTAATCCCTGGGGAATAAAACACTTATCAAGGAATACTTGGGTTTCTGTTTCTCGGAAATAGAGATTTTTTTTCTTCCTGCAGTAATACCTGAATGCATGCAGGAATATTTTTTTCACAGTTATGACACACTAGGCTCGGTGCATGAAATTCATGCACGGGGGGAGAGGGGGTCTCCTCAGCCAGCCTGCACCCTCCCCAATCCGGGACCGCTCGGGGGATGTCTAACTGCCGGTTTAGGCCAGATCCCCAGGAACTGCCCTCAACTATCCCCCTGCTGGCCAGGTCACCTCCAACTAGGGCCTCCCTCCCCCCGCCCCCCCGCCTGCCAGCCTGATCGCCCCATGCAGCCGCTGTTCGGTCATTACTGTGACAGAATCCTGGACAATTTGACAGAATCCTGGACAATTTGTATATTCCTCTATTATTAGTATAGATAATAACAGTTGGCACATCCTCAGGGTTCAAAATCTATTCTTTAACCATACGAATGAGTGTGAGAAGCCTCTGAAACCTATTTTATTAAGACCTGCAAATACAGAGAAGAGTTACAGAATCAAGGGGAGGAGATAGCATTTTATTAATTGCTTTTCAATAGTTTATTCATTCATTTACTCATTCATTAAAACAGCATGTACCTATTATGTAGCAAGAATTTTGTGAATACTGTGAGTCTATATTTGAAAACACAGGGTTGTTTTTTCTTTAAAAGAGCCCAATCTAATGAGCAGGACAGACAAAGCAGTGTGTGCTATGGGAGCAAAGAGGTGGGCTATATCAACCCCAAATTTAATGGGTTAAGCAGGTAGGCTTGTAAGATATTACACATAAGCAGACACTCAAGACAACCAAAACAAGCAAAAGGTGACTGGACTGTGTAGAAGAAGGACATTGGGAAGGGAGAAAAATTATCACCCACGTAATGAAGCTAACTCCACAGGGAACACTAGAATCCAACCTCAAATCTGTCCACCCAGCAGTGAGTGCACTGAGGTGTTTATGTGCCATCTCCTGTCTATATTTAACAGAGGACAACTGGGGGTGGTAGTAGAGGGTGAACAGTATTTCTAGCACTTCTGGCCGGCTGAATGTATAAGCAAATTGAGCTTCAGTGGCCAGAGAAAGTCCTCCTCAAAGAAGTAAAAACAGTTGTCATTGGGGTTCTAGCCAAAATGCACTGAAATGGTAAGTTAAACAAGTATGAGCTTGGAATTTGCCTCCTGCACTGTTCAGACCCTCTCTCATGTCCTGTGACAGATTCTCCAAGATGGTGGCCATAGGTGCGAACTGAGGGATAGACATTGATGTAACATAGGTAGATGACATGAGGGTCCAGGTTACCTGGTTCTGAAATGTACTTTGGTTCTATCTACTAAGGCTTAATATCAAATTTGCTGTTGGGGCTACTGACCTTATGACTTTTTGTGCTGGGCAGCACTTACGTAGCTCCAGTCACTTAATGGCCCACAGTTAGGCATTTGGAATCTCTACCGCCCAGTAGCTTGGCAGCAGCTCCTACCTCCAGAAGCGCAGCATTGAAGCTCTTCTAATTGAGTCTATTGGAGGCTCCATGGGGTGCCATTATCTACCATGGATACTGCCAGCACCATGGGTTCCGTCAACTTAGATGACCCTTGGACCACAGTTTGAACCAGCCACAGAGCCCTCTATTGCTCTATATCCTACTTAAAGCTGGCAGTCTATCAAGTCATTTGACAAATTGGCGAGATCAGTGTTCCAGGTGTGGTGGTGGTATGTCTCCAAAATCTGAAGAGGCCTACAAAGTGCTGTGAAAGGTGCAATAACTTGTCCTTTGCTTTCCAGGTAGAATCCCCTTTCGTCTATCCCATTGTAAGCTCTTCTGTCTATCCCGCACGGCCTGCCACAGGTCTTTCCTCTGACATTAAGTATGTCAGATCTTACTCCAAAGTGTCTCCACCCTGACTCATTACTCAATCTGTCCAAACCCCCACAGACACCTTTGTCTGTGAATTGCCATCTGCTCCTGTCTATACTGCTTGCTTACATCACTTCCTGTGTCTAGTACCTGAGTTCCCTAAATTCTGTATACAAGCCTTTTTGTCTGTTTGACCTACTTACTAGCCCCACCATGTCCTCTCTGGGGCATGTCTGGTGTGTCTTTGCCAGCGAATCCAGTGCCTATAGCCAATCTAGCTTACGGCCCACTTTGAGTTTGCTAAGCTGCTACTGGCTAATATTTGGAGAATTTTTTTCTCTGGCTTTTGCCTAGAATGCTATTGGACTTCAACAACTCTGAGTTGACAGTCTTTCCCAAGTCCTCTGCTCCGAGGTCTAAAACTTGTAGCAGTAATATAGTCATCACAGCTAGAAAGAAGCTCTGCAGGGAGAAGCTTTGCTATATTGACTACCTTTCAAACCCAGACATCAAAAAGGCAAAATAAATACCCAAAGAGGATTATCTCAAACTATAAATACTTATTTGTTGTCCTATATATCTCACCCCTAAGAATCACTAATGATACAACTAATTATCATTTTCTCAAATGGTCAATTTCAAGAACCTGAAGCTTTCCAATTTTAAGAGACAAATTTTTATGGGTTGCATGTGTCAACTTTTTTTTTTTCTATTCGCAAGTTTGCTTTCTTTGTGGGTTATTTTTTGCCTGTTTTTCAGCCTCTTTTCCTTCCTTCATTCATTCCTTTTTCTTGCCTGACAACTATTTTCATTTGATGTAACCAAATCTAAATTTGTCAAGAAAGCAATAAAACTTCCCAAAAAAGGTAATTATCCCTGTCTCTACCCACTTTGCATTTAATAATTATCACTAGATTGAAAAAATACAAGGTTACCTGGTGGGTAGGTACCCAATGAGATCCCTTTGAGTGGGATATGGTTCTACCTAAATCCTTAGAGGCCATTTAGTCTTTTGGCTTTCTGTTTGAACCAGGTTGGAGCCAGTCATTTTTTTTTTAAATATATTTTATTGATTTTTCACAGAGAGGAAGAGAGAGGGATAGAGAGTCAGAAACATCGATGAGAGAGAAACATCGATCAGCTGCCTCCTGCACATCCCCCACTGGGGATGTGCCCGCAACCAAGGTACATGCCCTTGACCGGAATCGAACCTGGGACCTTTCAGTCCGCAGGCCGACGCTCTATCCACTGAGCCAAACCGGTTTCGGCCCAGTCATTTTTTTTAAAACCTCTCTGGAGTTTGACCTATGGGAAAGCAGAGCCTGGGACAGAAGGAAGACTAACAGTGCCTTGAGAGCTTTCTCTGTTAAGCTCATTCTCTAAAGTTCCAGGCACAAACATCTCTCCCACAGGACACATTTCTAAAAGAATCAAGGGGAAATTGGGCAATTAATCCAAGTTGATAGGTGTCTCCAACAGGAAATTACAAGTTCTTCTCCCTACCCCCTAGGGTTCTCTTCTTTGCTAATTATACTCTTCAATTCATAGCTCTGGGACTAATCAACAGAAGTGAAAATTTGAGCTTGTAGATTCTCTTTTTGATGCTCAAGAACATTTAGGACCTTGCAAGCTGATATTTAGGTCTCCTAAAGAGAATCTCCAGATACACCCACCAAACATCGGATTATAAATGCAGGTAAGGTCAGTATTACGAATGGAATGGGTACTTTTTTTCCCTCAGCAATATATGAGTTTATATATGGGTATAGAAGAGGAAGAATCAGACAGATTATTTTGGCACGGAAGAGGAAAGAATGAAAAAGAAGAAGGGAGGGGAGAGGAGGGAAAAGAAGAGACATGGGGTGACAGGAGAAAGAAGATAGAGAGGCAGAGAGTGAGATGGAAGGAAGGAGAAAATGATAAAGATAAAGTGAAGGGATAGACAGGAAGAGAGAAAGAGGTGAAAAGAAAGAAAAGTGACTCAAGGGATAAAGACAGAGACACAGGGAAGCCGTCTTTCAGAAGGAATCTCCACTTGCTGGATCCTAACATAGAAAACCAGGTCTGGACAGCACAGAATTTAAGCATTCCAAAACTGTTTATGTAGTTAAGCCAGGAGTTTAAGGCAGGCCTCTTACACTTTCAAACTATTTCCCTCACTGCAGGAGGGAGAATGAATTAACATAATCCAGAGTTTCTCAGGGATCCTTTACTAAACTGAAATAAATATATATGTATATTGATGAGTTTTCTTTAAGGAATGAGGTACTATTCTTTGTAACCTTTTATTTAAATTTTTGCCTCTCATATGAAATTTAAAAATGGATACTGAAGTCAAATCTAAAAGTTGTCATGCCATGGCTGATAGTTTGCAGCCTCACAGAGCATCCTTGGGACAATAACGTGGCTGAGACATCAGATTCTATAATCAGGTTCCTAATGCCACAGATGCACAAATTCTGTTTTGTCAGTAACTAAGAAAAGCTGGCTCACATTAACATACCTCACTGACAATTTTTCTAATTCCCTTATGTGCCAACATATAAGGAATATATGAAAAACGGGTTAAGTTTCCCAGTTTCTGAAACAAAACATACATATTTTTCATATGACGGCTAAAAATCATTACTACAGAGTCCTTAATATTCTTAACCATATATATGCATATCCCATGGATACAGACAATAGTGTGGTGAAGGCCTGGAGTGGGGGGTGTGGTGAGCTAGAAGGGGTCAATGGGGGAGGAAAGAGGGACATATGTAATATTTTCAACAATAAAGATTAGTTTTAATATTCTCAACAATTCTTCATCCCCAACAGATAGAGGAGGACCATGAGGCCTGAGAACCAGAGCAGTGTGTCCCAGTTCCTCCTCCTGGGGCTCCCCATCCCGCCAGGGCAGCAGGGCGTGTTCTTCACCCTGTTCCTGGGCATGTACCTGACCACGGTGCTGGGCAACCTGCTCATCATCCTGCTCATCAGGCTGGACTCTCGCCTGCACACGCCCATGTACTTCTTCCTCAGCCACTTGGCCTTCACTGATGTCTGCTTTTCATCTGTCACTGTCCCTAAGATGCTCATGGACATGCAGACTAAGTACAAATCCATCCCCTATGTAGGGTGTATTTCACAGATGTATTTTTTCATATTTTTTACTGACCTAGACAGCTTCCTTATTACATCAATGGCATATGACCGATATGTTGCCATCTGTCACCCTCTTCAGTACACCATCATCATGAGGGAAGAGCTGTGTGTTTTACTAGTGGCTGTGTCCTGGATCCTGTCCTGTGCCAGCTCCCTTTCCCACACCCTCCTTCTGACCCAGTTATCCTTCTGTGCTAACACCATTCGCCATTTCTTCTGTGACCTTGGGGCCCTACTCAAGCTGTCCTGCTCAGACATCTTTATCAATGAGTTGGTCATGTTCACAGTAGGGGTGGTGGTCATTACCCTGCCATTTATATGTATCCTGGTATCTTATGGGTACATTGGGGCCACCATCCTGAGGGTCCCTTCAACCAAGGGGATCTGTAAAGCATTGTCCACATGTGGGTCCCACCTCTCTGTGGTGTCTCTATATTATGGGGCAATATTTGGGCAGTACCTTTTCCCAACATTAAGCAATTTCATTGACAAGGACATCATTGTGGCTCTCATGTACACGGTGGTCACACCCATGTTGAACCCCTTTATCTACAGCCTTAGGAACAAGGACATGAAAAAGGCCCTTGGGAAACTTTTCAGTAAAGTAACATTTTTCTCACAGTAATATCTGTGACTTTTATTTAAATCAAACTCATTTTTGTTGATCTCACAGATCTGATTTTTTTCATTTGAGTATGTCTGAAAATTTTAAGGCTACTGGAAACATAAGCCCTAAGATAAATGATGGTATATTGGATGTACTTGGTAAAAATTTGTTGATCTGAACTTCATTATCTTATTAACAATGCTCTCCTTTATTAGTAACTTTTGGTTAGCAAGTGTTAGAACAATTTTATTACTGATTTCTGCAACTTGGAGGCATAAGATATATAATAATATACAGTTTGGTTATCTGTTATTAGAGGAGATTTTTTGGAAACTCTTATATTTTGAGTTCATAATCTCAAGTTTTATCCTAAGAATATAAAGAATTTAGCTACATTATTTCTCTACACAATATGCAAAATAAACAGGTTTTCTTTTCATCTTTATGGGCCTATTGAAAGCAAGGAATCCAAACTACTTGTCATTTATATAAGAAGAAATGTATTACCCTCCAGCAATAATATAAAATGTTATAACTCTGAGATGAAGGTCCCCTTAGGAGATCAAGACTGGTCACGGGACCCCTTTGCCGTACTGTGTGGTTGATATTTCTTAGCCCTCATACACAATAATTAATGAAAGCATGCTTCATGCTGTCATCCTTTGTAGATACAAATACATACGATCACATTACAGTGCATACTCTCTGCACACATCATCACTTTCCTACAAACGCCACTCCAGTTCTAGCACTTCATGGACATCCTGCCTTCCCAAATGAAGAAAGAAAGCAAAGCTTCCCAAGGTTTAGTGTGCACAGGAATTCCTGAAGAACTTGTTAAAACACAGATTCCTGAAATCTACCACCATGAAGTCCAACTCAGTAGTTCTTGGATGGGGTCCCCAAATTTGCACTTATGATGCCCCCAGATGATGCTGATGCTGCAGATCTGTGAACTCTGATTTGAAGAGCCTGGAGTAAAGAATTAAATTGTGTTGGTATGGGATGCAAAATTATAAGACCTTACATGAACTCTGGGAGTGGGGAGAGTGAAACAAGGGAATACTTAAATTATGTTAGTAATAGAGAAATCTCTGGTTCGTGTTGTTATTTTCAGATTGATTCTGCCTGCAGTACATTTCTTTTCCAATCTATAATATCAGAGGCTCTTTCCTGAGCTATTGGGTTTTCTTTTGTCTTTCATATATAACGTAGATACATCAGATACTATATATCATGCTTTTTATCATCACAGCAGACTATATGTTCTATGCAAATGAAGCCAAAGCTTTGAAAAAAATTACAACCTATATCCATTAGTGGCTTTTTGTATTTATGAAGCCTTGTGGGATTTCAGTGACACTTGTAATTTTGCTAATGTCACTCAAGCATATTTTTATATTTTAACTGATATTTCACACACAATGCACAATAAAATATACATTTTATTAAGCACTATTGATTTCCAAGTACCTATATCCACAAAGGGACACTTGAGTTCTTGACAAGGCACTGAATAATTTTACGTTATAGGATGTCATTCCTGTCTAAAAGTCCTCATTTGACTTGCCATGCTCCTCGACACAGTCCACAATATAGCATTTGTCATGAGTCCCACCCATATTATTGTCATTATGGGCATCAAGCTTTCACCCCAATCTTTTTATCTCTTTTTTGTCTGCCAGATGCAAAATTCATTATGTTTACCCAACTTTATACATAAATATAAGACTTATTACTACATAATCAGCAAGAAGAGTGACATTTAAGGCTATAGTGATGCCCCAAACTCTAGTCTGTTTGAGGTATAAAGTTAGAAATAAAAACATTTGAAAGAGTTTAATATGTAATATATGTGTTGAATATTAAATAGCAACTTTCCCCTTATTATTTATTTACTTCATTCCATAAACTTTCATTTAGGTTTATTGAGGTAAAATTGACATATAAACATTGTATGTTTTTAAAGTGTACAATCTGATGTTTTGATATGTATACATTGTAAAATGATCACCACAATCAAGCTAGTTAATATGTCTATCACCTCCACATAGTTATCCTCTTATTTACTTTTGTGTGTGTGATGAGAAGAATTAAGATCCACCCTCTTAGCAAATATCAAGTATACAATACAGTATTGATAACACAGTCATCATGCTGTACATTAGATCTCAAGAATTATTCATACGTAACTGAAACTTTGTACATTATGACAAGTGAAATAAGTAAGACTCCAAAAGGCAAATAGTATATAATCTCACTTATATGTGGAATCAAAAATAGTTAAATTCATAGAAATGGAGAATAGAATGGTTGTTTCCAGAAGATGGGGGAGGGAAAATTGAGTGATGCTGGGAATTTCTTATTTTTATGAACTCTTATAAGATATTGGCTAATATCTTATAAGAGTTCAGGGTCACCTTGGCAGATAAAGGTTATCCTAATTCTATAACCTTTATCTGCCAAGGCGGCCCTGCTAGGTGTAGAGTCTAAGACCATCGGAAAACACAGATATTTACATTACGATTCATAACAATAGCAAAATTACTGTTATGAAGTAGCAATGAAAATAATTTTTTTTATATTTTTATTGAGGTATTATATGTGTACATATCTTACTATTACCCCCCCACCCCACACCCACACATGCCCTCACCCCCCCCAGAGTTTTGCGTCCATTGTTTATGCTTATATGCATGCATACAAGTCCTTCGTTTGATTTCATAACTCCCCCACCTTTCCCAAACTTTCCCTCTGTAATTTGAAAGTCTGTTTGATGCTTTACTGTCTCTGTATCTATCTTTTTGTTCACCACTTTATAATGTTCTTTACTATCCCTAAATGAGTGAGATCATGTGGTATTGTTCTTTCATTGACTGGCTTATTTCACTTAGCATAATGTTCTCCAATTCCATCCAGGTTGCTGCAAATGATGAGAATTCCTTCTTTTTTATGGCAGCATAGTATTCCATTGTGTAGATGTACCACAGTTTTCTGATCCAGTCATCTGCTGATGGGCACCTAGGCTGTTTCCAAATCTTAGCTATTGTAAATTGTGCTGCTATGAACATAGTGGTGCATATATCCTTTCTGATTGGTGTTTCTAGTTTCTTCGGATATATTCCCAGGAGTGGGATTACTGGGTCAAATAGGAGTTCCATTTTCAGTTTTTTGAGGAAACTCCATACTGTTCTCCACAGTGGCTGCACCAGTCTGCATTCCCACCAGCAGTGCACGAGGGTTCCTTTTTCTCCGCATCCTCGCCAACACTTGTTGTTTGTTGATTTGTTGATGATAGCCATTCTGACAGGTGTGAGATGGTACCTCATTGTTGTTTTGATTTGCATCTCTCGGATAATAAGTGACTTTGAACATGTTTTCATGTGTCTCTTGGCCTTTCTTCTGTCTTCTTTTGAAAATATTCTGTTTAGGTCTGTTGCCCATTTTTTTATTGGATCATTTATCTTCCTCTTATTAAGTTGCATAAGCTGCCTGTAGATGTTGGAGATTAAACCTTTATCAGTGATTGCATTTGCAAATATGTTTTCCCATGCAGTGGGCTTTCTTGTTGTTTTGTTGATGGTTTCTTTTGCTGTAAAAAAGCTTTTTATTTTGATGTAGTCCCATTTGTTAATTTTCTCTTTAGCTTCCATTGCCCTAGGGGCAGTGTCAGTGAAGAAGTTCTTGTGGCATATGTCTGAGATTTTGTTGCCTGTGGATTCCTCTAGTATTTTTATGGTTTCCCGTCTTATGTTTAAGTCCTGTATCCATTTTGAGTTTATTTTTGTGTATGGTGTAAGTTGGTGATCTAGTTTCATTTTTTTGCATGTATCTGTCCAGTTTTCCCAACATCATTTATTGAAGAGACTGTCTTGACTCCATTGTATGTTCTTGCCTCCTTTGTCAAATATTAATTGAGCATAGTGGTTTGGGTCGATATCTGGGTTCTCTATTCTGTTCCATTGATCAATATGTCTGTTCTTGTGCCAGTACCAGGCTGTTTTGAGAACAGTGGCTTTGTAATACAGCTTGAAATCTGGTATTGAGATCCCACCTACTTTATTCTTCTTTCTGAGGATTGCTGAGGCTAGTCGGGGTCTTTTTTTATTCCAGATGAATTTTTGGAGAGTTCTTTCTAGGTCTGTGAAATATGCTGTTGGTATTTTGATGGGGAGTGCATTGAATCTGTAGATTGCTTTGGGTAGTATGGACATTTTAATGATGTTGATTCTACCAATCCAGGAACATGGTATGTTCTTCCATCTGTTTACGTCTTCCTCTATCTCTTTTTTCAGTGTCCTGTAGTTTTCTGCGTATAGGTCTTTTACCTCCTTAGTTAAGTTTATTCCTAGGTATCTTAATTTTTTTGGTGCGATGGTAAATGGGATTGCTTTTTTAGTCTCTCTTTCTGTAAGTTCATTATTGGTGTATAGAAAAGCCATAGATTTCTTGGCGTTAATTTTTTATCCCGCTACATTGCCGAATTCATTTATTAAGTCTATTAGTTTTTTGATGGAATCTTTTGGGTTTTTTATGTACAATATCATGTCATCTGCAAATAAGGACAGCTTCACTTCTTCTTTTCCAATTTGGATGCCTCTTATTTCTTCTTCTTGCCTAATTGTGATAGCTAATACTTCCAGTACTATGTCAAACAGGAGTGGTGAGAGTGGGCATCCCTGTCTTGTTCCTGTTCTTAGGGGGAATGGTTTTAGTTTTTGCCCATTGAGTATGATGTTTGCTGTGGGTTTATCATAAGTAGCTTTTATTATGTTGAGGTATGAGCCTTCTATTCCCACCTTGTTGAGAGTTTTTATCAAGAAAGGGTGTTGGATTTTGTCAAATGCTTTTTCTGCATCTATTGATATGACTATGTGATTTTTATCTTTCAATTTGTTTATGTGATGTATCACGTTTATTGATTTGCGGATATTGTACCATCCTTGCATTCCTGGAATAAGTCCTACTTGGTCATGGTGTATGATCTTTCTGATGTACTGCTGGAGCCGATTTGCTAGAATTTTGTTGAGGATTTTGGCATCAATGTTCATGAGGGATATTGGCCTGTAATTCTCTTTCATTGAGTTGTCTTTATCTGGTTTTGGTATTAGGGTGATGCTGGCTTCATAGAAGGAGCCTGGAAGTGTTCCTTCCTCTTGAATTTTTTGGAATAGTCTGAGGAGGATAGGTTTTAGTTCTTCCTTGAAAGTTTGATAAAACTCTCCTGTGAAGCCATTTGGCCCCGGGCTTTTGTTTGCTGGAAGCTTTTTGATGACTGCTTCAATTTCTTCCATAGTTACTGGCATGTTGAGCTGTTTAGAATCTTCCTGATTGAGTTTTGGAAGGTTGTATTTTTCTAGGAATATGTCGATTTCCTCTAGGTTGTCCAGTTTGTTGGAATAGAGTTGTTCGTAGTATTTTGTAACAATCCTTTGTATTTCGTCGGGATCTGTTGTTATTTCACCTCTTTCATTTCTGATTTTGTTTATTTGGGTCCTCTCTCTTTGCTTCTTGGTGAGCCTGGCTAGAGGTCCATCAATCTTGTTTATCCTTTCAAAGAACCAGCTCTTGGTTTTGCTGATCTTTTGTATTGTTTCTTTGGTCTCTATGTCGTTTATCTCCACTCTGATCTTTATTATTTCTTTCCTTCTGCTTACACTGGGCTTATCTTGTTGCTCTCTCTCTAACTCTTTGAGTTGTTGGGTTAGGTAATTTATTACCATTGTTTCTTGTTTTTTGCAGTAGGCTTGTAGAGCTATGAACTTCCCTCTCAGGACTGCTTTCGCTGTGTCCCATAGATTTTGGATTGTTGTGTTTTCATTGTCGTTTGTTGCCATGATGTTTTTTATTTCTTCCTTGATGTCTTTGGTAACCCAGTCATGGTTTAATAGCATGCTGTTTAGTCTCCAAGTGTTTGATTTCTTTGGGTTGTTTTTATTGTAGTTGATTTCCAGTTTTATGCCACTGTGATCTGAGAAGATACTTGATATGATTTCTATCTTCTTGAATTTGGAGAGACTTTGCCTATGTCCTAACATATGGTCTATCTTTGAAAATGACCCATGTGCACTTGAGAAGAATGTATATTCTGTGGCTTTGGGGTGAAATGTTCTGAAGATGTCGATTAATTCCATCTGTTCTAGTGAGTCATTTAGGATTGATGTTTCTTTGCTGATTTTTTGTTTAGAGGATTTGTCCAATGGTGATAGTGGGGTATTGAAGTCTCCTACTATGATTGTATTACTGTCAATCTCTCCTTTGATATCTTCCAGGAGTTTTTTAATGTATCTTGGTGCTCCTGTATTGGGTGCATATATGTTTACCAGAGTTATTTCTTCTTGTTGGATTTCTCCCTTTAGTATTATGAAGTGGCCTTCATTATCTCTTGTTATGTCCTTCACTTTGAGATCTAATTTGTCAGATATAAGTATTGCAACCCCAGCTTTTTTTTTCATTTCCATTTGCCTGGAAAATCTTTTTCCATCCCTTTACTCTCAGTCTGTATGCATCCTTTTTTTTGAGGTGGGTTTCCTGTAGACAGCAGATATCTGGGTTTTGTTTTCTTATCCAGTCTGTTACCCTGTGTCTTTTGATTGGGGCATTCAATCCATTTACATTTAAAGTTATTATTGATAGGTACTTATTTGACGCCATTTTTATTCTATACCCCTGTGTACCTTCTTTGCTTCCTATTTCTTTCTTTCTTTCTTTTTTTTTTTTTTACAGCAGACCCTTTAGCATTTCTTTCATTGCTGGTTTGGTGGTGATAAACTCCCTTAGTCCTTTTTTGTCTGTGAAGCTCCTGATTTCACCTTCAATTTTGATTGATAGCCTTGCTGGGTACAGTATTCTTGGATTTAGACCCTTCCTTTGCATGACTTGGTATATTTCATTCCATTCCCTTCTGGCCTGATGAGTTTCTGTTGAGAAATCAGTTGCTAGTCTGATGGGGGTTCCTTTGTATGTAACTGTCTGTCTCTCTCTGGCCGCTTGTAAGATTCTTACTTTGTCGTTGGTGTTTGCCAACTTAACTATAATGTGCCTTGGCGTCGGTCTTTTGGGGTTCATTTTGCTTGGAACTCTGTGAGCTTCTTGGATTTGTGTGGGTTTTTTCTTCCCTATATCAGGGAAGTTTTCTGTTATTATTTCTTCAAACAGGTTTTCTATTCCTTGCTCAGTTTCCTTTCCTTCTGGCACCCCTATTATCCTGATGTTGTTTTGTTTTGTATTGTCCCGAAGTTCCCTTACGCTCTCCTCAATCTTTCTAATTTTTGTTTCTAGAAGCTGTTGTAATTGGGTATTTTTTTCCATCTTGTCTTCTAGCTCACTTATGCGGTCCTCTGCTTCATCTAGTCTACTCTTGATGCTTTCTATTGAGTTCTTTACAGCAGCGATGTCATTTTTCATTTCTTCTTGGTTCTTCTTCATTTCTTCTTGGTTCTTACTCATATTGTCGAATTTGTCTTCCATCCTTTTCAGCCACCTTATGACCATTTCTCTGAATTCTTTCTCTGATAGGTTGTTTGCCTCTAAATCGTTTACTTCCTTTTCTGGTGATGCCTGCTTCTCTTTCCTGTGGGGGCTGTTTCTTTGTCTCCTCATGGTCTCTCTTCTCCGGATGTCTGGTTATATAGATTTCTCTCTCTGGCGTTGATTTAAAGGTATAAAATACAACACAAGCAGGCACAACAGACAAGGCACTGAACAGAATTGTATTCACGATATTAATAACCTCAATAAAGGTAACCACCAGAGAAAGACAAATTAGGGAATAGGAGTGGAAGAGGGAGAGTAAAAAGAAAGAACAACAACGAAAAAAACAAACAAAAAAAACAAAGAGTGTGAATCTGAACTTGGGAAAAGAGCAGAAAGAAAGAAAAGAAAAAGAAATAACAGAAAAGAAAAAAAAAGTAAGAGAGACAAGAATGATACTAAGAGAGAAAAGGGGAACAAACTATATATATGGGGAGTAAACTCCACTAGAACAACCACTATTCCCAGAAAATTCCAGCAACACGAGCCTGGAGATTAATACAAACTGCAACAGCAGCTAATATCAAGTGAGGCAAGGGAAAACAAAAGTAAAAAACAAATAAAAACAAAGCAAACAGAAGAACCAACCAAACCAACAAAAAGAATAATCAAAACAATCTCATAAAAAAGCATAAAAATTCAATCTAATCAACATTCAAGCAAACAACAACAAAAGGCCCGAGAGAAAAATAATTTTTTTAAGGTAGCGTAGAGAGAGGTTTGTATGGATTTGGAGCAGGGGGTTGGGAATTAGATATATAAGTAGGGTGAAGTTTTAGCAGGGAGTAAACTGAAAAAGTAGGGAAAATCTAAAGCCAGAAAGGGTTAAGATAAACTGGGGACCAAGGGGGAAAGGTTAGGAGGAGAGTGATGGCATAATGTTAGCTTTGAGATAGGGTAAAGCGATTGTAAGGGAAAGATGCAAATCGAATGTAGGACACTAATCCAAAAATAAAAGAAAGAGAAAATCAAATGACATTAAAAAAAAAAAAGTAAAATAATAGTAATAATAGTGCTGATTGAAAATAAAAATGTAATAATTAAAAAGGTGAAAATCGAGTGAGGAAAAGAAAAAAATTAGTTTCTTAAGTAAAAGATGCAAAAATGAAAATAAAAAAATATGAGAATAAAAAAATTGAAAAAATTGAAAAAAGAATTGAAAATTAAAAAATAGGTAGACTAAAATGTGCAGTAGCGGCTGTCATTCACTTCCTCTATTATTCTGTTTGGTACGCCTTTTTCCCAGTCTGGGCGGTATTTCAGTTCAGCTTCATTCCAGGGCTCCTCAGTGTTGGAAGCCAGTCCTGCTTTTTAAGCCAGCCATGTCTTAATTTCTCGTATTTATTTTTGATTACACCAGAGACAATTAGCGTTTCAGCCCCTGGGTGGCAGTGTTTCTGAATTGACTTCCGAGCCTCTCTAGCTCTTTTTTTTTTTTTCCCCCTCTATGGCACTCACTACCGATTTGTGGAGGTGTGTGCCTCAGAGCTTGTGGAGGTGTGCGCCTCAGAGCTGCCTCTCTGATGGTCACACGCAGCTCTGGTCCCCAGGTTCCGAAAAAACACCTTCCCCCTGCAGTCTTTCAGGGTTTCCACCTGGGTTTTTCTATGTATTGGGCTTAGCAATCAGAGTCGGAAAGAGCCCAGGTGTGCGGACCGTGGGTCTGTGCACCAGGCTAAGGAGCCTGCACTCCTTTGAAAATTCTTAGTCTGACCCTCCTAGTCAGATTAAAATGAGTTGCTTTCAAGAGGTCACTTCTGTTAGCAGCTCAGAAGACCCCCCTCCTCATTCACGGATCACGGCAGTTTTCTAGGCACAGACCTCCTGGCTCCTGCTGGTCCTGCGGCTGCCGCGCTTCCCTCACCCAGCGCTTCCCTCACCCACCGCGGGGATTAGAAACCGCCCCTCATTTCAGGCGAAATCTGACCTTCCCGTGGTGCAGTGAAGAGTTTCTTTGAATCCGAATGTTTGCGCTGATAGGGGACCGGTGTTCTGGTGCTCCCAGCAGTTCAGTGTTTGCAGTTGTTGCAGAAAGTCAGGTTTCCACTAAAATCCTCCTTTCCTTGCAAGATGGCGAGGCGCCCGGCGAGCCCGCAGCTCCGGGAGGGGACCCAGCCCCTGTGGGTGCTGCGCGGTCAGAGGAACACTGCCCAGCACTCCCCCGCCTTCTCCTGGAGTTTAGCTGTCCCTTGGCTTGCCCACATACACTCCCTCTGCGCGCCTCTGCTGCTCTTACACTCCGCCCCAGGAACAGACTCCAAACCCGACTCTATTCCGTCGCCATTTTCTCCTTCTCTCAACGAAAATAATTTTATGGTTGGGGGTCACCACAACACGAGGAACTGTATTAAAGGGTCGCAGCATTAGAAAGGTTGAGAACCACTGGTCTAGAGCCTCCTGTTGCCCCCACCAAATTTGGTGACTTTCTTATTTAATCTCTTTATTATCATCTCCCTGAAAAATCAATTCTACTCAGCTTAGTGACCACAGGTTTGTATTATGAGTCCAACTAATCGAACTTGTCATCCAGTGAAGGATCAAATGGTTCTCTTTTTTCAGGCTGTACTTAAGAATAAACAGGATTACAAATACTTCTGAGACTCAGATGTAGCTGTGTAAGAGGAGAATTTGGGAAAGCTGTATCTATCAGTGTGTGTGGCCTCAGGCAATTTACTTAACTTCCTGTGCCTCAATTTCTTCTGTGTAAATTGAAAAACATCTAATATATTTTTTATTTCAAATAAGTGAAATGCTAAATTTTGCTTAGCATTACAATTGACCAGGAATAATGGATATTAGCTTTCCCTTCCTATGCATCAGAGGTGAATTTTGGAGAACCTGCATAGATAGCTCCTGAATTAAGGTGACCATGGGAGCATGGCATGTAAATTATAATCCCAACTCAAAGGCAATCAGCTGTCCTAGAATATAGCAACACATCTTCCCTGGCTTGAGCTATAACCAAATTACTAAGGAGCAATGGATGAGTGAGTCAGTACGTGGGTAGCTGAGGAAAGATATTAGAAGAGCATTTTACTCTCTTTCCAAATATTCACCCAGAGTTGTCCTGACCTTGAGCTGAGGAAGCTGCCTTTTGGCATCCCAGCTTATTTTGCGGAAAAACAAAGAATGTCCTACACCCCCACTAAGATCCAGGCATGGAGTCTCTTTGTCTGCAGGCTTAGTCTCAACCAGTCCAGAGCCAAAACAAAACTTGAATAGGGTTGGAGACTTTCTTGCTAGTCTAGAGGAAGCATGCTTTGGTTGGCCTGCACACACCCGTGATTACTTGGCTCAGTTTCTTTGGTTGCACTCCAGTTGTCTGGATACCTGATCATCTGCTGAGCCCTGTCAGGCCCATCCCCCAAAGGGGTAACACTGTCGTTCACAAGTTTAGCCATGGGTTGGTGACATTGCTCTGAATGGATTTTCCTCAAAAAATGTGAAGTCCATGTGCCTGTTGGGAAGTGTTTTATCAACACCTGCCCTGCTAGATTGGCTTTCCCTGGTTATAGATAGCCCAAGCCCAAAGCAAAAGTTCTGTGATTTCAATATGTACACAGAACTTTTGGAAGTTGTTTTGGAAGTATGCAGTTCATTTGGGCATTTCCCCTCACCATGCCAGGGTTGTCTCATGACCTTCCCCAGTGATCTCACTGGGTTTAGAACAAAGTATGCTACATTTTTTAATAGCATGTGCAATGTGCTCACAAGTTTACAAATACTTCTGAAAGTTAGTAATCATTGACATTGCAACTGACCAGTTTATATCCTTCTCAAATGTTGAAGGTAACATTACTCTTTCTTTTTATAAAAAGAATTGATATACAATTTATTTCCTCTTGTTTCTTTTTGATAAATATTTAGTATAACTAGATTATTCAGTTCAAAGCAATCAATTTTTATTTATCTTCTTTTTTTAATTGAATTTCTTGGTGACATTGGGTCACCATACAGATTTTAAGTGTACAATTCAATAAAACATTATCTGTACACTGTTTTATGCATCCATTGTAATTATTCAAAGTATAGCAAAAGACATTCTACTCACATTATACAATCAAAATGAAAAGTTTTATAAATAACTTTATCTAATAAAACTTGAAAAAATACACCAAAATATTAAGAGTAGCTATTCCAAGATGATGGAATTATACATGATCACTGTTTTTTCCTCAACATCAATTTTTAACTTATATTTTCCACAATAAAATATTATTTTTATAATCATAAACTTAACTTATCAGCTTGCTCATTATTTTCCAGCTACACTGGTCTTTTCATACTAGCCAGACCCTTTTTCCCATAAATCTTGGGACCTTCACCTGTGCTGGAAAGTTTATGTTGCTACTCTTCTTTCTTCTATTCCTGATATAGCTGGTCACTAATCCAGGTCCCAAATTATATTTAACTTTCTCAAAGAAGTTTTTCCTGAGCTCTAATCTAAATTAGGCCCTTCAGTTATAGTTTCTCAGTGATACCATAAGTTTTTCCTGAGCTCTAATCTAAATTAGGCCCTTCAGTTATAGTTTCTCAGTGATACCAGAAGTTTTTCCTGAGCTCTAATCTAAATTAGGCCCTTCAGTTATAGTTTCTCAGTGATACCAGAAGTTTTTCCTGAGCTCTAATCTAAATTAGGCCCTTCAGTTATAGTTTCTCAGTGATATTTTTAATTGTATATCAACTTATTTTAGCCAATACCTATCCTTTGGTTATCTGGAATTTGTTCTGAATTTAGAAATCAATCTTTCTCTTCTTTATGAGAGAATCACTAAGAAATTCCATGCTGTCAACAAAAAGATACTAGATGATGTTATATACTCTGCTACCAGGGAGAAAGGCAGAGGGCTTATTGGAGAAAATTAAGTACTTAAAAAATAAAAGTAATTCTCCCTTTGCATTAGAAATCAGTTGTGATTTCATTTTGGACTAAAGGAGTTTTCTGTCTATCCACATGAGTATAAGGGACCTGGTGTCATAATTATTCCAGGATTAAATCTACATTTTATTGTATATTTTATTAATCAAGGTTCTGGGTAGGGGGGAAAAACCATCATTGTTATTTGAGGCAAAAAGTAAGTTAAGTCGGGTAATTAAGTGCCAACAAAGTCATTGAAAGTGTTATATAGAATTACAGGCTATAGGATAAGTCCTCAAGAAAAATAACCTTAAGAAAAAAACAGTCTGACCCATGTAAACAAGGGTTTACACAAGGTTGTGGTGGGAGGAAGCTGTTCAACTCTACCTGAACTTCAATTTCTACATGAACTTTTATCTGCAGAGCCCAAAACGAACTGGCTGAACTCTATATCACTAACTCCAAGTTTGGAAAAGACAACCCAACTGACTCAGTTTGAATCAGCTGATTCCATGTTTCAGTCGCCTGTGTTCAGAGAGCCCAGGTCATATTTCATGCAACTTATCAGCTTGTTCATTATTTTCCAGCTACACTGGTCTTTTCATACTAGCCAGACCCTTTTTCCCATAAATCTTGGGACCTTCACCTGTGCTGGAAAGTTTATGTTGCTACTCTTCTTTCTTCTATTCCTGATATAGCTGGTCACTAATCCAGGTCCCAAATTATATTTAACTTTCTCAAAGAAGTTTTTCCTGAGCTCTAATCTAAATTAGGCCCTTCAGTTATAGTTTCTCAGTGATACCACCATTATCTCTCCTTTCCAGTACCAATCAGAGTTTCTGACTATATGTTTACTTGTTTGTTTATTGTCAGTCTCCTGAATTAGCTTGTAAGCACAGAGACTGCCTGTTTTGATTAACTTTAAATATCCCATGCCTACTGGCATAAGATAGGCAATCGTAAGTATTTGAATATGTGAAAAATTACAAACATGGCTCCCTAGACCCACTGTAGAGACATCTAAGAATAAATCCACTTCACAGTTACGTTCCCAAAGTAGTTGATAAATATCTATAGCACCCATGAGAAAATAAAGGTCTGCCTGCTTTAGAAGGTGGAATTGCATAATGGACTAAGCTCCAGGTTGGGTAGAAGAGAGATCTTAGTTTGGATATTGACTTGTCCTCTTATTAGCTATGTGATCTTAGGCTGGTCAGTTAACTTCTTGGAGCTCTCTGTATCCTTATCTGAAAATGTAAAGTAAATATACTTGGCATATAGGTTGTATGGATTAAATGATAGATGTCATTGACATATAAACATATCATAAATGATTTTTATATCTATGATCCTGCAAATGGTCCCTGAAATCTTTGCCTTTTTCATTCTCTCACTGCCTAGGAATAACTCAAAACTATTCACATCTCTGGCTCTTCCCCTCTTAATCTCCTATGTTTCCAGGACATTCCCAGGATTCTGCCATTTGAGAATTATAGAGATCATTTCCCTGATTCTTTTAGCTACATAACACTTAAATGGCACCTGTTGATAAAGGAAATGGCCTAATTCTTTCCTGTTTACTTCAGAGAATTTTACTATTTGTGCCTCTAAGGGTGCAGATGGAGAAGTGGAAACCTTTCTCTCTAGAGCCTAGATCCACCACTTATGGTTCCTTGGGCAAGTCACTAAACTTTCTAAAACATAGCCCAAGTTCACTCTGAATCCCATATGTGTTTCCCTACTCCCCAACTGAATTCTTGTCCCTGAAATCCTTCTCTCCACAGTAACAGAATGATCTTTCCATACCCTAAGTCAGATGGTGACTATATGCTGCTTAAACACCCATCATGCCCATAGGTCTCTGTACTGAGAACTGCACTCCACGGTCACATGTGACCTGCTCCTGCCCACCTCCTCAATCTCCTCTCCTATCCCTCTCCTTTGCTCACCAAACTTGAGCCACATTTGTCTTCTTTCTGCTTCTCGAAATGCAAGTGCTCATCCCATATTTGTACTTACTGTTCCCTATATCTGAAATACTCTTCCACCCAATTCTTTACTTAGCTAGCTG
Source organism: Eptesicus fuscus (assembly GCF_027574615.1). NCBI lineage: Eukaryota > Metazoa > Chordata > Mammalia > Chiroptera > Vespertilionidae > Eptesicus > Eptesicus fuscus. The sequence continues at coordinate 62,830,909 of NC_072487.1, read as the reverse complement.
CTTCTTATTTATTCCTTCATAATGAGTTCTTTGCTGACAAATTTAAAGTAATCTGCTAGTCATCACTATATTTTGTTTTTATTTCAACACTTTTTTGTTTGTGTGTGTGTTTATTGCATGACTCCTCTGAGTTGAATATTATCTACATGAGTTCAGAAACCTTACTGTATTTGTTACCATTGTTCTGGTACTTATAGCAGGGACTGGCACATAGTAAGTATTCATTGAATGTGGAATGAACAGATGAATTAGTTTGGATGCCTCCTCAAAGCCAGATTAGTAAAGAGGTTAAGGTCAAAGGCTCTGAAGTCAGAATTTCCAGATTTAAATGTTACCTCTGTCTCTTTCTAGAAGTCTCAGTTCCTTCATCATAAAATTGGCATAATAATAGCTACCTCACAGAGTCAAACTTCAGTGAGATAATGCATAGTTATTGATTCCATCTTTATTTTATGCCTGTGTTTTCATCAAGACAATATTAGTACAAGAACGGGTTATTCCTTAGTTACACCAGTGGCATGAAACAGGAAACCACACATTCTGTGTCTCTGAATTCCTCCTTCTGGGCCTATCTGAGCAGCAGGGACAGCAGCCTCTCCTCTTTGGCATCTTCCTGAGTATGTACGTGGTAACCCTGATGGGGAATGCTGTCATCATCCTGGCCACTGGATCTGATCCACACCTTTACACCCTCATGTACTTCTTCCTGGCCAACTTATTCTTCACTGACCTTTGTTCATCATCTACCACGATCCCTAGGATGCTAGTGAACATCCAGGCCCACAGGCACACCATCACCTATGCTGCATGCCTCTCTCAGATCTACTTCTTCCTGTGGTTCATTGGTCTAGATGTTTTCCTCCTGGAAGTGATAGCATATGACCGGCTTGTGGCTATCTGCCACCCCCTTCGCTACACCTTAGTCATGAGTCCCAGACGCTGTATCCTGCTTATGGTCATGTCCCTAATCCTCACTCATTCATACTCTCTAACCCACACCATTCTCTTGGCTCAACTATCCTTCTGCACTGACAACATCATCTCTCACTTCTTCTGTGAACTTCTCCCCCTGTTGAAGCTATCTTGTTCCAATACTTATGTCAACCAATGTGTGCTGATATACTGGTACTGGGGAGGGGCATTAACCATCTCGATCCCATCATTTTTTATGTCCGCATTGTGGCTGCCATTGTGAGAGTCCCATCGGTTACTGGGAAGTGGAAGGCCTTCTCCACCTGTGGCTCCCACCTCTCAGCAGTTCGCCTGTCCTATGTGTCTGCCATTGGGGTATATTTCATTCCCTCTGCTGGTGATTCTGCCCACAAGGACAAGATTGCAGCTATGATGTATGCTGTGGTTATCCCTATGCTGAATCCATTCATCTACAACTTGAGAAACAAAGACATGAAGAGAGCCTTGGGGAGGCTCCTGAGCTGAAGGAGTTACCTACATCCAAATCCTGCACCTGCTATTTGCTGGCTTTCCATTCTAGAGCAAATTAAATAACCTCATTGAGCCACAATTTCCTCACACATAAAAGGAGGTAATAAAATATTCTCTATTATGCAGTGTTTCTAGGAGGGTTAGAAGAAAAATCCTATATAATAAAAGCATAATATGTAAATCAACCGAATGGCCAAACAACAGAATGACCATCCGGACGACCATCTGGGACCATGCTATGACATCCACGTGTGCCAAGCCAGCCAAGGTGGGTGTGATGCAATTGGTTGGGGGCTCAGCCATCGCCCCATAATTGCCCCACAGAGGGAGGCCCAGGCCACCAGCCAACAGAGCAATCAATTAGGGGGCTCCACGATCACCCCAAAGAGGGAGGCCCAGGCCACTGACCGGCAGGCTGTGGTAGGTGGGCGGGGCCTCCCTCTGCGAAGGAATCCTGGGTCCTGGGTGCCGGAGGGAAACTGGTGTCGGCAGTCAGGGGAAGGAAGGCCTACTCTTGCACAAATTTTGTGCATTGCGCTTCTAGTATCTATATAAATATGTAAATTTACTTGTTCCAGGTCTTATGCTTACTAGTATATCTTCATTATATTCAGGAATATTCAACATATGCCTTTGACTTGCATTATACAGAAGAGAAAACAAAGGCTCAAAAAGGTTAAATTATTTGCCTGAAGTTACACAGCTAATAACAGGAAAGCCAGAATTTGAACACAGATATCTGATCCAAAATGCATACAGTTAATGGTTACTCCATTCCTAAATGGGCATAAATCCACATACTCCTCTCAATTATTCGTTTTCTCTTTTCTTGCTTCCCTCCTACTGTTCACACACACAATTCCAATCAACAACTTCTTCCAATACCATGAGGCGAGGCAAATAAGAAGCTAGAGGAGGGAAGAGTAAACAACCACAGAGATTCTGATATTCCTCTCAATTGAGCAGGCCCCCTGCTTGAGCACAGATCTCTAGTAGATATTCTGAAATGACTTATGTATCAAGCTACATGATCAGAAAGAAGGGTACTTGGATCACATTATTTGAGGTTCTCACCAAGTTTATTTTATTGAGCCATCATTTTTCAGAACTATGCCATCAATAGACAAGTGGATAAAAAAGCTGAGGTACCTATATACAATGGAATATTACTTGGACATTAGAATGAGATCTTGCCTGGCTGGTGTGGTTCAGTGGTTGAGTGTCAACCTATGAACCAAGAGGTCACAGTTCAATTCCCGGTCAAGGCAGATGCCCGGTTACAGACTCAATTCCCAGTGTGGGGCATACAGGAGGCAGCCGATCAATGATTCTCTCTCATCATTTATGTTTCTCTCCCTCTCTCTCTCTCTCTCTCTCTCCCTTCTTCTCTGAATTCAATTTAAAAAATATTTTAAAGAAAGAATGAAATCTTACCATTTGCAAAAGTATGGATGGACCTAGAGGATATGTGCTAAGTGAAATAAGGCAGTCAGAGAAAAACAAGTATCGTATAATTTCACTTATATGTAGAATCTAAAAAACAATATAAAAAACAAAATAGAAACAACAGATACAGAGAACAGTCTGATGCCAGAGGAGAGGGAGGTTGCAGGCCAGGGTGAAAAAGGTTAAGGGATTGAGATGTACAAATTGGTAGTTACAAAATAGTCATGGGATGTAAAGCACAGCATAGAAAATATGGTCAATAATCTATATATATAAAAGCCTAAGCAACCGTTATGACCAAACGACCAGAACGACCAGTTGACCAATCTCTGTGACACGCACTGACCACCAGGGGGCAGATGCTCAACACAGGAGATGCCCCTGGTGGTCAGTGCGCTCCCACAGGGGTAGCATCGCTCAGCCAGAAGCCAGGCTTACGGGTGGCGAATGCAGCTACGGTGGCGGGAGCCTCTCGCAACTCGGCGGCAGCGCTATCGAGCAGCGGCACCCAGCCCCTTGGAGGATGTCCAACTGCTAGGACCTCTCCCCCCCCCACCCCGTGCATGAATCCATGCACCAGGCCTCTAGTATTGTAATAATTATATGGTGTCGGGTGAGCACTGGAAATAATCAGGGGGAACACTTTGTAAAGTATATGATTATCTAACCACTATGGTGTACACCTGAAACCAATACAAAATAATACTGAATGTAAATTGTAATTGGAAAAAAAATTTTTTAAGAAAATCTGGCTTATAATTTGATCATAAGAATTTGGGGAGCATAGCCCTAGGTCTCCTATTCTAAATTAAGGGTTCTGAAAGAGAAAAGGTGGAAATGTGAGACCTATCATTGGGACATTTAGATAGAGTTATTTGAATCTCATACTCCTTTAAATCCTACAGATGGGTGGAAGCATTCCACTTTCCCTTGGCCGACAACAGTAGAGGCCCACTGCCTGATTGCCATGAAAAGGTTCGGTGATAGATTTAGCACTGGCTACAAATTCTTTCTATCTGATTCTGCATCCTTGAGATGTGACTTTGTATCTCCTCCAAAGAGGTAAAATTTGCAACCCTAGAATATGGATTGGCCTTACATCTTCCTTTTGCCAATAGGGTAATAGCAAATTTAACACAAGCAAGGTATTGAAAAGTGTTTGTTTTCTTGCTGTTCTTGGAACAGTGGTGACATGTGAACATGCCTTGGCCAGCCTGTCCTATGATGAAAGGCATGTGATCCTATATGCCTCCCATTGTTTCAGTCTAAAAGCAGCCAGGCTCCAGGAGCACTGTCACCCAGTCGATGGACTGCTGACTGCAAACACATCAGTGAGCCTACCAAAACCACTAAGAGAATTACCCAGGTGAGCTGAATCTAAACAGCTAAACCATGGAAAAGAAAACTAAGTAAATGGTGGTTGTTTTCTAAATACTAATTTTGGAGTTGTTATGGAGCATTTGATAAATGAAAAAGTTCTCCCCTGAGGTGGATGATGTGCAAGGTGATGTCTGCCTTCTTAAAATGCCTGACTCCCTCCCTCATTTTTCTAGATCCATAACTTGAGACAGATTTCAGCATAGTCTCAACAGGAGACAACAGTCCTGATTACATGAATATTTACCTGACTCATCAAAAGGAGGGCATATTTGGAAGACATCCCACTAATAACTGGAGGAATGAATACAAGTGGAGGTGGATCCGCAGGGTGCTGGACAAGAATGTTATGAAACATACGGCTCATAAGGCTAGATAGGGTATATTTGTTTGATGTGGGAGCCTTCTCATATGAGGAACACTTAGAACAAGTTCTCCTACACAGCTGGGATCCTTGACAGGCTTGGAAATAATGGCAGCCTACAATAAATGAAATGCAGATGAAACCCCTCGGTAAAGTACTGAAGAGGTCAGAATCTTAGGTACATGGCCATATGACAATGCATTTATTATAAGAGACCAGAGAATCCACCAGCTACCATGTTCCCCAAGAAGAAACAGAAGATACCCCCTTCACTAAAGCAATAAAGAATCCAGTGATTCTGAGGTCATCAGAATCACTGAAAAGTTGACTGGGGATCTCTTCCCTAGGACAGACTGATAGGAAATGCTAAAATGGAGCTTGGCTCTCTGGTGTCAACAGGGATAAAGTTTCCTGGGGCATCAGAAGCCCAGGAGGCAGCACTTAACCATCAAAGTATGTGACTGAAAATGGCAAATACCAAAATGTGCAACAAGGCCAGATCTCCTATAGAGATCTGTTGTAATGGCTAATACACTGTGGTATTTCTAAGGCTGAGATAGATGAGAAGTCAATGAGGGTATTGCTTTAATTATATAATAAAAAAATAAAAAATAGTATGTGGCAAGCTAATGGTAGCTTTTGCAAAAAAAAAAAAAAATCATGATCCATCACCCAGTTTTAAACTTGAATCAGGGTTTAAGGGTGCAGCAAGCAATCATACAATGGAACTATAGAGTGTCCCCAAGAAATGTATACAAACACTTTGAATAATTATAAAGGCAGTGTTTACTAAAAGGCGTTTGATATTCAAAATTGAGCTATCAGCTGTTACAGAGTGTATACATTTTTTGAAAACACTTTGGAAGTGACAAATGCCTTATGCTGATATTATTGTTAACATAATCCTATCTAATAAAAGAGTAATATGCAAATTGACCATGCCTCTGCTATACCCACAAGCCACGCCCACCATCCAATCAGGAATGAGTATGCAAATTAACCCAACCAAGATGGCTGCAGCCACGGAGAGAGCAGGAGGCTTGGGTTTCCCCAGCAATGGAGGAAGCCGAGCTTTCTGCCTGCCCTGGCCTGCCTTGGCCTCCGCTTAAGGCTACAAAGTTTCAATTATAGAAGATAAATAAATCCCAACAAAAATGGCTGCAGCCACAGAGCGAGCAGGAGGCTTGGCTCCGCTCAAGGCTACCAAGTTTCAATTATAGAAGATAAATAAATCCTAGATACCAGGGCCTCCACTTGGGTCACTGGGGGGCATGGCCAGCCTGCAAACCACCACAGGCCCCTCGCCCAGGCTGCCCCACGCCCTAAGGGAAACCCCACCCTGATCTGGGACACCCTTCAGGGCAAACCAGCCGGCCCCCACCCGTGCACCAGGCCTCTATCCCATCTAATAAAAGAATAATATGCAAATTGACCATCACTCCAACACACAAGATAGCTGCCCCCATGTGGTCAAAGATGACTGCCCCCATGTGGACACAAGATGGCCGCCACAAGATGGCCAGCAGGGGAGAGCAGTTGGGAGGGACCAGGCCTGCAAGGGAGGGAAGTTGGGGGCGAGCAAGCCTGCACGGGAGGGCAGTTAGGGGTGACCAGACCTGCAGGGGAGGACAGTTAGGGGTGACCAGGCCTGTAGGGGAGGGCAGTTAGGGGCAAACAGGCTGGCAAGGGAGCAGTTAGGCATCAATCAGGCTGGCAGGGGAGTGTTTAGGGGGTGATCAGGCTGGCAGGCAGAAGCGGTTAGGGGCAATCAGGAAGGCAGGCAGGTGAGCAGTTGGGAGCCAGCAGTCCTAGATTGTGAGAGGGATGTCCGACTGCCTGTTTAGGCCCGATCCCTACCAGGCAGTCGGACATCCCTCGAGGGGTCCCAGATTGGAGAGGGTGCAGGCTGGGCTAAGGGACACCCCCACCCATGCACGAATTTCGTGCACTGGGCCTCTAGTTAAAACATAATATGCTAATGATATGCTAAGGCCACTCAACTGCTTACTATGATGTGCACTGACCACCAGGGACAGAAGCTCCGACTGGTAGGTTAGCTTGCTGCTAGGTTCCAGCCGATCAGGACTGAGCAAGACAGGCCGGACATGCCTTGGAGCCCTCCTGTGGTCCCTCCCCAGCCCCAACCGTGCACAGGTGGGATGCCTTGCCCTGGCCTGCACCCTCTCGCAATCTGGGACCCCTCAGGGGGATGTCAGAGAGCCGGTTTCAGCCCAATCCCATAGGCCAGGCCGAGGGACCCCCACTGGTGCATGAATTCGTGCACTAGGCCTCTAGTTTAAAATAATGAGTAATAGTGAAATAAATGTTATTCAGAGGTAGAAAGTGTATAGCAAGTCCCAAGAATTTTTCTGGAGAGACAGAGAATAAAGCAGACAAAGAATTAAAAACTGAACTAGGTGTAAAAGGATCAAGCCAGGATTAAGTATTTAGGAACTTCTCAGTGCTTTATTCCCACCTCCACCCCACCCCCAGTAATTTTTATTTTACTAATTGTTACTAGAGTAAACCATTTACCAGGTATTTTCATACCTTATTTCATCTGTCCTTTTGCTGCCAGGAAGAAAATCCCACAACAATATTCTCAAACCTGGTTGCACTCGAGTTACCAGTTTTATCATTTTGTTTTTATGAAAGACACTAGGATCTCTTCTCTAGAGAGTTCTGAAGCCCTAGGAAATATTAATCTGCAGCCAGGATTCAAAAGCATTGACAATAGGGAGAGAGAGCCACAAAGAACAGAACTGACCAAGAGACTTAATGGAAACTGAACTGGTAAAGAAAGGCAAGACCCACCTTCAGAGAGATAACCACTGCAAACATTTCCAAAGTTGGATTGCAATGGCTTCAAGAAAAAGCATGACCCTCTGTAACTAGCCTGTCCCTATGGAATCTTTCTTCATCAATTCAAATGAGCTCACACGTTAAACCTCAATAAAATGTCAACTCATGGGTAAAACTGTACCTGACACATTTTTTTTCTTCCTTTTGTGCTCCAACACTTATTATGGAAACTATCACTACCTGATTTGATTAACAATAAACAGAACATGTTTCTACCATGTATAAACATGGACAGTATCTTACCTATTTGGACATTTTGTCAGTACTGTATAGCATAGTACCTGGCCTATGATACTACTATGTACATGGTAGGCACCAACATATACATATGAGCTTTAATATGAATATTTCTCTTAGTACAAACATTAGCATTGAGCAGCAGGATACTCAAGCATGTAAGAGTGTGGACTCCTGAGTCAGACAAGAAACAAATTTCAACCTTCCCTTCCACTTATAGCATAGTTTCTCCATCTGTAAAATTTGATCATCATAGTACCATATCCAAGATGATTATAATTAGGGAACAAATAGTAAATGGCATAATACATTTAGAGAGATAATAAAGTGGAACAAAGTAAATATTAAGCTTTATGGAGAAATCATCACAATTGGACATTTATTGTCATTAATTGCAACTATAAGTGCAACTACATAGCACATGGGGAGGTGGATTCAGTATCCCCTCTGCCTGACACAGTATCTGGCAAATGAGAGATTAATAAATGCTGAGTTGCATGTTTAAAAATTTACACTTTCAATGGTAAGATATGTATACATATAATACCTTAATAAAAAAATTGAAAATAAATAAATAAATAAATGGATATTTAAAAAATTCACTTTAATTAGGACAGTAAATAAATGAAATTTTAATTGACCTTCACCCCCTTTAGCTGAGATCACCATTCAAACCAAGGAAATACTGACAACATTTATCATAGTATATGTCCTTTATGAAATATGCTAACTTACATACATTGTAGGATTTGGAGGGTTTAAGAGAATGATTTCTAGATCACTCTTCTCTAATAGCTAAGTAAATGTGATAGAGGATTATATTTCTTCACAAACACGGGGTTTCTTCAGAGTGTAACGTCAAAATACGGATACAAGGTTAGAGTCCCTGGGAAGAGAGTTATGAATTCCAAAAAGCCTTCTCAGTGCAGTCTTCATGTCATTGTTCCTGAGGCTGTAAATGAAGGGGTTGAGCATGGGAGTCACCACTGTGTAAAATACAGCTGCAACCTTGTCCTTCCCCCCTGAGTGTGATGAAGGGGGGCACAGATAGACACCGATTGCTGTACCATAGAACAAGAAGACCACAGTGAGGTGGGACCCACAAGTGGAGAAGGCCTTTTGCCTGCCAGAGACAGATGGGACTCTAAGGATAGATGAGATGATGTGTGCATATGACAAGATAATCAGGAAGAGAGGGCCAGTAAGTATCATGGAGGCCACAGTGAACAAGGCTACCTGGTTGGTGCTGGTGTCTGAGCAAGAGAGCTGCAGCAGAGGGACCACGTCACAGAAGAAGTGATGGATGGTGTTGCCTGCACAGAAAGAAAGCCTAGCCATGAGCAGGGTGTGTAACAGGGCAGCGAGGATGGTGAGAACCCAGCATGCTATGAGAAAAAGCAGGCACACAAGAGGACTCATGAGTGTGGAGTAGTGCAGAGGCTTGCAGATGGCCACATAGCGATCATAAGCCATCACCCCCAAGAGGAAGTCGTCCAGTGCCCCAAATGTCATGAAAAACTGCATCTGGGCCAAGCAACCCCCATATGATATGGTCTGACTATGTGTCTGGATGTTCACCAGCATCTTGGGGATTGTGGTGGAAGAAAAGCAGGCATCGGCAAATGAGAGGTTGGCCAGGAAGAAGTACATGGGGGTATGAAGGTGAGGGTCAAAGCTGATGGCCAGGATGATGAGTAGGTTCCCCAAAACAGTGACCAGGTACATGCCCAGGAAGATGCCAAATAGGAGAGGCTGCTGCGCTGGGCTCTCAGAGAGACCCAAGAGGAGGAATTCAGTGACACTGGACTGGTTAATTCTGTCCATGCCACCACTCTTTCTAGGAAGAGAAAAGAGATACAAGAAACTTGCACAAAAAGTAACACTTGTGGTCCTCAATGATATAGTCATATTTTATTCAGTAGATTAGACTATAAAGGTCCCTAGACCCTCCCTCCTGGATCTCCCCTAATTCTTCCCTATTCTTCAGTTTAGCTGGTAAGAGAGAGCAAGTAAACAGATTAAAACACAAAAGCAAAGTGGTAGGTATTGGTTGGGGATGTGAGTTCCAGGTTACTTCCATGCATACTATATAGCACATGGGCATTAAGAGCTGCCATTTGCTGAACCGAAAGCACTATACATTGCAGCATCTAACCAAATGCTCTGTGTAGTGCATGCTTTTGTTATCTGACATCACAGATAGTTACACAAGGCTCAATGATATTAAGTCACAAAGAGGAAATACAGCATTTCCCACGTCCTTAAACACCCTGCATCACAGCCACCTCTGAGCTGAACCTCTTCCTCTGCAGGAGGCAGACCTAGGTGACTCGGTTCCCACTGCTCACCTCAGGATGTCTGGGACAGTGCACAGGGATGCTGACTGCGATCTTTGTGTGTCTCTGAGGGAAAACACAACCCTGCCTGCCCCTTTCTTGCAGCACTCACCATATTACTCTGGCCCAAACAGCATGCACCCCCAAAGGAGCCCACCCTGTTCCGGGGTTCTGCCTATGGTCTCAGAGGATCATGCTTTAAGCATGCAGGGTTCTTCTTAGCCGATAGCACTTGAGAAGGTTGAAAGGAGCCAGTGAGGCTAGTTTCATTGAGCCAGCTGGAGAGCAGCAACCCTGACTGCAGTGATGGGTGTTAGACATCCTTTGTGCACCTTGTCATGGGAGTATTTCTAGGTTCAGAGCCTCTGGAGTAAGATTCCCCTGGCTGATCCTCAGAGACAAACATGAAATAATTGCTCTAGCCTCATACTCTGGCTCCCTAGGCCAGGCTCACCAAGGAGCATGGGAGGAGTGCAGAGCATACTAGGGGGGTGGGGGTTACATTTGATCAGTTTTGTGCCCAGGGATGAGAGTGTCTTTGATCTCAGGGTAGTGGTTGCTCTGGGGTATCTCCTCGGAAAGCTGGAAATTAGGGCAGAAGGAGATCAGGACAGGAGGTAGAATATAGCAAACTTTGACTCCAAACCTGGCCAAAAAGTTTTCTGGCCCCGCTACCTTGAGGGAGAGGGGGTTGTTGGACTTCTCTGAGCCTCTGGATTTCAGGTTGTTGCTAAAAGGATCATTAGCTTAGGCTGCTGGTTCCTACCCACCAAAACAGTCCTTGAGAAACTAAGGTAAACAAAATAATCTAGGAGAAACCCATGAAGGAAGACAGTTATGAGCTGGAATAGAATGTGGGGCAGAAAGTTAGGTTGAGAATTGGTCTAGGGAAGAGGTCTATTGCTACTCTGTGAGAGGATGTTGGTGCGGGGGGAGGAATTAATTCAAAGACCCTGACTCTGAGGAATATCGGGTGGGGAGAGGAACCATGGTTGTCTTATGGCACAAACAATTATGAAAAGTGGCCCTGATGGCTTCTTATCCTGACTCTTCCTGAGGGGCCAGAGGACATCATGACCCTGCTGGCTTAATATAAAAGGACTAGCAGTGACTCTGGGGCCTCTTAAATGCTAAAAGGCTACCCTGCTACCAGAATATGTCCTGGGTCTGTAAAGCCAATAATGTAGCAACGATAGGGGATTCCCCAAATCCTAGTGATATAGATTGGGACTGCCTGGAAGAGGAAGCTTACCACCACGAACTGGGTCCATCGCCCTTAAAGTATGTCCTATAACAACTCAAAAAACAACAATACATAGTAAGAAACTAAAACAGAGGTCCAAGATTTGACTTGATTGAAAATTCCAAATTTATTAAAGATTTTATGTAATTAACAGATGAAAAGGTGTGCTAACTGGCTCTCCCTATATTTCCTGCTATTTGCTAAGCTCCTAAGTCTGGATCCAGTTGCATTTGGAGACAGAGAGAGAGACACCATAAAGGAAAGAATCTGGGCCTCACCTTTATAATTCTGGCTCAGAATTACCTTTAACTTCTTCCAAGATGTGCCAATTGGCTTGCATATCTCATGATCCTCAAATGAATATTGAATCCCCTCAGATTCTTAAGTAATAACAGGATCCATTAGACTTATGGAAATGGTGTGCAATGTCCACCCACCCCAACATTCCCAGGCTCATCTCCAATCTTTTCTCTGCTCTACTGGGTATTTGTGGCATGAAAAATAGCCCATGCTGCTGCTACAGTCATTAGTGCATATGTCTCCCCAAATAGAAAACTTGAGAAGAGGGCATCAATTATTGAGGGAAAGTGGTATGATACAATGGATATATCACTTTGCTGAGCACCCCAATGGACAGGAAGCACTAGCCAGTCCTTACTATCACTACCACTTATACCTGGCAGTTATTCCCCTGGGAGCACCAGCAAATTCACTTAGTCAAGCTCTTTGGAAGGCTGCTACTTTTTAATCCTTCAACTGAATATCCCCAATCAAGGATGGAATATAAGGGTCAGCACAATTGGCCAAACCCCAGGCAGTCATTTTGGCATTGGAAGATGCCCCAGGAAATGGCTGGCCTCAATTACACATCTTCAGCAATTAGCCATTGTGATTTGGTCCAGCCAATGACATCGATTTCTCATTCAGGGTTGCCTGCTTTGAGGTAAAGAACTTGGGAATTCCTTGTTGTCAAATATCTGACAGAAAGGGAAATTTGCCTACCAAAGAACAGTAGTCATATTCACATTAGACTTCTTTTTTTTGTTAGTTTTTTTTAATATTGATTTCAGATAGGAAGGGAGAGGGAGAGAGAGAAACATCAATGATGAGAGAGAATCATTGACTGGCTGCCTCCTGCATGCCCCACACCTGGGATTGAGCCCACAACCTGGGCATGTGCCCTGACCAGGAATCGAACCATGACCTCCTGGTTCATAGGTCGATGCTCAACCATTGACCTATGCCGGCTGGCCAGGCACATCAGACTTCTTAATAACTACACTGAATGTAAAAAGACACTGAAATTTTTTAATGCATAAGAGGGATACAACTTTGAACCCATAATTTTATATCCAGCAAGTTGTCATTCAAATGCAGACATATTACAAATATTCTTAGATATATAAAGACTCGAAAAGTTTGCAACAAAGAGACTCGTGGAAGAAACACTTAAATAAAAAGATAAACATTTTTAGGAAATAATATAAGATATATGGAAATGGAAAATGGTCAAATAGCTTGATAAAATTTTTGGTTTTTGAAATACTTAAACTAAAAGAAAATGAAAGAGTATATCTATTAAATCAGAATTAAAATTCCTACAAATCGTTATCAAAAGACAATCAACCTGCCCCGAACAGTTTTTCTCAGTGGTTAGAGTGTCTGCCCACAGACCAAAGGGTCTTGGATTTGATTCCCAGTCAAGGGCACATACTTTGGTTGTGGATTTCATCCCCTGCCCCAGTTGGGGTGTTTACAGGAGGCAACCAACCAATATGTCTCTCTCATGTCAATGTTTCTTTCTCTCTTTCTCTCTCTCTCTCTTCTTTTCTTCCCCCTTCCACTCTGTCTGAAAATCAATGGTAAAAATATCCTCAGGTGCAGATTTAAAAAAAAAATAAAGACTGAAGAACAAGAACAGCATCCATCAGACTGTCAGACCTCAGAGGGAAAGTAGGGGAGGGTGGGGACAAGGGAGATAGATCAACCAAAGGACTTGTGTGCTTGCATATGAGCCTAACCAATGATCCCGGACAACAGGGGGAGGGGGGCTTGTGTGTGGGGGGGATTGGGAAGGGAACGGGGGGAGGGGGTTGAGGACAAATATGTGATACCTTAATCAATAAAGTAATTTAAAAAAAAAATAAAAAAATAAAAAAATAAAGACAGCCCAGCTGGTGTGGCTCAGTGGTTGAGTGTCAACCTATGAACCGGGTGGTCATGGTTCAATTCCCAGTCAGGGCACATGCCCAGGTAATGGACTCAATCCCCAGTAGAGGGTGGGCAGGAAGCAGCCAATTAATGATTCTCTCTCATCATCAGTGTTTCTATCTCTCTCCTTCTCCCTTCCTCTCTGAAATCAATGAAAATATATTTTTTAAAAGAATAAAAATGGGTCAACTCTTTCTATAAAGAATGTGTAGGAATGACCAATAGGTACATGAAAATGTGTTCAACATGATTAGGAATTGGGGAAATGTTCATTAAAACCACAAGATAACACTCAATATGCTCTAGAATGACAAAAAAATATATATTTTTAACTCTAAGATTTCTATTGTGAGAGAATATTTTGTTTTCTGGTTTATTTACTTGAGAAAACCGAAATCCAGAGAGGATAAGCAAACCTCATAAAGTCACAGAGCATCATTTAGAGTTTGAGGATTGGGACTGGGCATGAACCAAGTTTTTCCCACAATGGATACTTTAGAGACTGGTATTCCCAGATGTCTCTGAAACTTCCCTCAGAGAGCTCTGGGGATTGTGCTAGAAGCTGCATGTTTTCCTGGGATCCTAGTCAGGCTGACTCAGGATCTAGGATGCCCTTCTCTCATTTCTTCTTCTGTAGAGTAGATGGGGTTTCCATATACCAGGGGTCCCTTCTGCCTTAAACATAGGGGAAGATGCTATCTTTCCATTTGGTCATCAAATATGACTTCAGTCTTGACAACTGAGAACTGAGAACAGAATAATCAAACGTCTACCTTAACATGAAGAAATAAGCAGCTCTTCTTGGCCCAGCTCAGGACTGACAGTAAGTCATTGGCCATATGTCAAGAGAAGCAGAATGGTCCACTGTAAATTGTTTCAGGAATCTGTTTTTGGTAACAGGTGTAGTGTTGAACTTGAACAGATTGCAGCAGCTCTTTGAGGTCTGTTTAGTCGTTCATAAAATAAGACAGTTGTATTAGATGGCTTAATGTCTTTTAAGTTCCTAAAGGGTGCGGTGGTTAGGTAGCTTTGATCCAAAGGACTACTGTCCCAGATTATTAATTTAACCCTTTGTTCCCTGAAACCACCGTTTCCTAAACTCCATATACCCCTGAGAGGGCTTGACATGTGAATGGAGCACATCAGATCATGTTGGCTGTTTTCAAATATATAAAAGCAAGAGAATTGGTGAACATTTCTCAGCACTGGGAAGGGGCATATGAAGATATGCTCACATTAAATCTGAATTCCAAGCATTAATTTCTTGTGCATCTGTTTAAATTAAAAAACAAAACAATATTTAGTTCAAATGTAAGATATAAACAAACCATGAATTCAGTACTTGTGAAAATACACAATTGATTACTAATTCAACAACCACAATACATTTCTTAAAATATGTTTTTATTTATTTCAGAGAGAGGATGGGAGAGGGATAGAGAAATAGAAACATCAATACTGAGAGAGAATAATTGATCCACTGCCCCTTGCATGCCCCCTACTGGGAATAGAGACTGAAACCTGGGCATGTGCCCTGACCAGAAATCAAACCATGATCAGGAGGAGATCAGGAGAATATTCATGGGTCAACATTCAACCACTGAACCACACCAGCTGGGGCATTTTTTCATTTTCACAAACAATTTTGAACACCTTCTATGTACCAGAACATATGCTAAGCAACTAAAAATCTTCTTTAAGAGTCATCTGTTTTATTAACTATCTCTATAAGTAAAAGGCAATGCTGGTAGCTAAACAATAACATCATACAGTTTCACTGTAGCTTAAAATGTCATTTTACTGTCTACCCATCCATTGATTTATTCAATAGAAAATTACCAAGTACATACTAAGAAGAAACAAGATGAATAAAAATGAGTCCCTGGCACTGAGGACCACACAGTCTAATGGAGATAAGTAATTATAAGGCAATGTATCAAGTGTTCTACCAGAGACCCATATACAGGACTGGGAAGCACAGAAGATAAAGCAATGAACTCCAACGTCTCCAGGTGTTAACACCTGCCTGAGCTCTTGTCAGGTGGAGAAGAGGAGGAGACATTCAGGGAGATGGAATAGCTAAGCAGCAAAGGCATGCAAGAAAAACATGATGAGTTGTTTGAGGACTATGAGTGATTCATGGGCAAGAATGTGGAGTGGCATGGCATGCGGGGGAAGTGTCATTGGACAGACAGATGGAGAAGGAATCATGAAGGGCTGATTATGTCATGATAAGAAATAGCATTGACATTTTCCTGATGTGAGGCAATAAGGAACCTCACAACAGCCTATGACACAGACTCAGTTATCCCTCTTCACAGAGAGGGAAACTACGGTTCAGATAAGCTAAATGAATTATTCAAAGCATATTAATAGGTTTGATATAGAAGATGAATCAAAATTTTTCTTCTTTACTCTATGCAACCTAAATATTCTCCTAGGAAGCACATAAATGAGTCTAAGGCAGAGGTTTTAAGTGTATAGATACCGTGACAGTTCCATTTTGAGGGGAACATAGGAAATGCCCCCCATGTGATTGTGACACACTCCTCCAGCTTAGACCCTTGGCTAGGATGTTAGACCATTTGTCATAATAATAAAATTGAACCCAAAACACATATTGTTTTCCCAAAAGTTAATTGTTTTACATTTTATTAGTTTATATGCCCAGAATATCAGAAGAATCAGATTAATTCACTTTGCACATTTTCATTTGGAATCAGTATAACTGTTTATAATGGGTGATATGCTTCTAGTGAATAATGAGATTCCTGAAGGTTAAGTTACCCTTGAGCAAGAAAAGTAAAAACTGGAATAAATGTTCATTTATTTCCAATTTTCACTATAAAGGTCATACAGTTGGATGCATATAAAAGAACATATCACTGTATTTCCTGCTATTTGCTAAGCTCCTAAGTCTAGATCCAGTTGCATTTGGGGACAGAGGAGAGAGAGACACCAGAAAGGAAAGTGTCTGGGCCTCTCATGTAAAAACCATGATTTGAGGCCTTAAGCTTTGCAAGTATAAAAACTGGATCTTATCCAAACATTGGACAGAATGAACTTATTTACATCAATTCACACTCACATAAGATTGATGCATAAGCCAATATTATAAAATATCCTCATTTGCCATGAACTGGAACTGCCCAATTGAATGAATATTTCAATTCTCTAAGGTGATGGATATGTTAATTAACTTGATTGTGGTTATCATTTCACAATGTATCTGTAATTATGCACTAAACATATTAAAACATCACATTGCACCTCTTAAATATATGCAATTTTTATTTGTCAGCTATAGCTCGATAAAGTTGGAATGAATGAATTTGGTGATGGTGCATTTTCTCCTTATTGAACATATGCAGGAAGCTGAGCTAGAGTTAGAATGTGGTTTGGTGAACACTGAAAAGCAGCATAGCAGATCAGAGAACTTAGGCTTTTGATTCGGACAATTTAACTTCAATTCCTAAATGTGTGGCTTTTTGCAAGTTTCTTAACCCCTCGGAACCTCAGTTTCTTAATAAAGATAATCACAGCATCTCTGCACAGAGTTATCACTTAAGAGAATCTAGTGGCCAGCACATGGCTCATGCTCACCAAGTGTTATTATTACTCTGACTTTTTCATTAACTTAGAGCAATGGATTTGGATTGGTTAAACCTAAAATCCAATATTTAGTTATGAGATTAGTTATGAGATTCCTGATGTATCCGCAATATGGTTGCTATGGAAAATAAAGATACCTGAGTCTCAGATCAAAACATCCTCTTCTCTGAATGGGGCTGGAAACAAACAGGTAGTTTGGGGGACGAACTAAGGATTTGACACCTTCTATTTAGTTTTGCAATATATCAATCTAAATATAAGAAAGCCCTGTGAGAGCAAAGGAGTCAGAAGCAGGAATATACTGTCTATTAGATTTTAAATACAGATGAAGAGGTTCAAAGTGGGTGGAAAAGCCAGATGAGTGAGAACATCAATGTTGTCAGAGAAAAAGCACAATGATTCCCAGCCTTGTCAGAGGGAATGGGAGCAATATTTTATGTGTTTCCTACAGACTTTTCTTCAGAAAAGTTGGGAAGATTTGAAAGGGCCTGCATGGACTGGGCTATGATGACAAATTCCTGCTCCCTCACTTGTTCTTTCCTTCACACAGGGTCAGAGGCATTTGATTTTTGTTCTCCTACTTACTTGTCAGAGCTGCCTTTCAGAGAATACACCCTGATCAACTTGACAGAACTCCCCCAATCTCCAAGTCTTCTGGATGGTCACTTGGATTAATTCAATGAATTGATCACATCCTTCATAATTTTAAAAGAATTTTTTCATTACAAAGATAATACATTCTGGGACAGTGGGGTAAGGGGGAGAGATCAATCAAAGGACTTATATGCATGCATATAAGCCTAATCAATGGACATAGACAACAGGGGGGTAAGGGCATGAATGCGGGGGGGGGGGTATAATGGGGGGATAAGGACATATATGTAATACCTTAATCAATAAAGAAATTAAAAATAAAATAAAATGTCCTAAAAAAACAAAACAATAACACATTCTGATAAAACTGAGTAATGCAGAAGGTGGCACCCACAACCTTCTGACACATACTCACTTCTCAGAAGAAAATACTATTGACCTCTACACGTGTTTATTTCAGTGTCCTTACTCATATACCAACATTTATGTTTTAACTTTATAAAAATGAAATTATGAATATACATGCTGTTCTGAAATGTCACCTTTTTAAAAAATATTTTAAATAAATTGTATGGTTATTTTATTTATAATTATACTAGAAGTCCATTGCACGAAGTTTCATGCAATAGACTTTCCTTCACCTGGCTGTCAGCACCAGTTTTCCGCCAGCACCAGTTTTTGTCTGGCCACCCGCGGATTGGAGGGCCTCCCAAAGGCTGAAGGTGAGACTCAGGAGGCGCTCCAATGGGGGGGGGGGGGTTGGCCAGAGGAAAACTGGTGCTGGCGGAAAACAGGTGCCAGCAGCCACTCAATCGGCCACCCAGAGTTCCACCACCGGCCCCATGGGTCCTCCCGCAGCGCAGGCCATTTAGGCGGGGCGGGAGGAGCAGGGGGCGGGGACTCGCGAGTCCCCGCCCCCTGCTCGTACCACCAGCCAATAGGCCACCCTGAGTCCCGCCCCCCGCGCCTCCAGCCGGCCCAATCGTGGGCATAGCTGAGTGATGCAATTTGCATATTACCTTTTTATTATGTAGGATATGATCAATTATTTTAATTAATTATAATTAAGCAAAATATTACTTAGTTAATGACATAACTATTCAGGAAAGTTATAATTATTCAGTGTGCTGACAGGATGAGTGCCGTCCAGAGCACCTTCCATACTCCCTGCCATGTTTCATGGGGACAGCTGAAATTATTTGAAGGAGCCTTGGATATCTGGTCAAGTGCTGACACCAATCTATAACTTTACAAATCATCTGATCCAAATGGTCTTTACTAATGTGCATAGTTATAAATTCAAGCTCTCCCAAACAGAATTGTCTAAAACACAGAACTTTTGTAGGGGCTCAAAAAATTTTAACACAGCTATATTCTACTTTTTGCTACTTATACTTAATACAATTTATTTCATACAGAATTCCAGACATGGAAAGAAGTAACCAGACCAGCATCTATGAGTTTCTTCTCATGGGCCTCTCTGAGCAGCCAGAGCAGCAGCCTCTCCTGTTTGGGCTCTTCCTGGGCATGTACCTGGTCACTGTGCTGGGCAACCTGCTCATCATCCTGGCCATCAGCTCTGACGTGCACCTCCACACCCCCATGTACATCTTCCTGGCCAACTTGTCCTTCTCTGACATTGGTTTCATCTCTACAATAATTCCCAAAATGCTAGGTAATATTGGCACAGGGAATAAGCTGATTTCTTATGGTGAGTGCCTTACACAACTCTATTTCTTTGGCCTTTTTGCAGATCTAGACAACTTTCTCCTGGCTGTGATGGCATTTGATCGCTATGTGGCCATCAGCCACCCCCTCCATTATGCCATGACCATGAACTCCCAATGCTGTGTCCTTTTGGTGGCTGGGTCATGGGTGGTCACTATCTTCCATGCCTTAGTGCATACCCTCCTAGTGACCAGGCTTTCTTTCTGTGGCCCCAATATCATCCCCCATTTCTTCTGTGATCTGGTCCCCCTCCTGAAGCTAGCCTGCTCCAGTACTTATGTCAATAGCCTGATGCTCATCTTTGTAGCAGGAATATTGTTAATTGGACCCTTTGTCTGCATCCTTACATCTTATTTTTACATTGCATTGGCTATTCTAAGAATTGATTCCCCAATGGGTAAGCAAAAGGCCTTCTCCAACTGCACCTCCCATCTGTCTATGGTCTCTCTGTTTTATACTACAGCTATTGGGGTCTATTTATGTCCTCCATCGTCCACCTCAGGTGGAAAGAACAGAGTCTTCTCAGTGATGTACACAGTGGTCACCCCCATGCTGAACCCTTTCATCTACAGCCTGAGAAACAGGGATATGAAGGGGGCTCTAGGAAAGCTACTCAGAAGAAAAACACTCTAACACTCTTTTCAGGACCTTAGGGTCCTGACTCTCAGAACTGAGAGTCGAAAATGGGCCTCTGGAGAGCCCAACAACTGTAACTTCTCTAAAACTGAGACTCCTGTTTTTCTCGTGTTTATATTTCACAGTGCAGATTGACATCTGAGGACAGGGAGAGATTCTGTGATAGCCAATCTCCAACCATCTTTGTGAAGTACCCATGCTTTGAGTAGTGTACTACACATTTCCACAACAGTTCTTATTTTTACTAGATGACTAAGAAAAGTCCACCGGTGGGGGCTTGTATACATATAAAATGAAAATAAAAGTCCAAATTTTTTGTTTAGCTCACGTTATAAAGGAGCTATAGAAGATATATATATCTAGCTCAAGAATATGATTCATTATGTCTGGTATAATGAAATACAAAGGAAATGACCAGATACTTTACACTTAAACAGGCAGTATTCTAGAGAAGAATAAGAACAAAGCTTTAATTTAAGTCCTGGGTTCTAGTGTTGGCTTTGCCATCAATGAACTGTGCGACTGCTAGATAATCACTTAATGTCTCTGAGACTTGGTTCCCTTATTTATAAGTTAAAGTAATTGGATTATGTTAGTCTAAGCCCCTCCACACATATACCCACCCTAGTTCTAATTATATTTAGTATTTTAGTGACAAAAACTCAAGACTTGATGTCAGAAGTTACAAGTCAGAACCGAAAGTCCACCACTTTCATACTATGTAACTTCAGGAAAGTTCTTTGTCTCAGTTCTGGTTTCTTTTTCTGTAAAACTGAAAGAATAACTACATCATTGGATTCCTCTAAGTAGTAAATAATATGTTAACTAACTTGGATCACAGTAAATGCTCAATATACAACACCTAGGCTGTTTCCATGTCTTGACTGTCCTAAATAATGCTACAATGAACATGGGGCAACTCATATATATGGTTACTGTGAGTATTAAATGACATACAAGCATTTGAACACTTTAAACAGAATGCCTGACACATAGTAAACACTCAATATATGTGAGCTGTTATTATTGCCAACTCTGTCCATTCGATGATGCCAGTGTTCATATGTGTTTCAGATTTTTGAGCACTGACTGATATGAAATCTGATAAATGTTACACTGCCCTAGTGGGTTTGGCTCAGTGGATAGAGTGTTGGCCTGCGGACTGAAGGATCCCAGGTTTGATTCCAGTCAAGGGCATATGCCTGAGTTGCAGGCTCGATCCCCAGTAGGGGGCGTGCAGGAGACAGCCGATCAGTGATTCTCATCATTGATGTTCCTATCTCTCTCTCCCTCTCCCTTCCTCTCTAAAATGAATTAAAAGGAAGGAAGGAAGGAAGGAAGGAAGGAAGGAAGGAAGGAAGGAAGGGAGGGAGGGAGGGAGGGAGGGAGGGAGGGAGGGGGGGAGGGAGGGAGGGAGGGAGGGAGGGAGGGAGGGAGGGAGGAAGGTTACACTACTTCCTAGGGAAACTAATGATTTGTGTTCTCAGAATGAACAGAGCATAAGTAAAAGAAAAAAGTGTCCATCCAAGCTGGATACTAAGAATAGTTAGAGAGTTATGAGTAAGATCAAGAAGGAAAGCCTAAGAGAATATCTCTTTACCCCATTATGACCCTTATAAATAAGCAAAAAAAACAACAACATAGCAACCATATAGAAAAGTGAGCAAGGATATAGTTGGAAAATTCAGAGAAGAAAAGCTAAAATGGTCAAAAAATTACCCCCAGCAATTAGGAAAATAAAAAGTAAACCTCTTATAGTTTATTTTTTTTTTTTGTCATTAGGTTGGGAAACAGCAAAGAGTTTGCAAATGGTGCTGTCAGGTCATGTGGAAAGGACACTCTCATATGCCCTTAAAGGCTGTATAAATTGGTTTTAACTTTTTTGAGGACAATCCAGTGGCACTGATGAAATTTAAAATACACATATACTTATACCATCTAGCATTTTCATTTCTATAAAAATATATGTATATGAAGAGCCTGTAAAAGAATATCCATGTAGTGTTTCTTTTGTAATAACTTCCCCCAAAAAGGAGATTAAGTGGCATGCGTAGGGATATTTTATAAGTTCTGGCACATCTAATAATCTAAAATATACTTTTAAAATAATGAGGTAGGCCTTATGGTGACATAGGAGGACCATGATATATAGATGAGATAAAGAAAGACAGCTCCAGAACAAATGAACTCATTTCTGTGGAAACAACATTGTA